>NC_065519.1:15758585-15831273 GCF_006386435.1 Epinephelus moara
TTGTTTTTTGTGGGGCGTCTCCCGGGGGGGGGGGGGGGGGGGGGGGGGGCTTTCTCAGAGGTGACTGTTTTGAATGATTGTGGGCTCAAAGTGTAAATGTGAATCATAGCTGTCTGATAACAGCTTATAGTCTGAATAAAACCCAAAGGGATATTCTGCGCACTTTTAGTTAGGGCTCCTCTTAAAATCACTTCCTTCATCATAAATTTATAACTGCTGAGTTGTAACCAATAGCTTTCATAGTCGGCCACCTAAAAAGGACCCAACGCGACAATTCCAGGTGAATTTTTTGATATTTCATTATGATACGAGCCGACTGTCTCATTTATATCTCCGAATATTCACTCTGCCAAAAATCATTGCAGCCCTCCCCCATCCCTCCATCGCCCCTGGTGGAATGTGAGGCTTGTCTGATCCACTTGGACCCAGAACTGGCTCATCTGGTTATCATCTGATATTTTTCTGTCTTTGTGATGTGTATTTCACATTTACCCGCTGCTGATGAATTGCAACTCTGACAATTTAGACAACATTATTAAACATTTGTGTGGATCTCAGATGGCAAAGGGCAGATGAGGAAAAGTAGAAACTGCTTTTCTCTGCAAAAGTACATCCAGAAAAACTCAAGTGAGGGGAAACTTTGGGCATCATGAGATTCAAGTATATCTTAAAGCAACCATATACAATGTCTACATGACACAGGTGGTGATTTTGGCAAAAATACCTATCTCCTGCACAGTTAGTGTATCTGACTGATGATTAGGGATGTCAGTTTCAGTTAACTTTGCTTTCAATAGCTCGACACCCATTAACCACGAACTAATCAGATAATTTTTAAGAAAAAAAAGCAAAATGACATGAAATGAAAGAGGCCTGTCTTTTCAGTCTGGTGTTTCCTTGACTCAGTGAGCTTTAGCACCGCATTCCAAAGTGCTATCCACTTAAAGGTCTTAAATGTTTTGCAATGTAAATTTCTTGATTTTATTTTATTTTCTGCTGCCGTTGCTGACAGCTGACTGGCCACCTTAATATGCAAAAACATAATGCTCGCTGTCTTCCCTCCGGTCTCCACTGGTTAGCTAACGTTAGCCTTGGCCACCCTGCACTGTGAACCAGGTGGGCATTAGCTAGCAGTGCTGCTCATCCTTTATATTTTCATTTTGACATACTGTAATAACACATTGGACCTAAAATCACACAAAAAACACCACCAATAGGAAAGGAGGTGTCATGCTTTTGTTTTGTTTTAGCTTGCGACCTACTTTCCTTAGAATAGCCCATTTTTACTGTTTCTTCCGACACCAAACGTGACGACAATATTCAGGAAAAGGCATGGTGTAAATTATTTATCATAAGTCTGGTTTTACTTGGCCTGTCAGCACAATTTAAAACTGGTATATAGTTTGAAGATCGCACTTTCGACACAGCGGAGACTCAGTGAGGCTGCATCTTGCTGCTACGTCATCTTAAATCGGTCACGTGATTTGGATGCACCGGCGCGGCCATGGACTCCAGAGGGTTAATGGAAAAGGTTACAATTGGCATTCATTTCTGGAGCAAATGACTGCAGTAGTAACCCGTATGCAATATTTTTTTTCCTACTATGGCGAAGGCAAGACCCGCCCTATTCGGCCTTACTCTGCCTCCGATTGACTTACCCTGACATTCTTACCCTAACCCTAACCAATCTTATTCCTCATGCCTAAACCTAACCAATCCAGGCAAAAAAGGCAATGACTACTAGCCAATCAGAGGGAGAGTAGGGTGACCTATGCCTTTGCCATAGTAGGATTCGTAATTTCGCAACCCGTATTTAGCTCCCGCTCCGATTGGCAGACATGGAAAAACGACACCCGGGTGGACGTGCTAATTTCTGCGGCACAATGCAATCATGCGCCATCACAAACTGCTGTCCATCTCCGTCCAAGCAGCCCTCAAACATTGCTCAAAATAAGTCTGCACTGAGTTTTAAAGAGAGACTGAATAAGTTCCAAATATAAAAACAAAGCCACCACCATAATACTTCCACTGGCCACCGTGCTGCTTTCTACTGTTTACTACTACTGTTTTCCAGCTGACAAACAGAAAGGCCTAATCATCTACTGTAGAGCCATGTACACAGTGATCGGAGAGTTTTTCCATATTTAAATAACCTGCATATCTGCACTGATTTTGGTGAAAAACGGTATATGAGAAAGGCCACCTAAATCCCCTGATTATCTTAAAGAAATATGGCAAAACTGCATGCAAGTCAACAAGGACATGCTGTCCGGTCTTTTTACTTCCCTAATTTAAGGTTGCGTAACACTACTCCTGTATTTCTTGCTGCCAAAACTTCACAATTAGCATGACCCTTACAAACACACACCAACACAGACACACATACACAGACCAAGCTCCTTTCCCCTTTGATGATATTCTGAAATTAGCCCTCTTTAATCAAATGCAGCTCCGTGTTCAGGTGTTGAAAACTCTCCTTTTTTCTCCCCATCTTCCGGAGGTTGTTGTTGTTGGAAAAGAATTCAGTGGATTACACCAGCAAGCCACCCCTGAACCTTTCTAACTCTGTAATCCAACAGGGGGGGAAGCATGGCTCGTTTTTATCAGGAAGCTCAACAGATAAACAATAATAATACATTTCAGCTAATGAAACAGACCACGATGTATGGAGAGCTTACCCGTGCTGAGCGCCTCAGCCTCGCCGCCATTTGTTTGGAGCTGTTTGTTTTTAACTGCCTGCTATTGTTACTGTTTTTAATCCTGGAGAAATAAACTTATTTGAATGCTCCATGGATTAAAGAAACTGCGATTTTCCACTTCAAACACATGCAGCGTGTCGGGTGATAAAACGACTGCAGCTCAGAACCAGAGTTTCATTGTCCTTTTTCCTCCTGCGCCAAATGCTGTTTATTTAAACTCTACCCTTTCTTTTTTTGGTTTCCGAGTGTCTGGGTGTCTCTGTATAGATGTCTTTTTTTATTTGGAGGTATTGTTTACCTCCTTAGTCAAAAGCTGGTTTGAATAATCCCAGAGCCCACCTGCTCGACTCAAACCGCTCCAAAAAAAAGGGCCAGGTAGGTGTTTGTGTGTATAAGTATGTGTGCTTTTGTGAACCACCAAACATAGCAATAATACACAGTAATTCCCTCTCCCGCTCTAATTGCAGAGCAAGAAAACAATGGGCCCTTAGGAGGCTGTGCAGCCACTGGATGCAGCCTTTATTTGCATCACATTGATCCCTTATCTCTACACTGCCAGTCTTCCATCTACCCACAATTCCAATTAGGACTCTCCCTTTCTTTGTGGTTTCAGGAAGTCTGCTCAGATGGCCACAGTAAAGGCCAACTTTGCTCCGTGGGGGAAATCAACGCCAAGGCCGGAGTGAAAGATGGAAAGTAGGAAGTGTGTGTGTATGTGTGTGTGTGTGTGTGTGTGTGAGTGTGGCACAATGAGGGGGAGCGAGAGATAGATGTGGAGACACAGACAATCGAAGTGTGAGAAAGTTTGCGTTAGTCTTGAGGTTTGGTCGGACAGATAAAAGATGACAGAGGAGCTGATTGCCAGAGGTATGATACTTAAACAGCACGAATCAGATGAGACCTCAGATGAATATTTATGAGGCAGCTGTGTGGAGACACACTCATACAACCAAAAGAAAAGAGTCAGTTATGTCAGGACAGAGATACAGCCCTGAATAAGACAACGAGGTGACAACTGAAATTAAGCGGTGTAGTTTGGACTGAAAGTAAAAGTCTAGTGATATATTTAATTTACAGGAATTTTAGAAAGTATTCAATGTAAAGCTGAAAAGGTCAAACTCTTCATAATAGTCATAGGGATTAAAACAGACATCCATCTGAGGCTAAACTTGGACCAAACATGGGCAGATTAGGGGACAACGGGTCCATGGGCACAGACACACAAAGGGCCCCACCACCTCTCCTACATAGGGAGCGATACACACAAGCCCCTTTTACACTGCCAGATTTTTTGCGAACGTTGGGCCGTTTTGCCGGCAAGCTGCGAGCGTTTAGACACACAGAGCCGATTTGGCGAGTTGATCCGAGGTGCCCAATTTTCCGCCTCGTAGGGTAGTCATATTGGTGGAACCCTTTTAGTTTAAAAATAACGAGGCGCCCTCCCGCAGCGGGAGGGGCTGTTGAAGACTTGTGGGAGGAGCTGTTGATGATGCCGCACGTGCAACCCACTGGCGATGGACTAACAGGAAACAGCTGATAGCAGGAATTAGCGAGAAGCTAGTAGCAAGAGGGAAACGCAAACCTGACAGACACTGTAAAGATGAGCAACTGGGGAGACAAGGAATTGCACGCCCTCCTTGCCCTCCCAAACGAAGAGGCCATTAACCGTCAGATGATGAGGACAGTGAAGAACTGGCCGACTTACGAGAGAATCGCCAAAGGACTGTCCAGCCGCGGCTTCCCTCCCACGTCACTGTTTAAGTCACACGCTGAGCTACATGTTTTGTTACTTGCTCACGCCCCCCATTGCCCCGAAAAAGGCGCATTCTGTATAAACAAAAGTAGGCAGGCGGCATTTTGCCACACTCCCCGATTTTGTTTTTAGTTTTTTTTTTTTTTAGCTATTTTTGTGCTAACGATAATCTCAAATGGACAGCGCAGGCTAAAAAGAGTATCCATGTTTCAGACTTTCTCACTATGTTTCAAATTATCACTCAGTATTTTCCTGTCCTTAAATAAAATTTCATTTGTGGTTTTTGGCCTAACTAAGACTAAGGTTTTGAATGCAATGCAATTTGCACATTATTGTCTCTAAAAAAAAAAAAAAAAAAAAAGAACTGCAACATTCTGACAGTCAAGTCTGTCCCTCCATTCCCACCAACACCGCTGCCACCCTCCAGGGCCGGGGGCATTTTAATTGGCCCACTTCCGAACTGTAATTTTTTTTAATTGCTTGGAGACACTCTGCTCTCTTTAAAAAAAATCAATGCAGATGTAATAATATCTGTAATTGTCTGCCACGCTCCAGGGACACCACAAAAGCCTCGGATCAATGGAGGAAAGCAGGGAAGCTGGTAGGGGTTAATTTTTCCCTTTCTGTAGGTAATGACAGGGAGGCAACGCTTGGCTCCTGGCATAGAAGCACAACTTGTGCTGTTCCTATTGTCTCTACAGCGCCTAATTGGGCCAAATGCAGTTAGTTCCCCCTGGCAGAGGCTGTCGAGGTGGTGATTAATGAAGCCTCCAGTCACGTAACCTGATAAAAAGGAAAGAAAGGGATGGGAGAGGAGGAAAAAAATATCAACCTGCTTTGTGTTCTTCATCCTTTTTCCTTTCTTGTGCTTTTTCACTGCCTTTGTCAATTCTCCCCAACTTCTTTCTCTAAGTAAACAGGTGAAGTAGTTTAAGTTTGCTGAGGTTTATTTTTCTTCAGGGGAAGGAAAGGGGGCAGGCCCATTACGGCATTGTGGGAGTAATTAAACAAAAAAAGGAAGAGTAACGAGGGGTTGCTCAGCTTGAATCCCAAGTCTCCCTCCTTACAAGTGTAATATCACACATTCTTGGTAAAAATGGGCTGGAGCGTCTGGCCGAGGCGACAGTGTTTGGATTTTGTGGCGGTCTTTCCTGTACAGTCTCCGGAGATGTGTGTCAGGAATCCAGGATCAAGAGGTCGCAGGTATTAGCCTCCCAGGATCGTCATGGCCTTTGACTAATTACCTCATTAAGCTGCACTCCAATACTTTCCGCGGTCTCTGTGGCTTGGCCTTGTTGCTCGGTGTAAAGAGGACAGAGTGGACGCAGGACTCATCCACAGTGACCTGGGTGAACTGACCGCAGCTTGTTGCTGCCTGGTGGGTGGGTCGTGGGAGGGAAAATCAATCCTCTGTAAATATATTAGATGCAATTACATCCTGCTGGACTTTGCCTAACACGTTTATGGAAGCATTAGGCAAAGTCTTCCCCCAGGCCATTAGGACAACGACATGTAATTTTCACATGTAGGTGCTGTTGGGAAGGTATTGGAAAAAGGAGCACAGGGGAGGAGTTGCACGTCTAAGTTTTGATTGCATTCAGAACAAAGTGTTTTTTATTGGTTTTATTAGGTTGATGTCACATTGTGCTTTGTTGTTATCCTAATAAGAAGGCTTAATGCGACACGGCAACCAGGCTTATGAAGAAATCTTAAATTAACTGATACTTTTATCGCAACACCTAAAGTGAAAGATGTAATAAATCAGTTTCACACATCATACTTCCAATTTACAAACATTTAGATGACGCTGTATAAACCTTGCTGTTCCTTTAATCGCTGATTAATTTAGGCACAAATATAACTCCATACGAGCGACTATCATTCATGTAAATGAATTATTAAAATGGCATTTCAGTTTCTCTCAAAGAGAAGACTGATATCCTCATTTTTAACGTTTCATTTCTTGTTGCGTGATTATCAGCGGCTGAAATGTTGTTGCCTTATTCCGGGGATTTGATTAATGTTTGTATTTGCTTATGTTCATTTCGCCTGGAATTACGTAGGCACCTTAATTCCTCGGTGAAAAAATGCCCAATTACCATAAAACGTATGAATGATAATTGTGGAACAATGTAATGTCAATAGCCTTCTGATTAATCCCCCTGAACACAGCCAAATGGCTGGCACAGTAACTCGATAAGTGATAAGCAATTTCATTTGTTCCTAATTACTAAGAGGCCCATTTTGCCACTGTCATGATGAGATTTCTAAACCTCCTTAACCAGCCAAGGCTTATACATTTATAAAGGCATCTTTTTTTTTCTTACCCTCTCTCTCCCGCTCTCCTTTTGGAAGGTATTCAAATCTAATTACTCACAAGAGGGCATGTGTGCTTACAGTAGCACAAGAGGTGCTTGACAACAAAGTTTATCCCAAACAGCCAGGACTCTAAGTACATTCAGGTACTTTTTGAGAGGAGCAGCAGTTGCCCTAATGGGAAATGTGCGAGTCTGAATGTGTGCGCTCATGTGTTCCCCTTGTGTGTGTGTTTGTGCATATTATAAGGATTCTTTTTCATGGGCTTTCAGAGCCAATAGAGCAGGTTTGTTTGTGGTCATCCATGAAATAGCCTTGGGCCCACATGCCATAGGTTCTTCAAACAGCCTGACTCTTTTTTCCCACCTCTCCCTTTCTTTTAGCGGTGGATTGGGGTGGAGGTCTGGTCAGATGGGCTCAAATACAGCATCACACAGTTTTACCTCGGGGGCTTCCTCGCTGTCACCCAACAGCACCCTCAAGACCACTGTTCTCCCTCTTATCCCAGACCTGAATTCTTCATTTGGTCACACTGCTTGCTCCTGAATAGTCACCTCTGAGGAGATTAACCCTTTCATTAAAAATGCCTGACCAGGGTCAATCTACTGCCTGGCTCTGCAGTCCCTGCGTCTCGCTTTGATCTATCAGCTATGGAGAAATTATGAGCAAACTCTAAGCCGGGCCATGTGATTTGTTTTTGTAAATTTGTAGAAATTATTCATAATCCTATTATGTGGCCAGGGAGCAAACCTGCCAAAATATATGAGGCCTTTGTTATCATGGGGAAGAAATGGTGAATGCACTGGAGTTATGGGAAAGCAGAGGGGTTTGGGATCTGTCCTAATCTTCTAAACCAGGCCCTATTTCTTTGTTAAATAACTGCCTCTGCAAGCATCGATTCCACTCACCTAAAATGGAAGAACTAGTGTCCATATTTATCCAAACTACCCCAATCCTAAGTACACTTCTATTGTTGCAGACAAGGAATAATTGTGACGTTACAAACCTCAGTCCCAACAGCATGCATTATCAGCAGGGTAATGTATTGCACATAACCAGGGGAAGAGGAGAAATCACAATTTTTACACCTCCCATCTCCCTTTCAGGGGCCAGTACTTTGCAGAACAAAAGTCAATGTCTCAGCCCAAATCTTGTCTGACAATGCGTAGCAGCCCGTGCTATTTTAGGCTCTTTGTGGTGCCAATCTCCTATCTCTCCCGTGACATTTTTTTCAAAGAAAGAGTAGATTTCCTAGAGACTCTGCCCTTTGCAACTTCCACAGTGTATTCTTGCACATAGAGTGAGGACCCTCCTCCTCACCCTAATGCCGTCGCTCTCTGCAGTGACCTGAGAAAGGGAAAATTAAGACAGCGTATCAGGCTAAGAGCCCTATCTTTAGCTGGTGGAGTGAAAAGACATTATACAGATGCTTAATTCCCAGTTACACATTTGGAATAAAAGGTGCAGAACCTGGGAAAATTCTGTCCAGGAGCGATGCTGTAAACAAAAGCTAGGAACATGGAAATGATCGTGTGGCGTTTCATCAGAATCTTTTGCTCATATGCCCAAATAAAACATCTTACATCACCATTTCCAACTTGTACTGTGTTCAATTTATAATTGTCTCTAAAAATTATTCACAAACCCTGCTCTTTAATCATGCTGTGTTCTGCCCAGTAATAATTTACAGCTTATACAAAAACTTGCCTTCATGCTTTTAATGTCCCCATTTTAGATGGACTGGCTCACTGGCAGGCCACCAACTTCACATTAATTTGCCGCAGTGTCTGAGTGTACAGGTCTTATCTGGGCCCGCTTTTATTCAGGGTGAAAAGCTGAGTCGTTCTAAATAACGCAGGTCTAATTGGCTATGTTTTGCAGTTAATTTCCATAAAGAGCCTAGGAGACTGTCACCTCAGTTTGGGAGGACAAGGTGCTGGAGCTGGAGCCATGTACCTCAGCCAGCCGTTAATCAGGAAACACACTTTCGCCTGCTTCGCAAAGGGCAGAGGTCAAGGAGGAGGGGCCGACACCATATCTGCACCAGAACGCTGTAATTGTGGGAGTGTAAATTGCTGTAGAAAAATGCCCTGTCTCTGAAATTCAGCGAAAACGCATGGTGAGTCTCTGTCCAGAGGGTATAATGAAGGACCGACTGTCTCTTTGTGTAAGCAGAAAAGTAGGACTTGAGAAACTTATTTGGCACGTTTTTTGCTATAAACCAAACAGATTTACAGTAAGTATGTAACACAGCATTTCATTCCTTCCTTTCTACATTCAAATGATTGACATAACCTGTCTAACAATGTGCGTGTAGCATACCCAAATACTTCTCTACATTTAGGTGCAAAACTAAAAGAAATCCCAGCTGTTTTCTACAAGTATCTCCCGTTTTAAGCATCTCCAAGTCTTCTGGTTTTAATGTGACAGTTGTGTCGGGGCCTCCACAGGAGCGTACAGACTCAGCATCAGTGAGAAGCTCAACTTGCCTTTGGTATTCTATTTGTGCTGTACTGTACCCATCGTTTGGGGCCGGACTCTCTCTCCTAATGTGGCGTGCTTGATCCCACAGCTGTGATTTTCCGGCTGCCACTTAGCATCCAGTGGCTCCGGGGCCATGAATAGAGGTGGTCTCAACAGAGTCAGGCCCCCTCATTTTATGGCTGCTTGCCTGTGGTCAACAGTCCAAGATCACAACAGCACCACAACAGGAGAGAAAGTCTGAACTCCAGACCTGCAACGTATCATATAAATTTATGGATACCTATGATACTCATTCCCTGAGCTATATGCTGCTTATTTAACTTGTCAGCAAAGCAGAAAGTCCATATGAAAGAGTGGCGACAATTAAGTTCAACATACAATACCTAATCTGCTCTAAAGGTAGAGTGTGAAATGCCTGGCCACATGCTCCAAAGAACAAGGGGGCAGCATTTCATCTGTGTACTACTGGGTCCATTAAATCTAAATTTACGGTCAACAGTTATTAAGCAAACAGACAAAAAAATAACAGCAGGGATCCACAAAAATCAACCAAACTGCAGTGTTTAGGTACATTGTAGCTTGCTTTGCTGAGTTCTAACAAGGCCAGCTAGAAAACAGCCACGTCAAAACACAAATCTACGCCACGTGGAATGTTTTTTGGTACGGTTTGTGTTGTCATTAGTTGCACTAAAGATTCCTCTTGCAAAACAGCCAACATCTAATGTTAGTTATGGTGTGTTCCATTTGCAAAAGACTGTTGGAATTCCCAAGTTCCCACTCAGAAATTCCTACTGAAACACCCCCTGATATCGGATTTCCGACTTGGTAAGTCAGAGGAACGTCACTTCAAAATCCAAGATGGCTGTTCAGTGCATTAACAGTGGTAAAAGCTGTAGTAATATAGTGTTCATTAGCACTTCTGTCTTATTTGTGTCATTAAAACAGTCGTATACTTCTCCTATCTGTGGACTCGTTGCCACGGTGTACAAAACTATGCCTTCTTATCAACAACAATAGCTAACCTGGCTAGAACTGGTATTGCTAACATTTTAGTTCAGTGACTTATCATACTGGAATGTGTCAACTCATTCCCAGCTCCAACCTCCAAGAAAATGGAATAAAGCAGTACCAGTCCAAAAAAAGTTGCGAGTTCAGCATCAAACCCCGTCTCTTTATACTAGTTAGGAGCTGTCTCCAGGGGTGGAGAGCCACGTCAATGTTTACTCTTGTTTTACTTATTTTTTAGAGTTGTAGCACTTCTTTTCTTTGCCGGTGAATGTGGTGACTTTCCAGGAGTGGGTGGTTGGGATGGTGCTAAATGTTGTTTACCAAGAGCTTCTGCCATCTTTAGCATTGTAAAAAGTTATGCCTTTTAAAACATAAACATATTACTGTCGATGTAGTCTTTGTGTTTACATAGGCCACTTAGGGCTCTCTTCATCGTCTCTTGATGGCCTTATGTATGTACACATGGTTGTTACCAAAACTCTTCCAAGAGCACATAGCTGTACTATTACAGTAGTTGTTCAAAACTTTTAATTTGCATTGTTCAGTGTGCTCTCTGTTGTTATACATCCATTGTTTTCCTTTGTTCGACGTTTGACACTTGAGGTTTGACTAGTGCTCTTCTTCCACAGTGATATAATGGCACCTGACTGGAGAATTAGTGCCACCTACTGCTCATCTCCAAGAACCACCTTGCAATATTCACCAACAGTAGTGTATGGAAAAGCATATAATTTTGAATTTTCATTTGCTGATTTTCTGAAATGTGATTAAAATTTGCGCTATATTTGGATGAAGACCCAACTACTGACTCGCTATCACCTCTCGAGGTACAAGTGGAATTACAAGACAGGATGACCTGGGGCTAGCAGGTTAGCGCGCTCATTTAAGTTAGGGCTGGGCAATTAATCGAAAACTAATTAATTCATTAATTAAAGCAGCTCTCGATAACAAGCATTTACAAAGGCTACACAATATAAAAAAGATTCAAGAAAATAGTTAATCTATGAGTTTCCTTTGATTATTTTAAAAATCACAAAAATAAGACATGCACTCTTTCAATAGAAAAAATATCCCAGCTTTAATAGTGAACTATGTGGGCAGAAACAAACAAACAAACAAAAAGTTCAATTAATTGTAATCGAGGCAAAATGTTCAATTAATCGTGATACTGATTTGAGGTCCTATCGGCCAGCCCTAATTTCAGTCGATATCTGCAACACAATACACAGATATCCTTGACATAAAGTCAAAACGTTACGTTAAAAGTCAAAACATTACGTTGATAATGTTGATTCATTTTTTACTATTTTAAATTTGATCTTACACATTGTACCTTTAGACAAAATCTTACGAGATCAAATCTTGACCTTGGAGATGTAATCAATACTATCCACTCATTAGAATCCAAGGAAACACATAAATACTACATTAAACATTACCATGTCCTAGAGGTACGCTTCACAACTTTATAGCAACACTTCAACATGCATGAAAACCCACAAAATTTGAGAGCTGTTTCCTTCACACTGCTTCCCCAAAAAGGGGGCACAGCCCAACTAAACTGCCTTTATTTATTCAGTTTAAAGCGACCATATTGGGTCCATGGAACACACTAACCCCCAGTGGTATACTTAAGTGGCTCACAAAGAGATTCAGAGGATGGTGCTGCCAAGTGCAGCTTTATGGGGACAATTTAACATAATGGTCAAATAAATACTGTTGTAAAAAAACACCTGTGAACAGTGTTGGCAGGTTGAGGCCCATTGCTATATTTTTTGTGTGACAGTTCAGCGGTGTACAACAGATTTCATTCCATTTTGCTAAAGCAGACGGTCGCATTCTGGTTTTATATGTCGGATCGGGAAAGCGGTCCAAGTACAGCTCAGTGAACCTGGCAAGGTAAGGATGCAACGAGAAATGCAATGATCTGGGGAAATAATGAGAAAGTCTACTCTTAGCTCCTCATTATACTCTCTAATCATTCGCATACTCATTACTCTCTGGAGGAATATCTATTAACACTTGATGATTTCTCTGCAAAGTCTCAATTTTAGAATCAACTAAGGAGGAACACCGAGCCAACTGTGTTCTTTCTGAAACATGAATTTGACAACAGAGGAAGATAAAGTAACAAACCTTGCTAAATCATGCACTGCTGCTGCTGCACTGCTCTGTTGGTTCAAAAGTTCAAGCCAAACCCAGTCCCGTGACATCACTGCTATCACAGAAATACCAAAGTCTTAGTCAGAATTACAAGGTGAATGGTATGTTCTAGTGGGAAGACGGTAATTATGGTAACCGTCAGAGGACGCGAACTTGGCAGCATGCCCTGTGTGATTCACTGTGGATTTACCCTTTAAATACTTCCTTCACTGAAGGATTGTGTGGATCAAATCACATCAAACATTTCAGAAGAAAATTAAAATATTCTTTAAAAAATACTTGTGTTTGTGACATTTCTTTCACAGGTGAATTCATTAATAGTGTTTTCATTCTGTCATCCTCAGAGAGATTTAAAAAAGGAGCAACACTCAGAGACTAGGTCAGCTAGCTGGTTAGCACACATAAACAATGGTCAGTGGCACAGGCTCTGATTACTCTGTTTCTGTCAGGCTTTAGGAACTCAGCTTAGTCTCAGGAGGGTCGGAGTGATGACTGGGTATCTACAAGCTGTCAAAGTAGGCCAGAATTATCAACTAAAAACTGAAATCAATACCACAAAATCAAAATGACAATAATGGCTGTGCCATTAAAAGGAAAATGTTGCATTAGTACACAATACTATTTCCTCTTTACCTATTGAGTCAAACTATTTATAAGAATTGCTACAGGCTGCCTTTTAGGGAGCTTGCAACAAGCTTTTTAAAAAGAAATGAATTGTCTGGCAGTAATTTAAATTCTGTCATGTCTTCAAATAAGGTATACTTCATCAGTCATCAACATATTATCTAATAATGCTTCATGGATCCGCATTAAACCATTAATAAATGTATCATCAACTTCTTAGTGATGGTAAATGTCACTTTATCTTTAGGATTGGGACTGTTGAACAAAACAAGACATTTGAAGATGTTAACACCACCTTGTGATAGGAGTGGGAATCGCCAGAGGATCCACGACATTATCACAATACTTATTGCCAGTTTAAATGTGGTGCGAAATGCTGAGCATTGCGATAAAATATATTGCGATATATTGTGATTTATTACCTTCTTTCAGCTGTAAATTATGTCCCCAAAGGGAAAGTTTGTCTGGAAAACATCTGTTTTATTGAATAAGATTAGGACCCAATCACATTTCTACCCCTTAAATCTCCCACTTGGTATTGAGTGCCCTCATTTGCGAGATAACCCTTGATCAGGGAAGTGAGAAATACTAGGGTAGAGATCTTTCCCTAAGAAATGAGACACCACTTCATGCAAATCGGTGTGGCCGACTTGCAGGCGTAAGCGTAGGTTTGAAAATGCCGGCCCCAGCGCTTGTGTTGTGACGTGTGCTATGTTTATTCTTCTCCATCTGATGAATCAACGGAGAAGAAATGCTGAAAACAGGAGGCACCTACAACGTCTTCTAGTTCTGATCGATTTTGTTTGGGGAAGTCGATCTGTTTAAATATTTTGACGCTGTGTTCAACCGAGTTGCTGATGAGTTTACACTAGTCCAACCATCTGTTGTTTCTATAGCCTACATTCCGATCGTACAGTAACAAATTGTTTTCCAAAACTTGCCGAAGTTGCTGACTTCGCAAGGTGTTCTGGGATATTTCATCTTCCACTTCGTTGAAAGTGTGGGTCGGGGCTTCCTTGGAATCTTGGGCAGGTTTTAAATGTTGGAAACCACTTCCACTACCTCAATTCTGTTTTGGGACACCACTAGCCTAAACGTGAACGCGCACAACCAAGTGCAAGTGGATATTTCTCGGGGAAAGTGTGGGTATTGGGACAGGCCCAAATTTTTCTGCTGCTCATCTTACTTCAGCCATTTTTTGCAGCAGCAGCAAAATGTATCTAGTGGACTGAAAAAACAATTGATTATATTATTCAAGTAGGCTAGCTAAAGTTTAATATTTATTTTTCATATTAATAATTTACATAATAAAAAAAATCGATACTTGGCACTGAGTGACCCCTACCATGTGATACTTATTTTTTATACTTTCTACCACTTCATAAAGAAAATGATTAATTTGTTAATTCAGAAGATAATTAGCCAATTTATTGATAATGAATATAATTTAGTTGCAGTCCTAGAGGGGCCTTCCTGATAAACTGAAGAGCTAAATACAAAAGGAAGAGAAAATTATGTTTGCACACTATGTACACTAATCCAATGGATTTTTCATATCCAGGCAAACGTTGCCTTTAATAATGTCTTACAACTCATTTATAAAGCATTACTTATTCATTTATTAACTATTAATAAAGCCATTAGTCCCACCTTTACAACCATATAATGAAGTAACAACATCTATACTTGTACACCCTGTCTCTTTTAGGTAAACACTGTCGTTACGAAACATGTTCTCAATGACATAATAACATCTTACATAAACCCGACCTCAGACAATAGACCTCAAATGTCAGAAGTCAGCAATATGAAGATGCCATGTAACCAAGCCCTGATATGTCCTTCCTGTCTCTATCTCTCCCACCCCGTCTGCTCCCACTGTGCATCAGAGGGGTGACCCCTGCCTCACCCCTGGCGCAGGGTGTGAGCTGGGTGTCCCAGTCAGACCTGTCCTGCTGAATGCCTTATGACAGGTTGTTTGTGAAACTCTTGTGTTCTGTTTGTTCCCTCTCCCCTCCCCTGTCCTTGCTGACAGTGTCCCCATTGTGACTCTGAAGGGCCCTGCTTTGTTTCGCCCGCCTCGTTGGAGCCAGTGTTGGTCCAAAGAGAGCTCGCACACACCTCCGCTCATCCTGTGAGAGCATCTGTTGACTTACCTGCCCATTATTTAACTTTTCCTGCCTATTAATTAACTTTTCTGGATGGGTTTTTATGGCTTTTAATGTGCAGAGCGTATCATTTTGTTTAGTTTGTTATGCTAATATTAACATCTGATTTATTACAGGGAGTTCTATTCATATCTTATTCATATTTAATGCACAATAGTTTGGAAGTGGAGTGATTGTGCCACTAATTAAAGAAAAATATACTTAATATATGTTAATCTTGTTTGTCTGGTTGCATCTATTCAGCTGACAGCACCACTGCGGTCTAAGTTTATCAATTTATCAACACAAGAAATATTTGATTATTTTTTTCTGTAGTGATCAGGTCATGCGGGATATTCTAGCGTTGAATATGATAATACAATTATTATTATTTATAAACAGTAGCATTTATGCAGTGTTTTCTGAGTATACCACAAAGCCTAATAAAACACCATGTGCATAATTGATTTAAATTTGTGGTACAGCAAACAAGATCACATTGAACTTCTTTGGTTTTAATTGCAACATGTTCCTTTTTACACACACATAAAGTCAATGATTTGGGGGGAAAAGACATCAAATAAAAATACAACACAATCAAATCCAGCCTCACGTCTACATCCAGTCATCTACCTAATTTCCCCCCTTTCCCCTCCTTTCACCCCCCCATCCCCTGCTCCTAACATCAGCGGGGAGCGTGGCTAATTTACGAGCGTGGGCAATGCCAACATACTCTCTGAGGAGGGCCCGTTTTAACACCTCCAAATGCTGTAATGCATCCCAGCTGACCTTAATTATAAAAGCATGTGCCTCCCCAGTGCTTCCCCCACCCACTTTCTCTCCCCCCACCTCCCATATACAATCCACAAGGCCGGGGGTGTGAGCCAGTGTTCTTACCTGCAGAGAACAACACAGCAGCAGCCACCGTAGCAGCTCAATGTTAATAGTTGCATCCTGAGAGGAAATCAATAAAGCTATAAAGGGTGATATCACAGTGCGTCTGGGCCCCCACGCACACATCCTCCCCCTCTCACTCCCTCCCTCAGTGGGACCTGTTTATGAGGGGGTCTGGCGGTTAGTGGGAGCGACTGAAAGGTCAGTACTATGAGGTTTTGATCCAGGGATGAGACGCCCTCCTCGGGAGTGTGGGGTAAACGGCGGAGTGGGACCCCTGACTCATCTGGAGGAGAAGTGGATCTTTTAGAGGGCTTATAGCTGCTGTGTGTTGTCAAGGTAGCAAAGCATTAGTGCCTGTAAAGGCCCATCGATGCCGCCTGGTTACGATCAGAGGAGAATCCCAGGAGGTAAAACGGGGCCTTGCTAAACTGCTGATGAACCGAGGGAGATATTAAAAGACCGACTATCCCTCGTCTTCTGTCTGTATTGCAGATTTTTGCCCATAATATTGATATACGCACAGCACGGGGCTCTAGCATCATTGGGCTGATAAACTGCTCATACAATAGATAATCTTTTATGTACCTCCCGTGCACAGCACAAATATTATGACTATTAGTACATTAATTAACTCGCTGGCCTGGGGGTCCTCTGCCCAGCCAAGGTTAAGAGCTTCTTTAATTAAAGATCAATACGGTTTTGCAGTATATTTCTACAGCACCAAAGGAGACATGGAGCTCTTTACTGTCTACATGTCAGAATGATATAGAAGTTCACGAGATATGTATAGACCAAGATTCAAAGTGCAAAATGAGAACATTTGCAAGTATAGAAGAGTGAGCTGATATATGTCAAACTGCTGAAGTGATGGTGTGAAAGACGTATTAACACCATCTTTATGGATTGAGTTATGGTTGTAGCCTTAATGCGAGTTCACCTTTCTGCAGGTCTGAGCTTGATCCCGAACACACAAACCCATTAAGATCAGGGCTAATGGGTGCAGCAACAATGTCTAGCCAATCTCCCAGTCTTTGTTGACATTCGCCTGTCTGACATCACTTACTAATACACCTGTGCGCTGTGCAGAGGAGGTGAGCAGTGATGGTGATGGTTGAGATCAAAGCGCAAACCACTCTCCCAACTGCCATCCAGATGTGTACACCTTAGGATTTAGTCCTTGTTTGTGGAAGTAAAGATGGCAGGGCCCAAAGAGCACACCTTCACGCTCAAGGCTCCAAAGTTCCCCTCAGATCACCGTAATCCGCCTGGATTATGTTTGACAGGACGGCGATCCTCCTGCTGGTCTGCACCCCCGTCCGTTCCGGAATACAGTCCACAAAGGGTGGCTGCAGCCAAAACGCTAACCTCAGACCCAAACCAAGCACTAACCTGCCTCCGTCCACAAGGCGCTTTAGAACATAAGCCTTTTAACTGGTGTTGTCGTTTACCGACATTCTTGGTTTTTCAAATTCCACTTTCATTAAGTTTTTAGAGGCAAAAAATATAGAATTTTGAGTATCTTCAACCACTTGCTTTTATGTTTTATATATAAAACCTGAGCTTATCACTAGAAATTAAATGTTATATTGCATGTGTAGGCTACACACAATATAAATTAACATACAGTCAGGGCTGGGGAACATATTAACTATACCAGATGCATTGCAGCTTGTCCCACGTGGGATGTATAAAATGACTGTAATGCAAACATTGAGTATAAATTGTCACATCTTTTTCTTTTTAAGCCACCGGCTCAAAAACGATACGTCACACACTCCTCTGCCCATCCAGACTACCCTCTCCTGGGCAACAGTGTGTTTTTATATCTGCAGGGCTCCAGACCCCAACCATTTAGTGTAGTTTTGCAACCATTGAGCACCAGTGTGACTTGCAAATGTTATTAATATATTAACTTCAAGATCTGTTAGTTTGTTTCCCGCTCACAGTGAATAAATCCTCATGTTTAACAGTGCTTTCACAGCTTTCCGCTAACAGCTAACACTTCCGGTAAATAATCATATTTTATTTAAGTTTATTATCAGAATACTTCATTTTTACTTTATCATAACGGTGCTTCAATTAACTTCATTATAACGGTGCTTTAATCAACTTTATTATAACAGTGCTTCATTTGACTTTATTATAATGGTGCATTATTTTACTTTATTATAACAATGCTTTATTTAACTTTATCATAACAGTGCTTTAACTTTATTATAACAGTACTACATTTAACTTTATTTTAACAGTGCTTTATTTGACTTTGCTTTATTTAACTGTATGATAAAGGCACTTTAATTAACTCCATTATAACAGTACTTCAATTAACTTTATTATGACAGTGCTTTATTGAACTTTATCACAGCATTACTTTATTTAACTTTATTACAACAGTGCTTTATTTAACTTCATTATTACATTACTTTGTTTAACTTTATTATAACAGTGCTTTATTGAACTTTATCATAACAGTGCTTTATTTAACTATACTAAAATTGTGCTTTATTTAATTTTACTAAAACTGTACTTTATCTTATCATAACAGTGCTTTATTTAACTTTATTAGAACAAATCTTTATTTAACTTTATTTTAACAATGCTTTGTTTAATTTATTTACTGTAACTGTATTTCACTTGTATTATAAAAGTACCGTTTTAAAACTTTATTGTAATGGTAATTTATTTAGTAGTTTAGCATTTTGGTAGTCTACATAGTTCAGAGGAGATAAAGATATATATTCTATACTGCAATATAGCCTAAAAATATTATTACAGGCCATATCGCCAGCCCTACATACAGTACAATAACTTAATCCGCAACACAAAATAATTGATATATGTGTGTGTAAGACTTAAACATGAAGATCATGTAATGGTTAGTTTATGTACAAATGTTGAGGTCAAACTTGATCCAAAGATCAAGTTTCTCTATGTCTGGGGCGCTCATATAATTGATAACTCACTGGCCCATTTACAAAATACACTGTAGCTACCTATTCTCATGCATGAGGTGTTATGGACAAGACATTAGGGTTGTAACCAAAGGAGGACCAACATGATTCTGATTTATTACTCTGAGATACCCAGGGGAAGCCTTTCACAGACACACACAAACACACACAACCTCTCTCACACACACACACTATAACAACTCCACTGGAGATGTGATGGATAAGGGAGACCTCTCTTATCAATGCTGGCCTGGCTCTGGCTCAGTCCACCTGGGTCTCTCTGGGCCTTTTGACCAGTCTCTCTCCAAACCCTGCTTCCTCTCCCTCCCACCTCTGCCCCCACACCCCTTTGCCACACAAGACTAAGACAGGTTAAACAGTTAAACACCAGCAAATCCAGCACTGCCCTGTGGGAAATTTGCTTCTAATCCCTAACTTATAGGCACAGAATCAAAGCCAAAAAGCCTGAGCAACAAATCTGATCCTCCCCCTAACAATCTTGGGCCTCTTGGGAGGGCAGGGAGAAGCTCCACAGACAAGGCTGAGATGGATAAATACCTAAATGATGAGACAGTCTGGGGACAGGGGAGTAGTGTCTGGCTATGGCCGTTCACCTCCAATTTGGCATCCGCGCAATGAAAGGCAATTGGGCGGCAGCCCCCACACAGCAGCCAGTCCTTATTATTATATGTTGAAGTGTGGCTTGGGCAATGATTAATGACAGTGTCAGGGCGAAAACAAAGCACAGCGCAAGTTATCTCCAATCCACCTGCTCCTGTGGCCCGATTGGAAGAGAATGGAAAAGAGTGCAGGCAGCACATGGCTTGATAATGGGAAAGAGAAGAGAATGGAAAGGAGAATGAAGAGGGGACAAAAAAAGGGAGAGGGTGGGATGGAGGGTATAGTGAAGGGGACTTACTGACCACAGCAAGGTGACAATAACTTCAAGGGACACACTACAGGAGTACACACACGGTGCTTACATACAGGAATTCACAAAGACCAGTGCCAAAGTCTGCGCACCATATGCTACAAATTCCATCTTTAATTCAAGATCAAAATAATTCCTAACAACCCCACAGGGATTTATTCTTTGTGTCTTTACACTAACCAAATGCCAACTTGCAGGTAGTTTTCCATGTGAGGTGTGAACATGCAGCTTGTGGCTTGCCTCGGTGATTGATTTGACAGACAGAGTGGACTTTCATGGCGTCTGTGTTTGTTACATCCAGGCCCACTGTCCCCTGCTGTATTGGTGTTGACATTTATGAGACATGTCGGAGGGAGCCTGCTAGACCTCACTAATGAGAGAGCTGAGGCTGACAGCAGGTAGCACAGCCTGACACTGCCATCCAGAGGCCACTGTGGGTAACGCAGCTTTGGTACGCTGGTCAATTACCATGTTTACACTTGTTCCACGTCTGTGATTCTTTGATGATTTACTACATTAGACTGCTTAGAGATTGTCAGAGACACTGCACTTAAACCAAGCTTGAAAAGAAAAAATATATAATAAACAAACAATTAACTTCTGATATCTTATACTTAAAAGGCCAGTGACACACCAGCTATGGTTTGGTGCACGTGGGCTCTCAGGTGTGTATGTGTTTACCGTGTGATCTGCCTTATTAATTACAACAATGAGTTTATGCCTGTGTGTGCACGATCTCATTGTCCCACGCAGCCCTCCAACAATGTGTGACAGCAATCGCAGGCACCACAGTAACTGTAAGAGGACATTGGCTGTCGAGTACAGCTGCCCTAGATAATGTCATGGTATGGTACAGTATTTTATTTAAGCACACGACTCAGCTCTGAGTCGCTGGAGACAACCTTTACTTGCCCATATATCTGAGTAGAAGGCAAAACTGCGATTGGTAACCTGCTCACATACCGAGAACCTGCATTATGACCAGAGCGATTAAGACACTGTCTGATATCTGGTGCCTTTCAACAAAGAATGAATGTAAGGCACAGTTATCTTTTCCACATGTTTCAGGCCCCATCAGATCACAATGTCTGATTCTCACTGACAGTTAAAAAATGACCAAAAGAAATGTTTCTGAAACTACCAATTACACCTTTAAACTCTAACCACAGCAACAAACAACTCCAAAGAAAGAATACATGAAAAATAGGGATTTTGGCCCCATTTTCTGTTCGCACTGTTCTCAAAAGCTGCAAAGAACATTAAATAGTCTCATTTTGACCCATGTGAGGATCCAGAGACTCTCTCCATTAAAACCAGGAAATTAAAGTGCACCACCCCTGGCTTCACTAATAAATGTCTCTGCACTTTCCGAAGAACGCCTTGCTGGAGGTACAATATACACCCTGGCAATCCTAAATCTGATGTTCCCCCCAAAATGATACACCAAAAACTTTTTTGTGTAAAAGCTCAACACTAACTTTTAAAAATGGTTGCCAGGCTGGCAGCCAGGAATCAGCTTTCGGCTGCTGAAACTGAAAATATGGTTGCCATTTTTGGTCACCTTATATGTTGAGTAATTAAGATACTATGCAGTTAAATGTCAACTTCAGCGAGAAAAATGTCACATTGAAGCTTTATTACAGTACCCGAACAAAATGCTTTGTATTCTGTGTTTGTAATCTGATACACTCTAAAACAGAGGCCTGTGCACACGCAAGAACGCAGCGAAGCACATGCAGCGTTGTCTGGTTCTGGTTTGCACTAACAGCAATATTTAAATATCACTTATGCAACAAATATTAAAAATGTATGCATGTATGTTTTGCTGTCCCCATTTTAATATGTTAAAAAGTGTCTGACCCTGATGACAACCAAAGGCCAAGACTTGGCTGCCAATTTCTCAAAATGGTTGCCAATGGCAACCTGTCAACCATTACTATCAAGCCCTGAAAGAGTAATCTTAAGCGCTATATCGTAGACAGCTCAAATTGCTTGAGGTTTAGAACTGAAGCAGCCTCTTGGATGAGAGGTGAAACGTCTTCAAGGAACTCCAACAAGTCCAGTTGCCTACCATATAGTGCTTAAGATTACCATGACCTGGACGACTGAGAATCTTCACCAACAAAAGTTACCTGTCATGACATACAACCCCTTTTATCTGCCTCGCTCTTAAACTTGCCACAAACTGCGCAATATGCAGTTAAAGTTTAGCCTTCATCAACCAATGCCACCTAACTAAACTCCTGTTTCCAGGATAGCTGAAATGCTCGCTTGCGCTTCAGCTTACAAACTTTGTCATTACCCGCCACCATCTTCCCGCACGTGAAGATCGGCACTGCGCATGTGCAACTCTTAACAGAAATAAAAAAGCAGCCAGCTGGCTCATTCTTTAGCTACTTCCATCATCAACTCCAGAAAAAACAATACCTTTAATCCTTTTTTACCACTTGCACGATTGGACAAGTGAGTTCTTAAGACACTAGCCTGGTGGGGCATTTTACTTGCCCTGGGAAATTGGGAAATCCTTATTGTTGAACCCCGGAGAGGTATGGGTCCCAAACAATAAGTAAGGTGTACCCTATGGAGCACATAGCCTGCTGCTTTTAAGGTCAGAGGTCAACTATAATTGCTATGACCTTTAGTAAACACAATAGGAGTAGCCAAATACAAGCGTCTGTCAAATTTAGGTATCCATCAAGAGCCCTTGAGAGGGGGCCCAGAATCCCAAAGGGTTCCCAAACACAACTCCCTCACTACACCTTTTTTGTCATGCAGCCTTGGGGTTCTAGCTACATGCAGGGTGTACCTAGTGTATACTGGCTTTTCAACCATTGAGATCTGTCACAAGACCTTGACCACATGCAAGGTGCGACAGCGAGCTATAAGTCAGCAGCCCTCACAAAAAGGCCAGACATTTCTAAACATCCACAAAACCGAGCCTTCTCTGTAAACAACCTGTCAATCATTTCCATTAAAAATGTTTTGTCATTTTTTTTGTGTGTGAACACTTGTTTTGAGATTCCTCCGACTGTATGCTTTATTTGACAGTTCCAATCATGTAACACTGCATCTTTCAGCTGTAGATGTGGCAAGGGTGTCTTCCCTGTGTAGTTTTTCCCGTAGCAGTGTAATCTGTGGAGGAAACAGTAGTGTTTTTTAATGAGAAGCCATGGTCTCCTCTTCTTCATAACAGCTCTTGTCTATCTGTAGCACAGTGCAGCACAGCACAGCATGCTCCGCTGAAATGTGGTCTGTCTATGTGGGATTGCCGAGGCCCCTTTGAAGTGCTGAGCTGCGGCTGTTTCCTTTGTGTGTAACAACGCAAAAAATCAAACCTAAAACCAAAACACCCATAAGAATACCTGAAAGGGGTACAATATAAAGTGCCGTATGTATATGATGCTTTACACATCTCTTCTTTGTTTCATCCCCTCCCCTCTGCCATGATTATGCATGTCTTCTGTGAAGAGCTGCACTGCGTCTGGAGAGCCCCTTGAATGGAAACTGTGAGGTACAGAGAGGCACATTAAAACCCTCTAAAGCTCTCAAACGAACAACCTAGGGACAAAACATGAATTCCATGCGGTTTCTCCCCTTGTAGTGGTGCGGCTCAGACAAGCTCACATTTAGCACTGGCTGCCATCTCAGACAGTGGGTCCAGTGGGATGTGTAGCTATGTGTTTATCAGAGAATGAACTTCCTCTTTTAATGTGGCACGTTTTCCCCCATTCTCTCCTCCCGTTCCTCTTCCCTTCCTCTCCCTACCTCCTCCTCCTCCTCTTACACTGTAGTTGAAGGTGAAGCACCCGAGTTCAGAGAGCGGGAGGATCAGCCGCCGCCTCAGTCTCACAGAGCTCTGCTCTTTGGGAGCTCAGGGTTTTGTCCCTGTGCAGACGCTGTGGCACACTTACAGTAGTGAGAATGTATGATGCTTTAATATAGGGTTTATATGAGCGTGGCCTACATAGCGTCTGTGTTTGGGAACCCAGAATATCGTATTTGCAACTTGGAAATTACCTTGATTATTTTCACAGGGGAAATGAAATAATTAATGATAAAACAGGAAAGGGCCACTCACATGAACATAGAAATATGACAGCTGGCATCAATCTCCTGCTACAATCTAATAAACTTAATCTTACACACAGTTTAATCAACTAATCTGTGTTGTATGCCCTTTAGGAAAATACATTCTTAAATTGTTCCAGATTTTGACATTACCTGACCTTCTAAATTGCTCCTGCCTGATTATTTCCCTCAAACTTTCCCTAAAAGGAATAGTTCGGATTTTCTGAAGTCGGTTTGTATAAGGTACTTAATCGTTGGGAGGGATATAAAGGTCCACAAAATTCACATTTCAGTTGGATACGATACCACTGTGTCATGGTTCGGTACATTTTCGATACAGCAAAAAAAGTAGAAATGCCAGAGAAATGTCCTTGTTTTTTAAGAATTCAAATGTATGAAAATTAACGAACCATTTATGTCTGGTTGACATGGGCTCATTAAGGTCTGGTTAAAGCAAAATCAAAAATATTTCTCTCTAAACACATCATACATGTTAGAAAATGAACTGAGTAGTACTAAATTGTGGAGTTAGACCATTTAACTGTACTTTATTATTATTATTTATTATTTACTTATTATTATTATTTATTTATTATTTATTATTATTATTATTACAGCAAGTTTGCTACATCCCACGAGCTCTCTTAGCTCTTTAAGTCTGATAAATACATGAGTAAACATCTCTGTTAAATGCCACAGTCATATAAACACAAGCTAAACCGACACCACAAATCGGTGTGCTTAGTGCTAACATTAGCTGCTGTTAGCTGTTCAGAGGGTGTGTGTGCTACTGGCTTGGCTGCGACGGAAAGTCTGGCGCCATGCAGCAGCTCATGCTTCAGCTTGTTGGTCATGTATGTTACCGTGATGCTGGGTTAGCTGCTAAGTAGAGTCTGTAGCTGTCAGTGTCTCGGTCTTTGGCTAGGTGTGTTTTTATTCACCACTCTCTTTCGCCATTGCCCTCATCATTGACAGTGAAACAGTGGCTCCAAAAGTCAGACCTATAGATTATCTGAGGATTTCTGGTCTGGCCATGGCGTTAGTAACTATCTTGCAATGAGCTAGCTTAGCGTAGCATGCCTCCCAGTGTGTCTCGCTGGAGTAGAATGTTTTGGATTGAGGGTGGGAGGGTCAGACAGCATGTTGGCTGTTCTGTGTGGGCTGCCTTTAACTTGCTTGATAAACTAATATACAGGGCTCAAAAGGGTGACGTAGCGGAAGTGGAAAAACCATGATGCATTGTGGGCTTTGCGAGCAATTGGAAAGTTGTTTACGCTTTGCGACGCTACGCTTGTGTTCTGTTGTTGTTGTTTTAGCATTTTAAAAGTAACTGTATCGTTTGAAAATGGTGCAGTAATGTTAAAGTTGCTTACAGTGTTAATTTAGGGATATTGCTAGTGCAAAACAGATCAACATGGCTATATAATGTGATATATTTGGATGGCAAAAACTGAAATAGAACTAGGGACAAATCTAACACAGCTGTGCAGTCAGGACTTTTAATCCCGTTTTTAAAAAAAAAAAAAAGAAGTACACATCTTGATGTCACTAAAAACATTGTTTCTCAGTTGTCTCCACAGGAGTAAACTTGTCTAAATTGTGGTTAAGAAGTTAAAGTTAAAAATAAAGATAAACTCCATGTTGTGCCCAGCCATGTACGACGATGGAGAGTTAGAGATTTATGGCGTGAAAATGCCCTAATTCTGAAATAAATAACCGAGAAGCCCATACATATTTACCACATAAATTCAGAGTGGATTTCAGGCTCAAAATATTTTTTGTTTGAAATAAATTGGTCCAGCAGACACCAAGATATGAAAAACCTGAGCAAGCAAACAGGGAGCACCACACGGAGGTGGGACACAGTGAGGCTTGTAAAGTTTACATACCTCTGAAATGATGACGGTCTTCTCTTTAAGGTGTAAAATTCGGAGGTCCTGCACCCACCCAAAGTTTGCTTGCCCATGAGCCCTTAAAGATTTGGCATTCCTAAATTCGTTGCCGGTATAATAACTTATACTGTTGACGAGATAGAGGACAAGCTCAGCTTCAGTCAGTGGCGGCAGGGCTTTTAAATCCTGAGTCCAGTCTCCGTGCTCATACGGATCCACTCCACCTATTTTCTGGATTTTGTCAAGGTACCAAGCCTTTGGAACAGGGTCCAGCTTGTCTCGGTACCGTCCGACACACTTTTCCTTTGCCCAGTCCATTTAAATCTCTCGCTTCACGTGTCTCTCCCGGCGCAACGCAATGTAAACAAAACAATTTAACCGTAAAAATGGCGCTGGTTACACACAATGCATTGCAAAGTCACGTGCCCTTTTGAGCCCTATTGTGTGGTGGACCACATATAGTAGAATAAAGACAAGTTGCAGGCCATAGAAAATTCTTACGCGGGCCATACTTGGCCCCAGGGCCACACTTGGCCCCCGGGCCACACTTGGTCCCAGGGCCACACTTGGGGCATGTCTGAACTAACCCTTTACAACAACAAGGTGACACAATAACAGAAACTAACTAACCAACTGAGGCAGCAGCAGACCAGCAACTCCAATGTTCTGCAAGGTAAAATTACTGCTTCTGTCAAAGGACTGTGGTGGCTTTGAAGGGAGCATAGATAACAGCTTCAGGTTCCTGTCAGACAGGGCTGTCTGGTAAAGCAGTGAAAATAGTGTTAACATAGTGTGCACTCAAAGTTAACATACTTTGTTATGATCAAGGTCTTAAAAAGCAGACAGTGTTAGCAAGCTAGCGCACTAGCAAGCTGATAAGTTGTACTTCCACATAAATTATGTAGGTAATATAAGGACGTCTCCATAACTGTTAATTAAGGACAATAAGCCAAATCCATGCTTGGCAAACATGAGTTTTTACAATTCCTTATGATGATGAATCTTTCACCATGTACAGTAAATAATTCAGTTCATATAAGCCAAACACACTCTGCTGAGCATCCAGCAGCAATTAGCCTAAATATCGAGATCCTATTTAACTGGAGACAAAACTTTTTTTCCTACTACACACAGATCATAAACACATATAAAAATTACTCATTACAGTTGGTTGTGAAATATAAAAGTTACAGTGCTTTTTACATTATATTTGGCGCTCACAAAGACACCACTGCTGTCCCTTTCTGCCACCAGTTCGGCTCCACCCACAAAATATGTTGTTTCTGTTTACAAACACAAAAAGGGTCTATAAAGCATCATAAAATAACAGGTGTCACATGTATGTTTTAGACATCTGTAAAACCTCATTTTTATTCATAGCTCACATATAGTCATAATATAATGCAATCTATGCTATTGCTTCTGTGCCTTTCCTATCAAAAAGTAAAACATACCAGCTCTATGTTAACAAACAAAATGCTTTAAATCACAGAACATGAGATCTAATGTACTGTAAAACAGTGCTGCCTTACCACAGCTGTCATGTTGAGAGGATAGGACTCAACTACAAAGCAATTAAATCCAGTATAAATGGCGCACTCTAGTGGACATTTTGCATCATTGCCACGATGGTACTATGCTCACCAATACATCCAGACATTAGAGGAATCAACAGACTCTGGTACAAGTTCAGAAACAATGCAAGTACCTTGAGCGTGTTTGCTTTTTGTTATCCAACAGCATTACAAAAACCAGCTGTGGTTACTGTGGTCTTTGTAAAGCTGGATAAGTGGTGAAACAAAAAAAGTAAACAGGCAAGGGGCACCAGTTTACGATAGCTGCTGGGTCAGAGGTGCTACAAATATCAGTGGATGTCAAACCTTTTTAAAATATCCTCTTCTGAAAGGCAACTACACAAGCTGGTCAATTAGAATAAATACCACAAATGTAAGTCCTACCTTAACACCACCGAAATCTTTAGTTTAAATTCTACTTTTGTTCAAAAGCACATCACTGGTTTCAGAACAATAGCTGATCCCTGGGCGTTACACTGTGTCTGCACAGAATTTAGAGAAGGTCTAATGCAGAGGACAAATTTCTCCAAGGAGAGTGGTTAACTATTTTAAAAGAGGATCGTTACCTGAACATAAACGTAATATAAACAACATGAGACATGCTTAGACATATTCTATGCAGAGGCACTTGATTTTACACACTAAAGTTTGAAACAAAGAACGACAACACAACAAAAACTTCAGCATCCTCATTTTTGAAGCTTTCAAACTGCACAAAAAGAATTGCTCAGTACCAAATCACAGATCTAACGTATGTCAGCTTTAAGCCTCAATGCCGCAGGGGTAAACAAAACAATATTTGGGCCTCATAAAAATCCAAATCTATCTTTTAGTGAACAAATAACTTGCCCATACAGAGTAACGCTGAAGCCAAACTTCTGCCACCCAGGTTGCATATTTGCATATCTTTTGGCAACCAAATTCTCCACCATCATTTAACTGAAATCACAACAACTCCTGATGCAGAAGTTGGAGGAATTTAATCCCTCCTACTTGTGATTACAGTTTTATTGTTGTTGTGAATAAACTGCCATCATGTTTGCTTTATGTCAATCTTAGGTGGTGTTGCGTGGTCAGCCGCAAGCACAAATACAGTGTTAAAGGAAACTAAACTGCAGGCACAGGTAGTCCTCATTCCACCCATCTAATATCTGTACTTCAGCATCAGTCAATAGGTAAGAACATAAGTTAACCAGTTTCTCAATAGACCTTTTTCACGGCAGACATTTTGATTTGTCAAAGTAGGAAAAACAAAGGTTAACAATGGCTCAGTTCCATTAAGTGTCCCAGTACAGTATTCAGTGAGCCAGCATGTACCATATCAGCCATCATACACGTTTTTAGATACACCTGTGTTTTTTTTTCTATGACAAGTCAAAATGCCTGCTGTGAAAACACTTTTTTTTAATTTATTGTGGCTGTTTAGACAGCTGCTCAGGGCAAGTTGGGTAAAGCTATGCAGGGAACAGCATGACGTCACTAGAGCTGCTATGATTAGTCAATTAATCAATCAACAGAAAATTAATTGCCAACTATTATGAAAATCTGTTAATCATTTACATTTATGCTGATAAATCAATAATGAAAATAATCGCTAGTAGCAGCCCTAATTGTCATCTATTGGATCTATATATATATATATATATATAAATCAACAGGTCATTTCCTTCTTTTAGCAAAATTCTAAATGACTGAGTTGGTTTGTTTTTCCCACCTGGACCTTTATGCTCTGCCATTTCTCCTCTAATAATCACGCTGTAACCTGTGACATGCTGCTATGCTACATTATGTTATTTAGGTTTTTTTTTCGAGCCATGAGTGGCATGTAGGTTTACATTACCAAAGGTTTATGACAAAATCAGTTGACAACACCAACTCCTGTGTGCGCACGGCGAGAGAGCAGAGGGAGAGACGCTGTGCTGCTGCCAGAGGAGCCGCTGACTGAGTTCCCTCTGAGCAGTAACTCACTAAAAGAGTCTGAGAAGTCCGGGGCTGTTCATAAAACATTCAGGACACCACAGTTTATTCCACACTACTGAAGTCTGTAATAATTTCTCTTTCAGCCATGCTTGTTGTTGCCACGGGTAACAGTATAATGTCAATATGTCAACAAGTCGAAATATCGAAAGCATCACGATATGAATTTTTCATCCTACTATTAAATGGAGAAACCTCCGTCCCTCCCTCCCTCCCTCCCTCCGTCCATCCGTCTATCTGTCTGTCTGTCATCATCCGTTTTCCTCCTCACTGCTTTGACCTACTTCTCTGAACTTGCACATAGGCTTTCATCTTGGTCATGTGCAGACAGCCACGATGCCGTTTTTGCATTTTTCCCACATTTCTACTGTTTATATTTGCGTTTTTGTCCACTACCCATTCATAATGTGAGCACCATTAGCAGCGCGAGCTGCGCATGCGCGCTGGGACCACAGTTTGGCTTGGAAGCCTTTATCTCCAATACTTGCGGATCGAAACCTGTATGTGTGTACCTGTGTGCCCGCGCACGGGCGTGCCTCCGTGCCGTCAGCCAAAACTATGCTCCATGTATTTTGCCATAAAGCAAGTTTCTACAGTGTGCATCGTTTGTCTTACATTAATATTTATTACACAGTGCATTTACAGTGCTCTGATTTTGCATCCCCTCTAATATACTGTTTTTGATTTCTTATTCCTCTATACATAACACATCCCCGGGTATGGACTAGTATATTAAAAATTATACCAGTATTATTGTGAACAAGATGATATGGCACACCCCTATATGATATGATATCCATTCTTTGTACAATAATATATATTTGCTGATATCACAGTCTGATACGATATGATTTTGATGTGATGCAATTCGGGGGCCTGCTGTCGATATAAGACAATATTAGTAATCATCTTCACTGTCTTTTTCTTGGCTGCTTACCATTATCTGCCTGGTGCTAGGCTGCTAGCACTGTCTGAATGTTTAGGAAAGAGGTGTGCTTGGACGGAAATGGTGACAAAGATATACCATGGAAATTTCAAATTAAAGGCATATCTTGAAGATGACAATATGTAGCAATGTTTTCACTTTGCATCGATAATACTGGGTTTTTGATTATTGAATCATTACATCAATCCAGATCATTGTATCTTTCCACCTCTAGGGACTATAATAGTCTATTCCACAGGCTGCTGTTCAGTCAATCAGTATTTAAAAGTGGTATTTGTGTCAATAACATTATTGTGAAGTAAAAAAAACCTGCAAACTACACCTCACTGTATGGCCAAGATTTAAAATTTGAACTAGATATCCTCGAAACAGATTCCTGTTTTTTTATCTCTTGGGTTATTATTTTCAGACATTGCACATATTCTTCGTCCTGCAAACAGTTGCACAATCTGTAGTCAATATTCCATCATCTTCATTTTAAACTCTGTGCAGCTCTTTTAATTTCAAATAGATATATTTTACTTCTTTTTTGCAAATTACTATTTTATATTACGTTCATTCTGCGGAGTCCTAACCTCAGTAACCTCCAGCTAAAGTAAAGACCAAAAGGAAACCTGAGGATAAAAACAGAATAATGTGGATGTGGGCTGACTCAAACATCAAAGCGGACTCATGGATAACAGGCAGCATTTAAAAGTCTTTTCTGCACCTCCTCTATAAATAGTTCACCTGGTTACATTTTTCTCTGCACCTTTACTGAACGAAGATGTTGGGTAACTCTGCATCTGGCATGTTGCTCCTCGCCCTCCTTAACGCCAAGGTTATCAAGTTCAAAAGAATTTCACAGAGACTCACTCATCAAGCTGACAAAGTATACTTGGAACAAGCACACACAACTCTGCAGAGGAAGTTTGGATGTTCTCACCAAGTACTTGTTTGGCATAATGTTGGTGCCAGATGTTGATGCGATGGACACATGTTTTGCCAAGATGCCACAGACTGACAGAGTTGACGGTGGAATCACAGTTCCTGCAGTGTGCATATGCATGTGTGGTTGCACATGGGATACACACTGTTGTGCTGCTTTCCGAGGTGGTGTGTTAAATGACAATGACACTCATCCCTTCATGGTGACAGGATGAACGCATCACGATGATCAAAGCACTGGTGACACGCCTTGAGGAGACAGACGTGTGTTTTACGTGTTAGGGTGGGGGTCTGCTATCCAGAAAAAAATTCAAATAAAGTTTTTTTTCCTCACTATCAATAAACATGTGTTTGTCTCTGATAAGGTCATCTCTCTCTCACACACACACTCTCCCCTCTCTTATTTGTATCTGTGTATTACTACTGTGTGTTGAGAGCTCTTTATATAATGTTGCAAATCTCAACTACACGGATTAATCTACAAAACATAAAAAGAAATCTTAAATCTTATCCATCAGTGCAAGACCAATAGCCTGGGCCTATCACTGTCATTAAGATCATTAAAGCAGCTACAGGGAATTTTCATTTTGTGTTGAGTTTGGCAGCCCCTGTTGATAAAAGTGGTGGTGTTTCCGAGAATGAAGGCTGTGTATTACTGCCTCGTGTCATAAACACCTTGATCTGGCTAGTGCATGCATTTGTTTTGGAAGTGAGTGACAGAAAGACAGGTTAGCTTTGTTTTAGCCACGAACATATAGGCCTGTTCATATAGTGATGTAAAACCACATCTCGCAATGTATAACATAAATAAAATAGATATACAACACATTTGTCCAAGAGAAAAGGGCCAGTTCGGGATTAGTTTTGAATGCTTTCATATCCCGCAATTCTCTCGATCTGCTGAATAAGCTACCACAGCTGACTTGTGTTAACGCCTATGCTTTTTTTCTTTCTGCTGACGTCAGAAAATAAATTCTCTCAAGAAAAATCTCCTCCTGCTCCCTTCTAATGGCTAACATACAGCACTAGTCGCTGTGGAACTTTGCCTGGGAGAATTAAAACATGCAGTAGGCTCTTCCAGTCTGCCACCATGAACCGTCAGACCCGCAGATAGGCATTAGGAATAACTATATAGAAACAGTCAATCTTCTCGCTGATAGTCTTGTTTGCTTATATGGGTCATACAGAAACATCAGTATTAAACTGAGACTGTTTAATAACCAGTTAAAAACTCCTTGTGCTGCTTTAAGGTAGTGATCAAATTATTTACGTTTATTTATATCAGGCCAATGTTACAACAAATGATGACATGATGATGGCTTTGATAAGTTTTTATTTTGCATCCTCCTGGAGGACAGCAGCTAAATGATTGGGTTTTTTAATGGATTTCAACTAATTATATAGTCCTATTTTCATATTAAAAAAAAGAAACAGCTGTCTGAAAACATCCAGCATTACCAAACAATAATATTGAAGTTATTTAATTAGTCATTTGTAGCTTGTGGGTGTCATGCTAGCTCCAAACATCTAACACAGAAATCTAAATTAATATCTAAAATAAATCTAACATAAAATTGGACACTTCCATGAGCTGTTTTGTTATAAATTAATTTGCATTACTGATTATTTTATCAATAGGTCAATATAGAAAACTCAGCTTTCTTCAGTCAAAAAAAAAAATCATTTATTCCACTTAAAGGATAACTTCGGTATTTTTCAACCTGGGTCCTATTTCCCCATGTGTATGTGTGCGTATGATTCAAAGGTACAACTCATTTTAAAATTGGTTCAGTGTTGAGGGAGGCAGATGCAGCTGGCAGCCGCAAGGTAGATATGGGGGCAAATGCGTCCCGTATAAGTTTGCGCATTAAAAGTGCTTTTTTCACCACTGACCGGTTCAGATCGCCAGTGCTATCTCTGTAAATAGCATACTAAGCGTTTCCCTTACCCTTCACTTCCTGTGGGCTGTGTGTGACGTCATCTCGCGAGAGCTTTGCTTGTTGCCGGAAGAAAACAGAGGAGCCATGCTGAGCGCCGCACAGAGTGGCGCTGGTTGTCACGGAGTACAGTTGAGAGTTTTACTGCATCTGCATCATGGCTGCCTATTTACCCGATTTCAAGAATGAGGATGAGCCCTTTTATTACGATGGCCGCCCGTACTTATTTGAGCTCGAGAATATGGACGAGGAGCTCCTACAAATTGAAGAGCAGACGAGGATAGAGAGAGAGGGCCAACGAGCAGACGAGGGTGAAGCAGCGGCTGCATGAACGTGAATCTGAGGACTGGTGGTGCTCCTGTGGTTGCTGTGACTCCATGCCCACAGAGGAAGAATGTCTGTGTTGCAACGAGTGGGACCTGCTGCCCAATATTCATGGTCTCGATGTGTCCTGGGATGATACCGAAACTACCAAACGCTGTGTAACTATGTTCGAGGATTTCCCCCCTCTGATCAACAGGGCAGTGCTGGATACCTTTTTTCATGTGCCCAAAATAAATTGGTAGGAGGCGGCCAAAACCACAGGGACCAAATGGTCAACTATCCATCAAGTAAGTAGAACTAATATGTCTTTATGCATGCAATACTGATACCTAGAATTGCTGTTTTCTTCCGGCAACAAGCAAAGCTCTCGCGAGATGACGTCACACACAGCCCACAGGAAGTGAAGGGTAAGGGAAACACTTAGTATGCTATTTACAGAGATAGCACTGGCGATCTGAACCGGTCAGTGGCGGAAAAAAAGCACTTTTAATGCGCAAACTTATACGGGACGCATTTGCCCCCATATCTACCTCGCGGCTGCCGGCTGCATCCGCCTCCCTCAATACTGAACCAATTTTAAAACAAGTTGTACCTATGAATCATACGCACACATACACATGGGGAAATAGGGCCCAGGTTGAAAAATACCTAAGTTATCCTTTAACACAGAGAAAAGCTGCAAATCCTCACATGAAAGCCATTTACTAGATTGTTTAAGAAAAAGTGAGCTAAGTCAAATAAGCTTTTGACAACTGTCAGGTTATTCAATAAGACAGGATATGTCAGATAGAACTTTATCCCGAGGGAAAGTCTTGTGCTGCAGTTGCAGTAAAACACGCAGTATAGACCGCAACTACAAAGTATCAATAAATGTGCAAGTATAAGAATATTAATAAACAGATCCAAAATCCAAAATACTGAAAATGCCAAAACATAAATAACCGGGGCAAACAGCAGGGTCATAAATTGGTCACAGTTCAAGTTGCTTGAGATTCATGTTGATCAACTAATCACATGCCAAAAGTCGCTATCACCTAAACTGACAGCCCAATTTCATTATGCCTTCTAGAAACTACAATTACACATTTCTGACCATACTAGATACAACACTGTGCTGGACACAACCCTGTCATGCTTATCAATTGCTAGCCTAAGCTAAGGTTACCAGTTGAGACTTGGTGTAACAATGTTATGCTACTATTAACAAACCAAAGACATGTGGGGCACTATCTTACAGCCAATGCAAAGCAGCACACAGCACAGCGGAAATGTCATTGCTAGTTTCAGACCGTTTCAGTCATCATCACAGCTACAACCAAGGTGATCCCTGCCATTTTGAAGTAGCAAACAGCAATATGCCACTGACCAACAAAATCTGGTCTAAAGTCAATGGGCCCTTCTTAAACGAACTAAAGCGCATGGTCTAAAATGGTCGTAAGTTCAATTCACTTTTATCTATATAGCCCAATATCACAAATCACAATCTGCCTCAGAGGGTTTTACAACATACAACACCCTCTGTCTTTGGACCCTCATATAACGAAAAACTCCCTCCACACAAAAACTTAAACAGGGAAAAATAAAATGGAAGAAACCTCAGGAAGAGCGACTAAGGAGAGAATCCTCTACCCCAATGGAAAGACATGCAATAGATGTCATGTTTACAGAATCTACCAACATAATAAAATCACAGTACACACAATTCATGTGACAGTGCAGCAAGGGCATTTAGACATGTCCAACTCCATTATGCTAGTTAGACGCCGCATAATCTGAGTGCAAAGTAAGGCGCAAGGGGCAAAGGGGTTGTATTTAGTTGCTTAATTCATCATTGCTGTGTTTTGGGCATGACATGAATTTACCAAATCAGTGTCATCTCCCATTACCTTTAAAAGCCAGGTGTGCCTGCACCTGCCGTATTGATATTTACACAGCAGATTCAGCAAATTGGAGAAGCACATGATTCCTGCTGAGAGTGACCATCGCCTGCCGGGTAGGTATTTATGCTGAATGTGGGCAGTGATGGCTTGCTTTCTAGATAATATTAGCTAGCTTGCTATTAAATACCTTAAAATATGATATCATTGGTACATTTCCATTTTCTTACATTCCATACCTGACTCCTGACTCACTGCCAGCCAGGCAGCATCTCTCAAGTGGGGCACCTTGTATTTTTCATGGCCAATATCACAATATCAGCTGGCAACAATCAATGTCTTCTCCACACATAGAGTATTTTGTTAATGGTTGAGGCTGCGACTTCAGTGGTCAAAGTTCCCCAAAATTGAACTCCACGTGATGTGAAGATGCAAATGTTTTCTCTTTCTCTCTGAAATGAACTGACCTGGTGGTTAAACCAATAGAAACACTGAATAAGCAGTTTCACGTTATAAAACAGTGTTTCCCTGAAGCTGTTTAGTATGTCAGAGACGGGCGCCTAATCTGTACTCACTTTTCTCTCGGATGACTTACGCTCCAGACATTCAGGAGGTTTTTAGCGGGAGCTGAATTACCAGCAGAGGGTCCTTCTTCTCAAAAACAAATGGACTCGCTGATTTAACCCAGTAAAAACACTGAACAAAGCAGTTTCATTTCCCAGAATTCATGGTAAACTTGACCTGCTCAGGATGGTCCAGAACTGCTTTCTGAAGCAGATGAATGTAGATGTCTATCTGAAGTCTAACTGGATTAGACATATAGCGACAGTGAACTCTTTGTGAAGCTGGATCCAAAAGTTAAGATGACAGATCCTAAAAAGTAGCATGATCAGTAGCACAAGTAGACGAGCTTCAAATAGAACATCTGTCACCAGAAACTATTGGTTTTACCAACCAGACCAAGTAAAACTGTAGCAGCAGCATCTTTTGTGTGTTTCATTGCACTATGGGCAATGAATGGGCCCTGGGTGTTTGCTGCTATCTCTGGGTTCACGCAAATTTGTTGCACTGACAGAGTGAAGTGAGTGATTGAGAGGATATTGACTGTGACTGATAATCAGCTGGGGACTGTAAACTGGATTGCCCTATTTTGGGACAAATAAAGTTGTTTGAATTGAACTGAACTGAATTGAAAACTCAAGAGTGCAGTGAATAAAGCAAGAATACATGTCAAAATCTGAGTTCCCCAACACTGCTGATTGCGGAGGGGCTATTAACTACAGAGGCCAATGCAAAAAGTGAATGGCCCTCTGGTTTGTCCATTCTGGGCTCCTGTAGAAATATGGCAGCTCTCTGCAGAGGAAGACCCGATCCCTAAGTAGATATAAAAGGCTGATTATAAGGTAACAAAAACACTATGACTCTCATTTTCAGGTGATTATACACTACTATGTACACTACACTATGATTATACACTGCCAGAACTGCCGGCACGTTGGTTATCATTGTCGCCTCACAGCAAGAGGGTTTTGGTTCGAACCCAGGGTGGGGGAGCCCCTCTGTGCCGAGCTTGTATGTTCTCCCTGTGTCAGTGTGGGTTTTCTCTGGGTGCTCCAGCTTCCTCCCACAGTCCAAAGACATGCAGGTTAATTGGTGACTCTAAATTGTCCGTAGGTGTGAATGTGAGTGTGAATGGTTGTCTGTCTCTATGTGTCAGCCCTGTGATAGTCTGGTGACCTGTCCAGGGTGTACCCCGCCACTCGCCCAGTGTCAGCTGGGATAGGCTCCAGCCCCCTGCGACCCCTAACAGGATAAGCGGTTACGGAAAATGAATGAACCCATATTGATTAAGCTACTGAATACAACCCTTTACAACATGCCCCTTACTTTACCTAGGATTTAATAAGCAAAATGAACCGGCCCTAAGACATGCACCTAGATGTGCATCAGAGACCAGCAGGGTGTCCAGAAAGGCAGGGCTTAAATTGCTTAGAAAAGCCTGACTTCAGTTAGCCTATCAAACTGAACCAGGATTAAACTACTTCATAAAACCAAACAAGTGGACACCACGGCGGGTGCAGCATATACAACCACGAGGGACACATCTTATACAGTCAACTTCAGAGTACCATTGAGGAAGACACACGTAGAAGTAGATGTAACCAGTTAAACTTACCTTAGCCGCGTCTGGTCTTGCTAGCTAGCATCTTCTTCGTGTGCTAACGGCTTTTCGAGGAATAAAACCCAACTTCTCCAGCTTGGAAACTTCTTTCATCATAGTGTCTTTATTTTTCCCTGTTTTGAACACCACATTTTAGTTAAAGTTCCGTTTTTTGACCAATGATTCCCATCATTTTTAGCCAGCTTCACTGGATGCACTTGTTGGACGTGCCGTTGCTTGGTGGGCGTTTGATTTGTGCTACTGAACGTGTCCGCCGGGCGGTGCTGTGAATTATTTATGAATAAAGTTGAGGTAGTCGTGACTTTTGTCTAAACCCAATATCTCTAAACCCAACTTCAACCATTATCCACAATTTTTACGTCATAGACTTGACTGTATGGTTCAGAAAATGTCCCTACCTGTGCACAACTCGGTGAGAACGTGTAAATCCACCTGCGTACCCTTAATAAAGAGGGGCACGTGACGCGGAAGTCGGACGGTTGTATGGTTTTGGGGCTCGTGCAGGTTGATCTGTTGCAACAAGATTATAAGTGACACCATTAGCTGCAATTGTACTGTAGGGAATGAAAAAATAAAGTGGTGAAGAGAGACAGAAGATGAAGACACAAATCACATCTTTGCAAGTTGGGCCTAAGGGACACACACTGCCTACTGGTGGGGAAGCTGGGAACAGCCTTTATTTATTTCTATTTATTTATTTATTTATTTACAATGGGTTCACAGGTGTAACTAATAACTATAATGGGCGCATACCAGTCCAAGTTTATACCAGTGCCAGGGCTCTGTTATTGCACATGCTGGTATCATTAATGTTATTAGTCACACCTGTGGTTTTCCTCCATAAGTCAAAATGTATGCCCTGAAATAGTTCTGTTACTAGGATTTAAAAACAAAGCTGAGGGCTGTACATGGACACATAAATGTGCTGCATTTAAAAAGCCTATGATATAAAATCAACGTATTCACTGCTTGCTATACACACAGGTGCAGTCATTTAATTCAAGAGTTAAAGACCAAATATTCTGCACCTTGTCAGATAAAAAAGGAGAAATATGGAATCTATTAAAGGGTGTTTCTATACAGCTTAAACATATTTTTTTAACATTATCCAAACCACGAGTGTGGTGCAGAAGCCAACTTTACGGGCCCGTGATAGAGAAAATACCTGCAACAGCAATATCAACAATGATAGTACTGTTGGTGGAGTTTTGAGTCCAGGAATCGTGCTCTTTTAAAGATATGAAAGCATGAGCGCAAAAATGTTGTGGATTGCAAATGCAAGTTTGCAGACATGTGGAAAATGAAGACTAAATTAGATATTGTCCACATTAATGAGAGAAAATCTGATGTTGTTGATGACCTGTCTGAGTCTGCTACAAGAACACGAGTTGATAAATGTTTTAAATTGATATAAATTCATATAAATATTACGCCACAGTTGTGGGAGGGAAACTATGCAAAAACAATGAAGTTGGGAATATGTGTCTTTCTGTTACGGAACTTTACTATATTTCTATTTATTTATCTCTTTCTGGAGTGTCAGCCTTTGTTTTCACCTTCAAAACAGTGGTTTGGATAATATAGTTGCCCATACATTTTTTTTAGATGTTTAACAGAAAGCTCATCCACATATACAGAATTACAGGGCTGGATGTACTTTTTCAAATTTGCCTGGACCACTTCAAATCAAAAACAGGCTTATTTAAGGTTATTTGGGGTGAAATTAAGAGACAGCCCAAACTGCTGGAAGTGTGGGGTGAGTGTTGGCACACACTGGCCCTGCGCTGTTGCACAAATATTCTGGTCTGCCGTACATGAGAGTATCAAAATGATCTTTAATTAGACATCCCATTTTGCTCAGGCTTGTTCATCCTGGGCGATCCTGTCCCTCTAAACAGTTGCCTGCACCCCAGGCAGACATATTAATCAGGTGGAGAAATACTATACTAAGTGGGCGAATTACATCTCCTTCATTAAAGCTCCTTGATGTAACTATATGATAACATACTGGCACAAATCTTTAAAAAATTATTTAGAAATGTGTCATGTGACATCCAGTTATTTTCACATCTGCCAATGATTATTTGATTCATTTATTTATTTGTTTTTATTTATCTTGTACCCTATTTTTTACAGATTTATATGGCCATACGATGCATTCCATTTTATGCTGTTTTTTTTCTGTTCAAAAGAAAACAAAATAAATTACTGATTATTAAAAAAACATAACAAACTATAAGGATATTATCAGCCCTATTTTGCTGCCCCACCAGAGTGCAGGTTGATAAAGAAAAAGGCATCATTCATTCTTTGGGCAGGGACCAGTTTCTTGAACAGTATGTCATCAGCCACAAGGGGGAGCTAACAACACTTATTTCCCCAAAACGTGTCAGCTGTGTGTTGTTTTTGGAGATACAGTAGATAAGAACCTTTTGTTAAATTGGTTCCTGTGTTGTGGCCCATTTCCCACTTGTCTTGACTGTGGGCTGGCATGAATATTTGTTGTGTCAAATCATGCACTCCAACCCTGAACCAATGCAAAATAATCAGATTAGTAGAAATTATAGTTTTACAATACATTGCAACACCTTTTGACCTAACCTCTCTTTGGTCTTGGGCATGACTCAGCCTCTACTTGGCCTCCTTCTAGAGAAGAGCTTGACTGAAACAGTGCAGATCACAGGCTTGTGCTTGAGCATTACATTTAGTTGCACATGATAAACAACATTTACCACCTTCACCCACTTGATGGCAGCACAGACCAAAAAGAAAGCCCTGACAATGAAGCGGTTCAAATTTCACCTAGCAACAGAGCTGCTGCTTGTTCATTCACACACCTACATGGTTACACGTGATGCCCTTCCACTTTCACATGTACAAACAATCCATCACAAGTACATGCAAGCACCCCAGCTCAGGTACATATAGGCTGATACATAAAACCGTATTCATCTGCAAACACTGACACGTTTATGCAGATAAACAGCAGGCCTCTGCATGTGTAAACAATAAACAATGGAATTTTAAACAAGTGAAAATCATTATAGATGAATAGAAGAGGCAGCAGAGCTAGGAAGAAGCTGTGGCCATGTGACACCCGAGCTCTGTCATACAGCCCAGTGCTACTGTCAGCCCACATAAAGCCACTTTCAGTGTGAATGGAAACGCTTTGATTTGGCTTTCAGGCCACGGTCAGAGTCAATGCAACAGGCTCTAATAGTAGAATTACTCCCACCGCTTTTACCCCTCCGTCTCCCACTTCCCTCCATTCACCCTCGACCACGTCCCCTTTTTTTCTCTCCTCCCTTCCCCTCTGTATTCTCAGTTCCTCTCCTCATTCCAAACAAACATACAGACCCTGTTTATTTGCCCCATTTGAGGAAAACAGTCCAGAGATCCTGGCGCTGTGTAAGAGATCAAAAAAGCAATGCAAAAATCAATTGGCTCTGCAAGTCTCAAGACTGCCATGCAGTAAATTGGCTCTGAATGACGGCACTATGTGGACCGTCTTCTTCTCTTTCTCTTTTTTTTTCATAGCTCCTCTTTTAGAAAAATAAAAGCAAACTTTTGGTGGATTTAGAGTGACCGACTGCTGTCTTCCTTTCTCTGAAATCATGTCAAGGGACTTTTGACTGAGAGCATGTGATCGGTTTTGTGGTATGGTCATTCCCGAGTGGCCACACTTACAGCAACCAAGCATCTGTGGTTTCTGACAGTGCTTACGGGAATGAATAATAGTTGTGTTAAATTGACTCCAATTTCTGGACAAATACATCCAAACATCTTTTGGCTCCTCAGAGAGCTGAACTTCATCATGATAGTCCAAATTTGTCAGGAACCTTTAAAGCCATACTTTCTGTAGGAAACAGGCTAATTACTCCCGATCAATTAAGAAGCTTAGTTTTCCGGGGCTGCATGTGTGCTGGCGGGTGACAGACATATAAACCATGGAGGCCAACTTCCCCCCATACTTCCTTTAATTAACTCTTTGATCTGAGTGCTATGTAGTGAGCTCAGGCCAGAGGCAGCTCCGAGGGCCAAGGAGAGAATGGATAGCGTTTCATATACCACCACAGCAGGAAGAGAGAAAAACGCTGACACACTCCTGTTTGGATGGAAATGAAAGTTTATGTTCTTGTTTACTTTGATTCAAGTTGGGTATTGTGTAACTCTGGGACAGTTTCGCAGAGTTGACACTGATCTATACTGTATGCAGCACATAGATAGACTGTATAATGCAGCCAAATCTGCATTGTGGTCACATCTAAAGTCTAAATTTGGTGCCACACAATAAAATTAGAGCCCAGTGACTTGGTTTCTCAGATGCCGTGTTTTAAGGATTTGACCGTCAGTGGAGTGTGTCTGGATTGGAGGGGGTTGAAGTGAAGGGGACAGCGGATCTGGCAAGTTTTAAAAGGCGCAGTAAGCTCACTTTGTTGGTTGGAATTTGCAGCACCATCGAACGACTTAATAACAATGCATGAAGCAATGAAAATTACACAGCTCCTGCCTCGAAAGGAAAAATTAATTGCTCTCAGGTTGCACTCTGGAGAAGTTTGTTCATTCAAGCACACACGCACACACTCACAGGCAGGCAGGGAAGTACTTGTACCCCCCCTCCCCAAGAACACACATATGCACACAGACACACAGGTGCACGTGGAACCTTGGCTGCGAGCAGAATCAGGCCTCAGGACTGGATGTGCAACCATGTGTGTGTGTGTGTGTGTGTGTGTGTGTGTGTGTGTGTGTATGAACCTGCAGCTCTCCTGTGCTGTGCAGCGGAGAGAAGAATAGGGCCTGGGCCACATTCCAGCCCTGCCTCCCTGGGCGAGAGACAGTATTCAGCATTCCTCTGCCTGCCTATCAGGCCAGGTGCATTCCAGAACACACACACACACACACATTTAGACAAACAACACACAGTTCGGAAACACACATATATGCTCGATCGCAAATACAACATGTGTAGGCACGTATATTCTTACCCATATGTGCATACAGGCACTTATAGGTGGTCATACAGTGCAGATATGTGTGCACTGTATGTTGACTTTTTAAGAAATATGAACTAACCTATGACCTCATTAACATTGTACTAAACACACACCCACATAAATCAGTGCAAGACACACATAGGACATACTGTGCGTATTCTCTACATACATGTGCTACCTCGCTCACATGAATAGACGTAGGCTTACACCAAGACAAGCTAGCATTGTCTGTGCATCGCTGCTACATTATGTGAAAAGATGTTCTCTGCCTCTTTAATTCTTGTATGATTCAGTCATTTTTAATGCATGGACTTTTTTCTGTTCGGAGGAGGCTGAGCTATTTAAAGAGCAGGGGTTGAATACACTGTGAATGTACAGCCAGCCTCTTTTTGAAGTTCATACGGTGCTGCGATGCACTGTGAGTCACACATGACAGTGCAGACGGGGGTGGAGTGTGCGTGATGGTGTGTGTGTGTGTTGTGTGCGTGTCCCCATCCGGGTCTTTTTCTTTCATTTATCAGGAGATTTGCTTAGGCTCTTTTCTCTCTCCACTTGACAAGTATTGACAGAAAATGCCAGGTTGTCTTTATGTGAACAAACACAGCACAGATAGGACGAACGTGACATTAGTAACCTTTTCTTAGGGGGTGAGGTGGGCAAGTGAAGGAGGGACAAAAGGGGGCAAGTGCAGGAAAATGGGATGAAGAGACGGACGGTTTGGTGTGGGAGAGAATGGGATGCTCGCCTCATGCAAAGTCAGTTTAATCTGCAGCCTTGGTCAAATGTAAAGACACAACAACCCCCAGAACAAAAGCTCCATTCAGTGTTAACGCGCTGCTTCCCTTCCACACTATTCCACCATCAGACGGAGGGAAAAGGTTGTTGGTTACATGCTATTTGACAGGCACGGGACTCCATGCTTGACAAGCCCTGAATCAGACCATTACTTTTTGGCATTCCTCCCTCACCGTTACGCTTACTTCCCCTATTCTTGCATTCCCCATTGCCATCCTTATCCTTTCTCTCCTTCCATGCCTCTCATCCTTCACCTCCCTCCCTTTCTTCCCCTTTACATCCCCAGTTCATGTCTGCTGGTAGCGCGAGCCAATTCCCGCCCTTCTCTCACTCAACCCTCCACCACCCCCACCTCAGCCCACTTCTCATCCATTTCCATGTGGCGACTTTTCATCAGTGAAGTGCCTTCCTGGCCCGACTACCCCCACCCCACCTACTCCCTCCGCCACTCACTGAATGGATGCAGCATTAAAGAGAGAGAAGGAGAGAGAGAGGGCGAGGGCTGAAACCATCCTTCCTTCCTCCTACAAGCGCCACCCCTTTGGCTGTCGCAGAAGTGGTATGTTCCACAGCGAGGACTGCAGAAGTTGAGAGAGCACATTGTTTGTAATCTGGCATTGCAGGGGTCACTTCCTGACTCGTGTGTCCGCTCCCCGAGCCCCGCGCCGATCCCTTCTCCCCCCCACCTCCTCCCTGTGTGTCCATGCATTGGCCAAGTAGCCTAGGGCTTTTGGACAAACCCTGTTCTTCCCCTTTTGTGTAGGAAAGCTTCAACATCTGAAAACAATCAAATAATCTGGGCACAATGCGTCTCTTCATGGAGGGGTGCTGGTGGTTCCCAGATGAGCGGGAGGATTAAGTGGAGGAGGCCATAGGGGAGAGAAAGAGAGGGATGGGAATGGGGGCTACACAGCTGAGTAGGGGAGGGGGGCGACTTATTGTTACGAGATTTTCATAACAAAATCTGTGCATACATGTATGTGTAGGTCGTTTTGCGTGAAGGGATGTTTTGAGACATCTGAACACTCTTCCAAAGAGTAATATGAGGAGTCATGTCTGACTCACAGGTTTCACAGTCATTGATTCCTTCTTGTTTGATGCAGAATGGAAACATAGCAGTGAAAACAACACAGTGAAAATGAATTGTTGTCATTTCATGTTTGTTTCAGGGGGAAAAAACAGTAAAGTCTCTATGTGAAATTCATATTTGCAATGTTGGAAAATTTGAAGCATGTAAATATTGCAAAAAAATATAATTACAACACAGTGTATTAAGTCAAACGAACTTCACGACCTCTGTTTATTTAAAGGTCTGGGAGCGGTGAGGTTGCAGAACTGAAACTTCGCTTGTGTGCCATGTGTGTAGGAGAACTATGGTGACTGACTCGAAAACACAAATGGCCCTATCTAGAACCAGTGTTTGGTTTGTCCCTTCTGGGCTACTGTAGAATGACATGGCAGACTCTGTGGGAGAGCATGGTCTCACTCTGAAGTCGGCAAAATCCGGCGCTTGGGCAGTGACTTGCGGCATCAGAAACCAATGAAAAAAGGCATCCTTTAACGTTGGCATGTTATGTGGTTGGTTGCTGTTATAGTTTAACAGTGGATGGGTCCAACAAACACTGACTTTCACCTGGGAGAGTGGTGTTAGCATCCTGTAAGATTCTAAAGCCAAATCCTGTTCCTTTTTCCTAAACCTGACCACGTGCTTTTGTTGCCTAAACCCAACCATGTGCGTTAGTTGTTGAAGGGGAAAAAAAGTCAATTTGTGGTGTTGTATCGACATAGTGCATTTATTTTGAAAGATATTTTAAATTTCCTGTCAAAATGGAAGTGTATTTTGAAAGAATGCATGTAACAGGCAGAACTTGAGACGGCATCCCAGAACATCAACAACCAACGCACCCAGGGTACCTTGCACGTCTTAAGTCAACGCGGAAAGTCCATGACCAAACATTAACATGTGACAAAGTCAGACTGAGAATGTTGGCTCTGTATGTAGATATTAACGGTTCACTTTAAGATCAGGAAAATACAATGATTCTTATTTTCAGGTGATTATAAACTAATGAAAACAGTTATGAATATTACTATCTAAGCTAATAAATGCCTCTAAAACCTACTCACTGGATGTTTGCGGTATATTACTTAAAAGAATAGTTCAGTATTTTTGAAAATATGATTGCTGAGACTTATATGAGCAGATCAATACCACTCTCGTGTCTGCACAGTAAGAAGCTAACAGCTGGTTAGCTTAGCTTAGCAAAAACAAATGGAAACTGCGTGAATGCTAGCCTGGCTTTGTTCAAAGTTACCAAAATCTGCATACAAACACCTCTAAAGCTCACTTATACACACATTATGTCACATTTGTTTAAGTACAAATACGGAACTGTGGAAATAACACGTAGTTTTACAGTGTTGTTGTTTGCCATGTTGTTTTTTGGCTGTACAAACTGTGTTACCCTAGTACTAGTGTTTGTACTAAGCTAATGCTGCGTTACATTTACCTCATGAGTCGGCAGCCGCAGCTGGGAATGACGTTACACTTAAGTTGACCGTGTTCCAGGATAAGAAGTCGGAAAACCAAGATGTTGTTAGCAATACCAGTCCTAGCTAGGTTAGCTATTGTAAGCAATACCAGTTCTACACAGGTTAGCCATTGTTAGCATTACCAGTGCTAGCCAGGTTAGCCATTGTTAGCATTACCAGTGCTAGCCAGGTTAGCCATTGTTAGCAACACCAGTTCTACACAGGTTAGCCATTGTTAGCATTACCAGTGTTGGCCAGGTTAGCGATTTTTAGCAATACCAGTTCTACACAGGTTAGCCATTGTTAGCATTACCAGTGCTAGCCAGGTTAGCCATTGTTAGCAATACCAGATGATAACAACCCATGATGCTGTATTTGCACATACAAACACTGTAGCACATAAAAGTTGGACAGTGCTGTGTGTACGACTGCTTTAGTGAGACACAAATATGAAAGAAGTGCTAATAAACAGTATGTTAGTACAGTTTTCCCTTCTGTTGGTGCACAGTGCCGCCATCTTGGATTTGGAAATCCAACTTCAGGAAGCATTCAGTTGAAATTTCGGACTTGAAACTAAAATCTGACTTCCCAGTGCAAATGGAACACACCATAAGCTCACAGGTGGGTAATGTAACTCTTGGCATGAAAGCAAATAAGCATATTTCTCAAAATGTCAACTATTCCCTTAAATCCCAATACCATTATGGGATAATGAAAGTAGAAACATCCTGTCTAGCTCCTTTTCCTCGCTCTTCTTTCTCATTTATATGAATGTACACACACAACCACCCAAGCATGCACGTGCCCACACACGCACACAAACTTCTCCCGCGTCTCTCATGCTGTTCCTACTCATCCTCATGAGAATGGTAAATAGTCATCTGTAACTTCCCCTCCAACATATTCATTAATCCCTTCTATCCTGTGGGGCTGGATGATGATTACAGGGAAGCCAACTGAAGCCGCCCAAATAAACACCCCTCAGGCAGCAACAAAGGCCTGTCCACCTCACCCTAAACACAGCTTCCCCAGCTAGATCAGGTTTCAATCAAGCCCACGCACAACATGCAAACAATAGGAAGTAACAGAGTCTCGAGCGCTGAGAACGCTAACTGCGGCTGAAACCAATTTAGTTTCCCATTTCTGTAGCTGAGATGTTAGCGACTGCTACAAATTTACTGGCAAGCCGATCTTGAGCTTTAGCTGTAAATCTAACAGCAAATCTAAAGTGGACTGACAGCCTGCCTTACCCTCATGACACATGTAATGTATAATATATAGAAAGCTGTATAATACAGTATAAAACAACATTTACTTCCAAGCACAGAGCTTCACTTTTGGTTTCTGTTCATTCTAAGCACATGCATAACACACAACTGTGTATTTCCCCTGTAAAACACACTCCACTGTGGTTTTTGGATGCTCACATTAATCGTAACCATTTACAGAACTTAAACAATCCCAGAGATGTGTTTCTCTCAAGGGCTTTGCAGCCATAATGACCTCGCATCTGAACCGACATCCTTGTGCATGGTCACAAGACCGTCTCTTTAAGCTTGACACACTTTACTCATCTAGTTATCCACATCCATCTCTCTTCTAAGACATTCTTGAAACAAAATCTTGGAAAGGAAAATCCCCCTCATGCTGCATAGATAACATCAAAGATTCCTCAAGCAGTATTCTGAGGACGATTAAGCAACATAGTAAATGTTTGCATCTCCAGTTCCAGACGGGTCATATGCATAAACACACAGTCAGAGAGAGACATTGAGAGCGAGCACACAGCACACAGTCAAACACGCCTGAAGGCCCTCACACTTCCTTCCCCTCTAGCCGCTACACCTTTTCTACTCACCACCCTACAATTAGCGTGCCTAAAAGTTGCAGGCTTCCGAGGCCAGGCCCACACTAATCATAGGTATGCATTGTTGTGTTCAGCTGCCAGGCCTTTAAAAATCAGCACCTCTTGTTGAAGCCACACCTCTTGGCTGAGATCAACGTGAGTCCACTGTCTGTGTCTGAGGGGTCCCACAGACACTCTACAGGTGGAAAGACACAACCTTTTTTGCCAGCTTGGGAAACTGGATGTTCACACACAAAGACAAAAGTTACAATATTATAAATGTGTTGACAAAAAGGAGGGAGGTAGAGCAAATATAAGGCAGAGGATCCTGAGATAAGGTTATTTACAAAGAGCTGTCATCAGCCGTCTCCGGTCTCTTTCACTAGATGCCCCGAGGTCTCGGCAGACTGTATGGCGGCAGCTACACAGACTGAATTTCCTTTCCATGGCTGCCGTACAAAGAGAGGCCTTCACTTCTCCTCTCTTGTGACTAGACGCTGCCTGCGCTGCTAGGAGCTGGTGATCACATCACCTGTGTTTTAAGGTCGTCATCTGATTCGAGTCATCATGGTCCAATACTAGGAATGAATCCCCCTGTGCTATCCTGAATAAAAGCGGCCATGGAGAGATGTTTATGTCTTTTATATGCCGCAAGCAAGATTGATTTGTCCCTTGTAATTAGACGTGCCAAATTTCCAGTTGTCATGCTATCATGTTAGGTTCGTCTATGAATTTTCAACTTATTAATTCAATTTAATAATCATCTGCAAACAGTCCTCTCCAAACACACTCCTACAGGTCTACGCAGACTACTTAGGGATCATATCAACATTACAAAGTCACAAGTAAGCTTTAATTTATGTATTTTAAGTGTTTAGGGTCCTGTGTGTGGGATTTAGTGGTGTCTAGTGGCAAGGTTGCAGAACTGAAACTTCACCTGTGTGCCAAGCATGTAGGGAAACTATTGTGGTTGACACGAAAACATGAGTGGCCCTATCTAGAGCAAGGGTTTGGTTTGTCCATCCTGTGCTATAGAACAAAATGGTGGACTCAACAGCTCATTCTAAGGTAACAAAAGCACAATAACTCTTATTTTCAGGTGATTATAAACTAATGGAAACATAGTTATGAATATTATACACCATTTCTGCAGGTAGATGCCACTTAATCCTACACATTGGACCTTTAACTCATGTTTCAGGTCAGAAAAGCTCTAAAGTTCGTGTTTAATAACAAGTCAAATCCAATAAAAAGCCAAATAAGTCTGAAAAATATGTGTCAGTACTTAAGTAATTACTGAAAATTAAGAAACATGACCAAACACAAACACACCAGACTATGATCTGCAAATCAGTTCAGCCGTCTTCCTGAAAGTCAAGCGAGGTTTTATTTGTGTTGGACTCTGCTGCTGTGCTGAATGAGGTTTGTGTTGAGCTAAACACATCCTTTATGCTGCGGTCGCTTGTTGGCAATACAGGAATGTTAGCTTGTTTACCGTCTTAAAGAGAATTGTGATGACCCTGATTGCACTTAGCGAGGGAAGTCAAGGGATGCCTCTGTTAGCTAAACATCCTGTTGCCTTGTTTAAGTACACTACAGTGTGTTGTGTTCAGTGTCTGTGAAAAAAAAAAAAAACACACACAGGAAACGCACGCCAGGGCCATCCACATTTGTGAGATGAGAAAGAAGGCTGACTTCCTGAACTCTGAATACTCTGAAGGATACAGGCATGCTAGTGGGAAACATTCATGGTCACTGCTTTTTTGTGCTCCGTTTGAAACAAGGGAGACTTTATTTGGACTTGTGAGCTTGATCGTGACAATGGTAACCAAATCTGAAAAAGGAAGAAGTGTGAACAAGTGGCCACATTTAGTGAAATGCAGACGGAGACAGGAATCTGTCACTTGATTACCCAATATGAGACTTTTTAGAGATGCAATTTTTTTTTATGTAAAAAGACACGACATGCACATCACACAGATGTTTGCAGCTTTAGTGAGAGAACAATTCCAAGAGAGCATTCACCTTTGCTCTCAGGCAGTCACCAGGATAGCAGCAGACACCGACCTTAGACAGGAAACCTAATCAAATATGATCAAATACCAAAGGAAGTGCACAATATGTGTCAGGGCTGCACATGTCGGGGGGGGGGGGGGGGGGGGGGGGGGGGGTCATGCTATCTATATACAGTGACACAGAGGGTGGTTTTATATGGCTGCAACATAAGGCTGTGGCACAAGCTGTATGAAAGCCAGAGAAATACAAAGAAACTTCTCACACAACATGCTGTCACTATGACAACCAGGCAGAATCATTTAGCCTGATCTCTTGCCATTCCACACAGCACAGAAATCCAATAGCATTTAAGTCTTACGCAACCAGGCCACCGATTCGCTCTGCGAGGCTTTTAACACATTTGCAAATAAGATTCATAAAGGTGCATGCATGGATTTTTTTTCTTATTATGTTGTTATATTTTGGGAGGGTGCTCCAGCTGTGTGGGGAGAGTTTGGGGTGCAAGGTGGGGCAGCTTTAACTATACTGTATCCAAACTGTCTGTTGTGGTTCAGAAGTGATGGAGGGCTCATTTTTTATTTACTAATATAGGCTATTGCATTACTAAAACTATAGCACACTGTAATTTCAAACTAGCCCTTGTGTGTCATAGAATATCCTCATTTTGTGAAGTGCATTTCTTCCACTTTAGCTCTGAATATATGCATCATATCTCAATATTAATAATAATAAAAGCTATGAGATAAAAATACCCCGCTGGCTTTCATGTGAAGGGGGTCTAGTGTAATTCCACGTGCTGCTGCAGCCACTGCTGTGTGCATTTAAAGCATTTCCCCACAATTTCACACCAAGATTTTTTTATAAATGGTTCAGGGGGGCTGGTCCTAACATGGTGAAGCTGCTTTAATGAAAGAAAACAAGAGAAATTGTTAATGGCCGAGTGTGTGTGTCAGCCCAAGTCCTTCCTCCAGATTATTTTCTACCTTGCGTGCTATCACAGAGACGCTTCCCTCTTGTATCAATGCGTGATTGAAGGGAAACTTCTTTTTGGAAGTGCGGGGACTACTTTAGGTCAACTTTAGGCAGAAACCCTCCTAATTCAACACGTAGAGTTGAAAGGTGGCGCATTTTAGCAATATGTGTGTTTATCTTTAGATTGGTGTGATAAATTGTGTCGTGGCTGGGCGTATTTTACCGCAAGAGTGTTATGTTTTTACTACGTCGCGGAAGGATCTAATTTTCTCGAGCGAGGGTCGACACATCCGCCCAGTTTTCCGATGTTTCATTCCCCCCGAGTTGAAAATGGAGTTCGATTAAAGCAGATGTCCACCAACTTCTCAAGGAAATTGAAGTGTAGAGGCTTTTACTTTGCGTGTCGGTGTTGATAGTGGAAGCGGTTGTAGTCTTTTTTTGGCCGCTTTGGATGCCTTTACTGCACATTACGCGGACACGTTGACGGAGCAACGCTCCACAGCGCTTTTTCAAGTGTTGTCCTGGACCTGAAGTTGGCGAATGGATGCTCGACAGCCAGCCATAAATAACCTGCCAAACGCTACAGCCTTCAGCAATCTCTACATTTTTTGAGGATCTATTCACGTTTATTTTTTGTGGTCAAAGCGGTGGGATTTGTTGTTCGTCGAGCAAGGATGATGCCGCTGGCCCATTTGTTATGGTCGGATTTTACTTCCAGGGAGGATAAAATGAATCAACGATTATCATTCCTCCTCGCGATTTAACGTTAGGTTCCAAGGCAGCGAGGCTAACGTTAAGCTAGCAAGCCCCACTTTTGGGGGGCTTTCACAGGGGACGCTTAGTTTAGGGCATGCCAGCCATTTGTACATCGTTTACTTACTATCCGAAATAGGGGTCATTTCTACATGTGAAGGAAAATGGTGATATTTGTGGTATTTTATCCCGCCGTCACTGCGTCGTCGATGCTATTGCTAGGATTTGGATCCCCGTGAGGAAAAAAATGAGTGAAGATTCAACCAATCCAAACAACGAGTGAGTATATACATATTTCACCCCCACACATTTACATACATATCAGTACATATCTGTAGATATTAACACGCTTTACTCGGATGTGCAATGCACTACCAGCTCCCAGTGACATTTCTAGCCGGGCGACGGTGGTATTTCATCACCCTACTTTACTGATATAAACAATAAGAAGCTATAATCCTTTATTTTTGTAGTTTTGCACGCTTATAGAAATCTATAGCACGGATTTCAGTGTGAATTTAAAAAGAGAAGTGTCTAATAAGCAGTGGCACGGGCCTGTTGTACACAAAAAGTATCTTATTTTTAATAATTTGTGTGTTATAATTCAATGTGAATGCTGCATTGATTCATATAAGGCCACTGTAGATATATATAGGTGTAATAATGGCTGCCTATAATTTATTTAACAGGGGGATTAGATGCTCAGGATGTTTATTATGGCGTTATAGATTGGCAGCTATATGAGGGATCATTGTAATATACATGCACACAGCTATATAGCCGTCTGAATATGATTTTATACACACGTCTGTGCAGTGTTTCACGATCTGAAAGCGTTATTATGACAGTCTGTGTATGTAGCTGCTGTCCGCCATGATTTCCGAACATAATCATCGATTAAAATCGCACACATCATGTTTAGCACCCTTTCTTTAATGAAAACCCTTCGACTCGATTGCGGCAATGTCAACGTCGAAAAGCTGAAGATGCCATTTTTTTTTCTCAATCACACTCATTTACATATCACAATCTCCATTCATAAAAAAAACCGCTTTAAAAAAAGGCGTCACATTCACACCCAGATCCCCGCGACGGCACGGGGGATCAATCGCGATCCGTGCGCGAGATGTTCTCGCACACGTCGCGCCCCATTTCAAGTCGCATTTCGGTATTGTTTTAATGGGCTGATCCCTTGTGTGCGCTTGTTGACAGTCAGTGAGAAATATCTGCTCCGGGAGGTGCTGCGGTCACATGATCCCCTCCATTCATAAAGTACCTGCCTGCCCATTCACAGCACTGTACACTGTTTCGCATTGCACCGACGATCACACAATGATCACATTTCCTGCGTTTGCTGCACAATGCACGGCACATGAACGCACCAGCTTGTCTGTTAACCGTCTGTTTTACATGCGTGTTGCGTTTAAAGGACGTTTCTGCACTATCTGGGAGGATTTTCTTTCATAATGTATTTGTCACACAGGAAGTCATATGGCCCCTGTGCAGCCATTTACAGTGTCACGGTGTAATGTTAGATACACACCCATGTTTTGCCCCTAGTCTATCTATTTGACCTAAAAGAGGTTGATTGATTTAATGCGCAGAGGCTTTGTCCTTGAACTACACTTCTGTGTTTTATGTAACATATGTCATGGAGTTCTTTTCCCTCACATCAAATAGATAATAATGAAACTACTCACCCTCTGTTAACAACATATTATTTTAGGGGAATTGTCTGATCTGATTATTGCAATTAGTCAAGATTCAGCTGACATTATGTAATAACCTAGCATGTTTGATGCTAGTGGGAGGGGTGAATACATTTTCTCACCATGTTAACCTCTAGTGAGATAAGTTACAGTGGGATTAAACCGTTCCTGAATTCGCTGGGACTCCCCGCAGTAACCTCAGGGACACCTCGAGGCCCCCCAGGCCCCACTTTGGGAGCTAACTGCCACAGGCTACATACAGATCATCGCCATCGGTGGTGTACAGGCTACAGTATATGCTGGGTTTGCTCCACACTGCATGATGGCAGCAGCTAAGATGGCGAAGTGATCCAAACATTGTTGCTATGATTCCACCACCTTTCTTGTATGATTCATAGTATTGGAGTGAACAGAATACAGAGCGTTGCCTGAGCCATGTATGTTTTGCTGAGGAGCGTCTCCGTAATGACACACACACAAAAAAAAGAGATAATTTGAGCATTGGGGATAAGAATCAAAATGTTTTTAACAGAGATGCACGCTCCTTTTTACATTGTGACATTGTGCTCTCCTCCATTGATGAGATAAATTTAGATCTTTGATGAGTCACTTGCTAAATCCTAAAACAAATCTGCCTTTACTTTAATAGATGGAAATCGTTTCTATAAATCCTGGTTATATTTTTGACTTCACGCTTCCCCCTGTAGCTCGCATTGTGGACATTTCATTTGAATATCTCCACAGAACGTGTGAAGAGATAATCCTGAAGTGGTTTTGTCTGAATGATGGGTGGTAAGTTGAGCTGGTGTACACACACAGAGCACACCCTTCCCTGAGAACATGTTCCTTGGCCTTGGCGCAGCTATGTTCACAAGGCTGAAATGACAAGAAGGCACACAAAGCCTCGTCAGATTTTTGGTTCGCGTCTGCTCCGGGGTGTGTGTGTGTGTGTGTTGGTGTGATGTAAGGCTAATGTGACTGTTGCAGACAAGGACTACGGTCATGCTGGGAGAAGTGGGGGGATTTATGAAAGTATGTGCAAGCAGCCTCTCTGCTGAATGTCACGCTTATCTAAAATATTTATCTCAACCAAGGCAGCAGTCTGTTGAGGTGCACTGTACTGGTACCTTTTATCTGTGCTAAGCTCAATTTTTCGAGGTAGTTCGACAACAAGAGGCTCGTCTGTCCTCATCAGCCTGTCTCATAAGAAAATAAGAAGTAAAAGGTGTGATAATTTTAGTTTGTACGGGCCTGTAGACTGCTTCTGCTGAAATCAAATGAATCCCTCATCCGTTCTTATCAGCGAAGGTCGGCCGCCTCTATATTCCACGGAGCGTGTATAGGGTATGGCCTCATTGTTTTAGATTCCTGCAGTCCTGTGGTATTGTCTGTTGCCAGTCAGGTGATTCCTCTCTCTCTGTGTCCTCTTCCTATCTGTGTGATTGATTTGACAGCTCAGCGTTTTATCTGCCAATGTGGGTGTCGTGATCTTATCACCTGAGGGCGGTTTTGCACTCCCATTCCTGTTGCTGAGCTTTCCAAACACATTCCTCCTAAACAACCCCCATCATGTCCTGAAACGACAAAGGGAGACAGCTACTTCAGCTGTTAGGGCTAGTGCTTTATGGCCTGGGTAATTGCCTATATCCTGTGGCCCTTATGTTAGGCTAAATAATTTCCTGGACCTTTTTTTTTTATAGATGGTATTATTTGGGGTTATTGCCAGTTGTTGGGATATGACCTCAGTGAGCACTTAGCTTTACTAGGTGGCCTAGTCTTAACTATAGACACATCTCACCTTTGACAAAGTCTGCTGAGCTGAACACATCTTTGGTTTTGCTTCTGTATTCTTTTGGGGAAGTGTTGCTTGTGACTGCGGTGGTTTACAGAGACCAATGAAATGTCTTATTTGACTAATATACAGAAGGGCGCTTGTAACAGCATTTTACTTTACTGGTTGCTTGGCATGTTCTCACATTTTAATAGATTTAAGTGTACGTCTAAGATACACACGTATTATAGGAATGAAAGTGTCTTTACATTCTCTCAGTTTCACTTTACTTAAGATGAAAAGTTGCACAACCCTTAAAGTTATTTTGCATACAGCATATTTATGTCTGCGTGTTCTATTAGAAGCTGTCGTATTGTTTGTGTGATTAATGACAATGATCCTCTGTATAACCAGAGGGCTTGGGCTGTCTGTAACTGAGACAAGCCAACACACTGAACAGGCCTTGTATAGTGGTGGACTGTTCCATTCCCATGGCCAGATTTAGGCCTGGATTCTGTGTATTTTAAACCCGAGCCACTTCCCTCTTATAATTTTCATTTCCTCTTCAAGTATTTTAGGAGCGAGCATAAACTGGCGTAAATGTCAGCGGGGTATTTAGAGCATATTTCAAACAAAATTCCTTATTCTCAAGACAAAGACCCGGTGTGGACGTGTGCTGTGTACGTTGGCCCACGCTGAAAAACTCCCATCAACATCCTGATAGCAGAGCTCGTCTTTATTTCTTTGTCGAGGAGGGGCCTCTGATGTTCACAGACCATATCTCAATGCCTCTAAGAAGTGCTTTTAGCACTAAGTGTCTGAATTGTGGATATTGTTTTCAGTTGTGCTGCATGCGGGAGCATGAAGGCTGGGCCTTGTTGTGAGCTCTTTGCTGCAGCTGGGCTGAGATGGTTCTTTCCTGCGAGGCCACAGACATAAAAGGGCACAGATGTAAATCCTAAACCTTGTGTCTTTGATTGAGTTTCCAAACACTTTGAAAACAGGAAGGGGTTTCTGTGTGTGCGCCTGCCTGTGCACACACACACACTTGTGTGTTTATTTCTGTGGGAACATTTGGCATGTGCATGTGTTTCTGGGAGAGATAGGCTTGGATCCTAGATGAGTGAATTTAAGCAGTGAGGGCTTTATGTTATCAAATGAATCAATTATCGAGTCAAGTTTTCAAGTAGGGTTAAAATTGGAGGCCTGTTAGAACATATATTTTTATCTGCTCGGTAACTTTTGATCAGATTTTGTCCTGTCTCGTGGCTATATTTAGAATTGGAACAGACTTTTATTGCTTGGTGAAAGTGTTTCTTGATTCCTCCAAATCTCAGAGGCCGGCGGTGTATGGAAATCTGATTGAATGTGAATCTAAGTAGGGTTGGGCGATATGCAGAAAGTCAAATGGCATGATATTCTTGATTGAATACCTCAGTGTCAATATTGCGATGATATTGTAGGGTTGACTGTCGGTGCATAATGAGATTTTAGTAATGTGGCTATAAGAAGGCAAATACATTACATCACTTCACTGTAATGCAGCCAACATTTATGATATCCAAAATCCAAGACGATATCTAGTCTCATATCACGATAACGATATAACACTAATATATTCCCAGGCCTTGACGTGATTGATTTTCACAATGGACAAATAGGTTGGTTTCTGATATGATAATAATGTTACTCCCAACAACATGGCCATGCTGTGATGCTTTACAACGTGTCATAGCAGTTTCTCTTTACATCCACGGGCCATCATCATGGTTTGGTGGTTTATCCTTCCCGAGTTGTGCCTGAGATGTATTGACGGTTTCTCCCACAGCTAGACGGCTGCCTTGTTCCCTCAGCTTCCCCCATCGGTCTCAGAGCAACTATGACGAGCAGACGCTCGGGTCCCTGGGGACTACTCTCACATCAAAGAGGACCAGAGACGCGGCAGTCGAAATTTGTGGTTCCTCTTTTTTTTTTCTTCTTCTTTCTGGTAATGGCAAGCGCAAGGTTTTAATTTTCCAAATGCTTGCGGTTCAAATTAAGATCATCTCAATATGTGGCTGTGATTGATGTTTGAGAATAGTTTTTTGGCATTTGATACACATGTGGGATCCTTGTGATTTATAGTGCCACGGCGCAGCGGCACCTAGAACATTGTTGTTGGGGTTGCAGGCCCAATCTAGTAATAGAGGGGTTGGTTAGGAAATCGGTGTTAGGAACACTGTGCGAGTGAGCAGTTTTGACATTCATTTGCTGTTTTCGGTCTATCTTCGGTTTGGGCTACAGGCTAATTTGACCCCACTAACTGCTGTCTGTGACGGATGCTACCAGAAGCGGCTGTGATCAGTTCATTTGCCGTCATCTTATTTCTGTGAAAGGATGGTGATAAATGTGAAGTGTAGCTTCGCTGTGTGGTGCAGCAGCAGCAGAGTAGGCTTGTTCTGTTTTTTTTTTTTTTCCTGAGTCAGTTGGTAGCTAAGCTGAATGTTCTTGTGAGGGAGATGACTCACCAGCAGCCTGAGGTGTTGAGAGGAGATAGGGCAAATTTCTCTTTCACTTCTCTTTCTATAGCCAATGTATTAGTTTTCACTGCAGCTAATGTAGCAGGCTTGTGATGCCGGCTGCCTGTTGGGTGTTTCTGTCGGCATTGTTCCATTATTAGCTCTGTTTTTTTTAAATTTTTTTTAATGGCTAACAGACAGGCCCCTTCAAAAAGTGTCTCGGTCCGGCCCTTATGCCATAATTTGCACTGCATCCATGTTGGGTCATGTTGGTGTTTGTTTTGAGTATGTTCATGCCCTTGAGTTTGCCACTGGTTATTTAGGGGATTTGAACCATGGCTAATTGGCCAGCTAGTTTGCACCGTTCAGATTAGATGCACTGCTGGAATCGACGGTCGAGTCCCAGATTGCATGTTATTTATTTCTTCAATGAGGCGTGATCGCAGTGAAGGAAACTGCACCACTTTATCCTCTTATAACTCGAGCTCCAAGTTGCCGTTTGTTACTCTGGATTTTTGTTTGTGGTGGATTACATTTGTTTAAAAGAATATTTTTCTGCAACATTACATCTACAAGCCTCGTGTAGATCTTTTGGCAAGTTGATACATCAAGGTTTATTGCATTTTAGATAAAGCTAAAGCTGTTAAAGAAAAAAGTAGCATACTTTCTCGAAGATAGATCGAAGATTTGAGTAAGAAAAGATAATGAGTCACAACCAGAGTAGCTTTTCACGCCATCTTCCACTTCCCCCCTTCCTCTACTTTCCTAGTGATTGCTTTCCTTTTGGAGGATAATCTATAGAATCGGATTGGGATAAGTAGCTTGTGTTTATATTCCCAATGATATTTTAATGATCCCCCCCCCTCAAAAGTCCTGCAAACCAAAGTGGTCTAGTGGAGCTTGACCGAGCTTGACAGCCTTCCTCCGGTTTTGATACAGGGGAGAGATGGGGAGGAAAAGGGGGCGATGGAAAAAAAAAAAGAAGAGGTGGTGGTGGTGGTGGTGGGGGCTTTTCTCCCCTTTTCTGATGCTAATGAAAGGAGGAATGGTTTTCCAGCTTTTAGCTTGCAGAGTGTGTCTCCCCTGCAGCATGCTCCGCTGCCTGGACATTGTGGGAGGACAAAACTCCAGGCCCGGGATCCAATAACGTGAAATTTCAGCAGAGAAGCGGCCATTGTGTAGAGAGAGGCAGTCGGGGAGGGGTTGGGTAGAAGGGGGAGACGGAGCGGAGGAAAGGGAGGGTGACTTGGCGAGCACCCAGGGCTCAGGCCACATCCTTTCTCTCTCTCCTCTCCTCCTGCACTCCTCTTCCTTCTCCTCCTTCCCTTCTTCTCCCCCTCCTGTCTTTCTTTCAATACCCCCCCCTCCTCCTCTCCTCCCATACCCCTGCCCTCCCCTCCACCACTCCCCTCTCGGGTGGGAAGCCCAAGGCTGAGACAGGAGCAAAGCATGATGGCATGCTGGAGCCCAGTGAGCCATGGGCCGGAGCAGCAGACAAACGGCCACTTTGTCAACTTAGGAAATGGTTGTCCCAGGATCCCCCTTCTCCGCCACACACTGGAGCAGCCGGCCTCGAGGCCCAGGCCTGCCTGGTGTGCACGTGCTCCCCTATCACGCCTTCTTTTCTCTTCTCTTCTTATAATTCATTTTAAGTGGAAATTCTAATTTAAGTCATGGTTTGCTCTTTGCTCTCACTTTAAATGAGGTTCAGATACAGTTGATTCTCTTACTGCATATCGTATAGATGCCCTGAAAGCAGATGCACATCCTTTTTGTGAGTGGAAAGCCATATTTAAATGCGGGTGGGAGCTGTTGACTGTCACCTTGGTCTCCACCCTGTTCCCATCCACCTCCTCCTCCTCCTCTTTCTCTCCCCACAGTCCTCCGTTACACTCTCACCCCTCCCTCTGTTTTTCTCTCCTGCTTTTGGTCGGAAATGAAGTCAGTCATCCAGCAGAATAACTTGGAATAATTTGGAATGGGGGGCTCCTTTCTCTCCATCGCTCCCCTCCCTCCTCTCTCCCCTGCTCGCAGGCCCAGGCCAGCTGATCTGCTTCCGCTCTCAATTGTGTGTCCAGTCGACTGTGTGCTCCCAGCAAGGGGCGTGGAGGCCAGCCTTTGTCTCCGCCATCCCACTCTGAACTGTGTGTGTGTGTGTGTGTGTGTGTGTGTGTGTGTGTTGCAGCAGGTTGCACTCAAATATCTTTTTGGACCACTTACTGTTTTTACCATAAGAAAGGAACAGTTTTTTTATGTGAGGGAGAAAAAGAGGAACGGGTGGGACCGTTTTATTCTTTGGTGTTAAGATTTTGTCAAATGCATCTTGTTTGTTGTTGGTTGAGTTGTTGGTTTGCAGGTTTCAGAATCTACTATATTTTTTTATTAAACTACAGTAACTATTAATTTTAGGCATATCTAGTCTTCTGTAATCCTTAAGACGGCATTGACATAGGTGTTTTAAGCTAGATGCAAAAGTGTACACAGTCCACTTAACTTCCTCTCTGGGCCCAGCCCCCCTCCCTGTGAGTGTCATGGTTGCTGGCATGTGTGTGATGGTAGGTCTGAAGGGTCAGGCCCTGGTCATTGTGCCCTGGTCATGGCTGAGCGACACCACCGCCTGCCTTCTGTTCACCCCAGGGACCCCTTCCTGACTGACAGCCCCTCCTGCACCCATCACCCGCATCCTTTATTGGGGGCCATAGAGGGGTGTAACAGCAGCAGTATTTCCCTCTTTTACTGCCCGCTATACTGCTCAAAAATGCATTTTTTTTCCCGGCTGTGGCAGGGGTTCTCACGTAAAGTTAAGCACTACTTCTGTGGCACTGTTATGAGGTGTAACCAGAAAGGGTGTTGATGAGATGTTTAAAGGGGGAAGTAAGTTGTGGTCATGTTTTTCTGTCAGTCTCCCACAAGCAGTTACTGTTAAAGCTTGAGGGCGCCACGTGAGAAAGGCTGACAATTGTTCAGTCATGTTGGCAATTCGATCATTTCTGTATTTGTCATATCTGTTCCAGCCCTACTATCCGTTATTATTTGCTCCTGTTTACTTGATTGGCAGAATAGTTGCTTATTTTTGGATCAGAGCACTCATTAAGTGGTAGAAAAATCACAATATCAAATTTGAAAATGTCCTTGGAATTATTAAGATTATAATAACCAGTAAAAGATTTCCAGTGCTGTCCACTTCTGTTAACACCATGACTGACAACGCTTGCTATGAATGTAGACTGATAGGCAAGGCTTTGAACAGACACTCTACAAGTTTAAAAGAATTGAAATATTCAATAGCTATTTAGTCTGACCAAAAGATTGTTTGGATGTTGTGATTTGTGAGGACATATGGGAGGGTCAAAACAAGAAAAAATGATCAAGATCTTTCTCTAACAAAAGATGCATGTCAAATCTTCTTGATTGGATTTAAGACAGTAGGCCTAGTAGTTGTAGATGTAACTCAGCAGCATTGTAGAAACCTGTTAATCAAATTTTGAAACAATCATTGATTGCAGATAAGTCCTCACCTCTTTGTACTGTTTTAAAGGAAAGTAATGTGTCCGCAGTTTAAGTGTAACCATACAGATCTACCAGCAAGCCAGCTCAGTTTTGGTCTCTAATCCCCTAATTAACCTGTGTCTCTTGTCGCCGTCTCTAAATTTCATTTTCCTGCACCACATTTTTCCATTTTTTGCTTCTTTCTCTCATGAAGAACTAACAGAACAAGTTCAAAAAATCTTTCATAAAAAGGTTTTAGAGATATCGCACTAGGGAAATGGAATTTTATCGGTTGCATACGTCATATTTGATAGATTGTCATTGCTCAGTAGTAGCGATTGAATATGAATTTTAGCCTGGAACAAGTTCTTAACATAACATTTATTTGATATGGCGAATTTGTCAGCAAACATTTGCTAATGTACACATCCAGCAGCTATGGATGGAGCAATATTAGCATTAACTTGACACCTGATGAATATAAGCCCAGTATTCACTCTCTTTTAGCTCTATTTTTGGTCTCCACCAGTTCCTGAAGGAAATATCTGGCTCTTCAGTTGCTAAATGCTCCACTGTTTGCAGCGGCTAGCTGCTAACTGTGTCTGTTTCCTGTTTGGTGGTGAGCTGCTAGTGTACAGTGGGTTTATCAGTGCTTTTTGCCAAAAAGAACACTATGAGAGCAGTGAGAGTGAACCAAAATGGCAAAACAATGACCTGAAACTCACTATAAAGCTTAATAAAGCCAAGGGTAGCAATAGATTCAGGTGATAATTCTCTGTAGGTCATCACTACGAGTGACCTGCTTCACATTGCCATGTCATACATTGTTATTTGATTGATTATAGACGCTTTTAAGACGCAGTTAAATTGGTTAAAGTTAGTTGCAGGGGAAAGGGAATGGTGGGATATGTTGCAGTAATGTTCAAAATATTGTTTGAAATGATGTGTCTTCATATACTGATAAAATTGTCTTTAGATTAGAAAAGACTATTGTGTTGGTGTCTGTGTGTTGTAACAGGCCAGAGTTGGGCAGAATAAAGTCTGTGGTTTTCCTCTTTTTCGGGTTAGTTAGAGTTATCATCCTGCTCATCAACCCTCCGAGGGAACTTTGGTCAACTATTACCAGGTGCCAGGATATCAAAGCGTTCACGTGAAGAAAAAAATTGCCTCAGATTTAATGCTTACTGGCTCTTGGATTAATTACTAACCAATAACCTGGGCACTGAGGTTTGCCAAGGGTGTGGAAGGCAGGAGGGCAAAGGTTACCCTCATGGAGTAGGCCAAGATTCAGAGAGGAGAGGAGAGATGCAGCCATTCTTCTTTCAGAGCAGGAACTGCTGTGATGTAAGTTGAAGACATTTCTCTCCCTTAATGACTGTTTCATATTTGGCCACTATCATAGAAATTCTCAAGAAAACGCTCCAGACGCTGTGACGTCATCTACATTGGTTAACCTGGACATCGGCCAGAGAACAATGTGTCACAGGAAGACATCCAGCAGTCACATTCTTTACTCTCTTCACCCGTTTCTGTCAGCTCGCAGATCTTCCCCCAGTCTTTAATATGTTACCAGCAGTTTCTGCAAAATGCTGCCCTCAGCACACCCTGACCTTTGTCATTTCCGGTGGCCCAATGCAGTCGGTGTTATCTAATCAGGGAAACATCTGACTCCAAGTGGAGGGACAGAGACAAAGGAGGTGGGGAGGGAGAGAAAAGCTGGAATGACTGACAAAGAGATGAAGAATTATGATGTATAGTACTAGTCAGTATCAAAGTATGGCAGTCAACTGATTCACTGGGACCATTATTGAGATACATTCAGCTCTGATATTTCGGTAGACGTCCTTTCTTTACTAAAAACTTACTTCTATATTTGGCATACAATATGGCAGTTCAGCCTTTTTCTAGTTTGTGGCTGTTTGACATTTGAATGATCACGCATACATTTATGTTGCTTTATGTCTAAAAAAACTCAAGCTTTATGCATTTTTGTACACACTACCTCATGTTAGCTGTGTATAAACCTCTCAAACTTGAAGCTAAATAACGCCACGATTCAAAGCCCTTGTAGGTGACGTAGCAGTATGATCAGAAATAAGAAATGAAAGTTGATGTGAGCTGCAACCCCTGTAATGTGTCTGGTTTGAACCCACCTGCTTCGGGAGAAAGGTTGGAAATCAGCAGCAGCCGGAGCCTGAACTTGGCCACATGGTCAGTCACCCTCAGGCTGGGGTTAAACACACACTGTCGGCTTCAGACTTTAGAAGTTTTTGCCAGTAGTCTGTTAAATCCTGCATTAAAACCAAAATATGCATTTAATCCAAAGCTGAATCCTTGACTTTGCTCTTTCACGTTCTAGTTGTAGTTACGTCGCAGGTTGTAGGCTAGCTTGTTGCTAGTAATAGCTTCTGACGCCACTCAGATTTCCTCTGTTTCATTTTGTTTTATTTCATCTCAGTGTGATGTAGCATGTGGTGAGCTCTTTAAACTCTCATATTGTTGGACAAACTGTGTAGTATTTGTGTCCCTCACTGCACATTGGCGAACCATTTTGTGGAGGCTACGTGTACTGTACTACGACTCATTTATGCTGCGGTTCTACTGAATTATGTTGACTAATATTTCATGTACGCTCTTGACTTTTGATGATGATGCTTTTGTAATCTAAGTGATATAAAAAATGTCACCAGAAGAGACCCTCAAGAAAAAGACCCTAATTTTTAAAAAATGCTGCTGATGTAATCTAAAAGCACGTTTTTTCCTTCTGCTCTTGCCCTCTCCTCTCTTATTCCTTCCCCCCTCCTCGTCTTCCTCCCCTCCTCTCCTTCCTTTCCTCCTCTACAGTGACAGTTATGCGCGTGTGAGAGCAGTGGTCATGACTCGGGATGACTCCAGCGGTGGGTGGCTTCCCCTGGGGGGCGGAGGCCTTAGCTGTGTCACCGTCTATAAGGTCAGCCGGGCGGAGGACAGCGGCAGCACCCACAGCGGAGGCAGCGGAGGAAGCAGCATCAACCTCAGCCCCTGTAGCTCCAGTCCTAGTCCCAGCCCCAGCCCCAGTCCCAGCCCCACCGCTGTGGAATTTCACATCAAGGGCGAGCGGCTCAAAGACAAATTGGTAAGGGAACCCTTTAGCTTAAAATTCAAAAATGTATTATGTCACGCTGTGCTGCATAAAGTCAAATTAATACCATACATCCAACTGGCTAATTGACGTGTTTACATTCTCGGTTAGTTAGTCACTTCCTGTCTCCCATGCACATTCAGGTGCACAAACCAGAGATGTTGCATTCTCTTGGATGAGATCACCCTGAGCCCCCCTTTCCCAGACTCCCCTCTCGCTGTCTCACTCACGCACACACTCACACACAGGAAGTGGTTGTTTGGCTTTCCTCCATGGCGCAGGTATCTGAAAATAGGAGCGAACTGCGTGATGCTGTGATGCATGATGATATCATCAGGGAGAAGGGCAGATTACTCAGGAGAAGAGAATGTGGGATGAGGGATGTGGGAAATGCACAAAGAGCTCGGAAGGAACCTAAATGATGGAAAAGGGGGCTGGAAATTCACACTCACTCCGGTTTTCCATGAGTACACAAGTATTTGCCTACCTTTTTACGAGCATTTCCTTTCTCTTGATGTGTGATGTAAAGACTGTATTATTCAGTGAATTAGGCCAGGAAAATATGTTCCTGGTTATTCTAACAGTAAAGAAAACCCAGATGTCTACACGTGTAAAACACTCTATAGATAATATAGTTATACTGTGAGGGAAAAAAGGTTTTCAGATTCGCCATGTGGCCTCACACACTAAATAAAAAATTCAAAATGTATGTCACACGTTTGTCTAACCAGCAGTTGAAACCAAGTGCTATTTACTTAATTATCATAAGACAAAGCAAAGCAACAAATCTTCACATTTAAGAAGCTGGAACTGGCAAATATTTGGGATTTTGCTTGAAAAATGAATCATTTGTTGTCAAAATAGCTGCAGATAAATTTTCTGTCAAACAGCAAATCGATTACACAACTACTTGTTTCAGCTCTAGTGTAAAGTCTTTTGCTGCTGGTCTGTAGTGACACAATGTGATAGTGCATCTCTATCAGTGATGGGCCGACATTAGGGTCAGTGGATTTTGTTTGGCCAGTTTTAATTCAACAAAAGTAGAATATTTCTGCCTCATCACAGATAGCGAGATTTGACTTTATAAGAGATGTGTATGTGTTGCGTTTAAGGCTTGGTCTACACAGACACAGCTGTTTTGAAAATGTCTTTAAAAAATAACATTCAACACAAACACCATTGTAAGAAATTTCTGTCCAGAATGAAAACGCAAACACATTGAAGCATAGTCCAGAGCATGTCAAAACAACAGGCGGCGTTATAACTAGGGATGCACGCAATTAGATGTTTAAACAATTAAACGTCCGCCCCCTTGCTATTCGGCACCAGAAATATTAGTCGGTTAAACCAATTAGTGTTTTATTCATGTACAATGCCGCTTAACTGTCATGCAGCTGCCCGCCACAAGTGGGTGCTACAGAGCCTGTAGAGTTTTAAAACAGCATGGTGGGAAATCGTGAGTGTTTTCCCATTTTTAGACTGGTCGACTAGTCTTGATTAAAATTTTTGTTTAGTCGATGGGGAAATTGGTTGTCAGGAACATCCCTAGTTATAAGCGCAACCCAAAAGCAGCGCGAAAAATAAGACGATGTTGGCCAATCAGAAGCCTAAAAAAGCTATTACTGGAAGGTTACCTGGAGTGGTGACCTCCGCAGCACATTCTGATACCTCTGTTCCTCAAAAGTACCGATAAGTGTAACCACATAAGAAGTCTTGTTAGCAGCATTAGAACCAGCACTATTTTGGCCATGTCCACCATTGTGACGCTTCACAAAGGATATAATGACAAGCACGCTAATGTTGCAAACCAAAAATTCAATTTAAACACTGAAAATTACTGAAAATCTTTTACAAAATATTTACAAAACATTTGTTTTCGGTGACCTAAAACGCAGTTAGCATAGCTGAAAGGCCTTAACGCATATACCCCTATATGTGTGGACAAGGCCTAAAGGGCTGTACATGACATGCGGAGCTCACACATTACTATTGTCTAATTACTAACATGTTTAATAGTGTGTCCAGTTACAAATATATTTAACTATTTATTATTGGTACCATGTAAACATAAAAACATGTAACCTGCAAAGTGCATGGTCATTCTGTTTCCTCACCAAGTAACAATGAGGCTCCAAAAGATCAAGTTGTGTCGTAGTTCTAATCCTCATGGCTTTTGCTGCAAAGCTCATGATCTTCTTGTCACAGTCTCATTCTGTGTTGTAGATCTAAAACAGATCCAGTAGATGCTCTGGGATAATCCTGGTCTGTGGTAATGAGAGTGTAAATCTGTGTGTGTGTATGTATGTGTGTGTGTGTGTGTGTGTGTGTGTGTGTGTGTGTGAGAGAGAGAGGACTGTCTGTCAGATGTCAGGAGAACGATGAGGCCACCATGATGCTCAGAGTCTGGCGGTTCCTGACGATCTGACATCAGAGGCTTGTTACAGCAGGGTGTCTAAATCACCTTTTTTATCTCCTCTGACTGAAGACAATTTTATGTGTGTCTTGTGTTTACGCCGTGTTTGTGTTTAGTGCGTTGCTATCCAAGCGTGTGTGTGGCACAGGAAAGGGTGTGACGGGAATGCTGTTGTTCAGACGGGCTATAGACATGGCTCAAAGACCCCGGCAACTGTTCTGGGATGTGGTAGAAACACCCCTATCACCACTAGAGTCTACCCCCAGCCACCACAACAAACACCCAGCCATATGTAGGTCTGTCGGGATGCCACCCAGTGCCGTGGTGTTGGCGTCAACCACAGCGCTACCGACAGTCTGAGGGCATCAGAAGAGGAGCGGCAGAGTAATGAGTCCATGAAAACAACAGCGACAGAGGAAACCACATAAGAATATGTTTGGCATTGTCGGAAAAAAACGCAGGGCAATATCAGTACTTGTTACCACAGTATCGTCCAAAACAGTAACATCGGTGTTTTGACTTCAGAGGTAAATGAAAGACCATAATTATGTTGTAAGAGTGATGTTGAACAGAGTAAAAAAAGAGAGCCTCTGAATGTTTGAAAGGCTGTTTGGTTTGATATGCTATGTCTAAAAAAAACAGAAAATGAAAATGCTTATCTGTGTTTTAGATGCTTTTTGTCATCTAAAGCAATATAATCCAGTGTTTTAATTCAGCCAGGAAAGGACAGAATGAAAAAGCACAATGACATCTCCCACCCCTCGGTAGAAACTTGAGCTAGATGGAGGAATAAATGGATCAGAGATGCAGTTATTTTGAAATCACAAAGGCACGATTCTGGCTGGTAGGAGCGAGGTGATTGGGGTGCATAAGATATGAGAGGAATCAGGGGGAGAGAGAGAGAGATGTGTGTAGTCAAAGAGCAGGAAACAGAGGTGGAGCCAGATAGACGGGAGACGGAAGAGGTGGAGGGGATCTGTCTATAAGCGCAGTGATGCGGCACAGAGTGTACTGGTGATGACTCAGCTGGCTCTCCATATAGCTACCAATCACTCTGCTCCCTCCTCCCTCTCCCTCTCTCTCCCTCCTTCACTCTGATTCTTTGACTCTCTTAAAAACTACAGATCTAATTGGTCGATGATTGCTTAGCATACTGACTCTGGGATTGTGACAGATCTCTGGCTTCTTGACATTCGTAGTCTGTGACTCCATCTGATTGATAGATTTGTGAATGTTGGGTAGTCCAGGCTTCTCTGAAAGGCTTTGTCCTGGGGCAGAGGGTGTACTTGATACAGTTGTGTTTCTGCTGTTAACTTTTGTCATCTGATGGTTTGTTTGTCTTTGCTAGCAAAAGATGCTTTATTAGCCGGAAGTCTTGGGTGATCATTTTCAAACAGTGCCTTTTAGTGTGCCTTCAGTGCATCGATATTTCAGCATTGACCGATATCCACCTTGTTGACTGCCATCGGCCTATCACTGCCTAAGATGACATTCACCGATGGCAGTGGCTGGTGTTTTCCTGCTGTCACAATAATTTTGCGCATGCTAAAAAGCGTGGCTCAAGGCTTGCGTTGTCCTGGGGACAATATAAACATGGTTGGGACAAACAAAGATCTTCCCCGGGACATGTTTGGGATGAAAGGAGGCATCACGGGACACACCCTCTTTTTTCCCGGATAATGCTACATTGTGAAAAACAAATCCGTGTTGAAATTGTCAGGAGGAGAGCTAGTTAACGTTAGCTAATGGCTGTTAGCTGTTAGCATCCAGTGGCTGGAACTAACAGTTAACAGAGGTTGCCTTGAGTTACATTATGATGCATTCAAGCTCTGTTCAGTAAAAATGAGTATTGGACGAAGGTAAATTTAAAATGATCATGATGTGACAAGAAACTTGAATAAATATAGGTGTTTGAACGATTAGTTTGTTGATTAATTTGTCGAAGCAACATAAAATAGATGTCTCTCTTCTACGCACCTGTCTGAAAATAGATGTGTGACGTATTCCTTCATTTTTATTTTATATATTGGCATAGGTATTGGCCCACAATTCAAAATTAGTGCATCACTTTTATTTTTAAAACATACTCTATTTTACTTCGACAGTTACGATATACTAAAAGCTTTTTTTAAGCATTGTTATCGGGATGTCTTGAAGTGATTATCGCACTTGTGATGGCAGAGACAGTGTTCAAAGATTGTAGCCTGATTTCTCCCACTTGGTTTCTTGTATGCATGTAAACGCAGTCTCTCTCCATCTCCCCCCCATTTCCGCTCTCACGCTATCTCTTCATTACTCTCTGCACGTCTCACCTCCGTCTGTCTCTGTCTCCGTCCCTCTCCTCTCCTCCTCTAACATCTCTGGCAGCCTTCTGTTGCGTTTCTTTCGGGGGTGGCTCCTCCTCCTCTCTTTTCTCCGAGCATAGTGTGGAATGCGGTGTTAAGTGTCGTCCCTTCCATGCAACTGTGATACTTCCTCCTCTGTCGGCCTCGGCTGTGCGCTCACCTTACCTGCTCCGGCTCCATTTAGTCTCGCCTCCACAATCAGCCCCAGAGGCCCCCCCCCACCCCATCCTCCTCACATCCATCCCCTCTCTTCTTCCCTCCCCTCATCCACTGGCTCTGGGTAAACACACTGGCTTAACCTTTGCCCCTGCTTTTCTTGGGGAGGCTTGTTTGCAACACGAGGACAGACATTGTGAGACACGTCTTCCACATGCAGAAAAACGATGTTGCTCTACACTTGTGTGAAAAAGCAGCTCTCGCTCACACATTCAGAATGAAACATAGACCTGCGTGCACCCTCTCTGACACACATATCACATATCGCCAACCTCTCGTACAGCTGCCACGTATCAACCTCTTAAAGCGCGTGTGTTGACTGTTGTCCGGATTGACGGGGAATGGTGCCATCTGCTTTCACCGGTCGAGTATTGGCTTGTGACCGTTGTCCTCTGACAGGGCGTTTGCGCTGTGAAGATGCACAGTGTAGCGCTTGGGTCATTGAGCTTTTCATCACGCCAGCTCCCGCGCTCATACATTCTCTCACGCAGATCGCCATGCGCACGCTCACACATTCACACCCCATTAAGCCACCTCTCGTGCACGTCGGTAAAAAAACCTCAAAGACTGTAATGGCCGTCTCTCATTTCATTTAATCTGCCTAGAGGAAGGCCGGGAGGCGGCCCAGTAGCCCTGATTAATAATAGGCTTTGGAAACACAGTCTCTCTCTGCCACACACTTGGGCTGCCTGGCTCCAAAACGTACTCAGCCCCCCTCCGTCCTCTGCCACCACCACTGCTCTCCATCTTTATCATCATCTGTAATGAAAACCCCACCATTTAGAATGTGTTTTACAAATTATCCAAAGAAGTATGTGAAATTATTGGGTTTAGGATGATTTTTTTTTTTACGTTTTCTATTTTAGAAACTCGGGAGTTATGTGTGGTTCCAGATGAGGCCTCTACTCCCAATCTCTCTCTATATATTCACCACTGAGTGATTGAATGTGGCATGTTCGAATAACTTTAGCTGAGGAGTAAGATGAAGGATTTACATTTGTGTTCCCCTGTGAGTTTCATCATTAAACCTTTTAAATGATGCAGCTGCCACTCTGCGTGCTTACTTTAGCTTGACCAAATGTAACTACAATGCCGTTGAGCACTAATGTGTTTCACTGTGTGTGTTGTCAGGTGGTGCTGGAGTGTGTCCTGCAGAAAGACCTCGTATACAACAAGGTCAACCCCATCTTCCACCACTGGAGGATCAATGACAAGAAGTTCGGACTGACTTTCCAGAGCCCTGCTGACGCCCGTGCCTTCGACCGGGGCATACGTCGGGCCATTGAGGACATCAACCAAGGTGTGTGTGTGTGTTAGCGGGTCGTTGTGGTGTGTGTGTGTTTGGAGTTTCAAAACAAAACACCAGATTTGTTTGGAATTCCCTCTCAGAGGTTGCACGATACTGTGTGTGTTGGCAGCCAGCCAATGCGTGTAAAATGATACGGGTGTATGTGTATGAACATGGCATGCATTCTGTTAGCGGGCTCCTACAGCCTGTATCCCTGCCTGTTTGTCGTTGGCTTGTAAGGGCTGACCTAGCATCTGTTCTAGGAGAGATGCATAGCGTTGATTAGCGTTGATGACTTCCCCCCACTGCTACCTGCGCAGACACCCAAGCATGACCCCTCCTGTGTTATCTTATCAGTGCCAGCTGCCCAGATAAACTCCTCACTTCCTGTAGAGACTGGCAGGGCAGCACAGTGGGTGATATAGGACAGGGGAAAGGGAGCGTTGGTAAGAAAGGAGGAGGAGCGGGGGGTTAGGAGTTGGGACACACAGAATGGGTGGCAACCTGAGATAGGGGCAGAGCTTTAGTCAGGAGAAACTTGACCAGGTTGGGCTTTTGTGCTGCTCAAGTTTGAGGACTGGCTAGTCTAGTCTAAAAAAAGGAAGGGTTTGGCCTGTCTGTGCACACTGTGGCATTTATACTATTTTTCAAAACCTAGGGTGGAGCTGGGTCTTTGAGTTTAGTTAGCAGCTTTGGGTCCTGATAAGCAATATTTTTCAGTACAGTGCCAGAGGTTGCAAAGTCATCCAATTAGCAGGAGAATCGCCAGCTCAGCAATCTGCCACCCAGCGCTGTGTTACACAAGAGGCTGGCTGGCTGGCTGGCTGGGTGGCTGGGGAGCTATAATCTCCTTTACTCTCTAGACCCAGGAACCCTGAGGAGCGTAGAGGAGGTACAGCAGAACATATCGTAAAGGCTTATCACCAGTAGGCATCAGTCGCCTCTCGCCCACAAGCGTTTATCTGAGATTTGTACTTCCTGGGCACAAGTCCACACATAGTCCAGGTAAAAGGTAAGCATGGGCAACAACTGTAGGGCTGGCTTTGTGAATAGCTCTGCCAGCAAATTTCCCATGAAGATAGGGAACAAAGAATTATGGAATGCTATAAATAAAACTTTATATTAATGAGAGGATGACAATGTCATGTTAGAGGTCAGGGCTGCTGAGAGTTAGTTGGCTTAAGCCCTATTTGTATAGGACTGGCAATACCTGGGGACCTCATGTGATTTAGAAATTACCCGCTACGTCTGTGTTTCGTGTGGCACAATTGCACAGGATACTCAAAGTCTGTATTTTACACGAATTATTGACATTATCACCCAAATATGATCCACACGCTCATTCGTAACTCCACTCTACACAACACAGAAACACTACTAGCGGTGAAGTACAGTGATAACGTCCTTTTTTTCTTTAAAATGTGGGTTAAACAAACAGAGCCAATCCTGCCAGACATTGTCAACCATCTTATCATCTTTTGAGATTGTGCCCCTCTTATGGATATGAGCTTGTTTTTTTCTGCAAATGGGTCATCATGCGTGTGGCAAGAAGAGCCTCCTACATCCAAAATTCTGTCAAAACTTAACTTTAAAACTGCCGATGAAGCCTCCCTAATTCTTGACTGAGAAAAAAGAAGGTGCGGAGAAAACGGAACACTTAAATACGACTCCAAATCACACTGTATTAATATTATCACATGACCTCTGTGTTTGGTGTAATGTTGTAGGTAATTTGCAGTGGAATTTTACTTTACAAATTAAAGACATGGCAGATTTGCACAGATTGAAATCACAAACGAGCTCTGCAATTATTACAAATTACCAGAGGTCCCCAGATAATACTAGTCCCATGCAAATAGGTCTTTAGCCTGTTTTACTAAATTTAATACATTAGTAGATTAGTAGCCAATTCATTTTGATAGTCACTTAATCATTTTTAAGCTAAAATGCCTGCAATGTACCATTTCCATCATCTCAGGTATTAATATGTCTTGCTTTGGTCTGAATCAGGGACTAATTTTGTTACAAAGTTGTATAATTACCTAGAGTCGGTTTGTGTTCTCACGGCAGCATTTACAAGCGGACCAGATCAAATGCCTTGCACGAGAAAGCTGCTCTTGATTGGTCAGAATTTCCATGTGGGAAAAATCCAGGAAGTAAACAAAACGTTGAAGAAGAGTACACTTGCAAGATAAATGTGACACTTTCTAATGTCACAATGGAGGGACAACTACGCAGGTTGATTTTAGT
>NC_065519.1:15832398-15951606 GCF_006386435.1 Epinephelus moara
GCTGCGTGAGTGTGTGTGTGTGTGTGTGTGTGTGTGTGTGTGTGTGTGAGTGTGTGAGTGTGTGAGTGTGTGTGAGAGAGAGAGAGAGAGAGAGAGAGAGAGAGAGAGAGAGAGAGAATATGTTTTGCCTGTGTGTATGTATGCGCACGTGTGTGTATCAGTCTTGCAGTCCTCTGTTGCCATGGCAACGCCGGGCACATGGCTCAGGCAGCTTCGCGGCCCAGCACTGCCAGAGTCGTGCTGCAGGAAGCCTCTTTCTCTCTGTAGTGGAGAAATGCATACAGACACGCACACACAAACACCTTTCTCCATGTGATTCAGAGACAGACGGACAGACTGGGTCTAACACAGGCCCAGTGAATTCTTCTGTCCTCCGTGTTGCTGTATATTTCCTCCCTGAATGCAGACACACTGACTGATGCCTCAGTGCTTCAAACGAGGCCTCGGTGATCCTAATTAAGTGAACCTAAGTTTTTAAAAAGAACCTCTCCATGCCCCAGGTACAAACAGTTTCCTCTTCATCCCAGTGGAAATGGTTTAATCCCTGTTTTCTGCCACATCGCCAAGACCATAGCCTCAACCATTTTCTCTACTATTAAGTTTCTTTAACAGTGTTTTCTTTTATCATGAAAATCAAGTGCTAGCTTTGCTTTCTTTAGACGTCCACTAGTGTTTACAGAGGCTGGGTACAATTACAGTTGGAATATCAGCACCTGTTAAGTGATGTTTATAGGAAATAGTAAGTATTTTTATTTTAAAGGGGACCTATTATGCGTTTACTGATTTTCTGTAATATTTATATGATGTGACAATGACACATGTTCATAGTAAACATGTCAAGAGTTTCATATAATGAGGTAAACCTGTAAAAGTTATATCTGCGCAAAAACCTCACGCTGTAGACCGTTCAGAATACTGTTTCCAACTTTTTTTTTAGTGTGGCTACAAGCTGACATCAGATAGTGACAGATTTCTTTGTATAGCCATCTGCTTCAGATATGAAACTGCAAGTGTTTACGTTACTTAGCCTACATTGCTACATGTAGCTACATGCTAACATCAGGGAACATGTAATCTTGATTGTTGATATTGTTAATTTCCCCAAGATTTCGGATTATATTCCTGCAGGAACATGTCTTGTAGTGTTTAGAGGCTTTTATTGGCGATTCTTTACAAGAGAAAATGTCACTACACAGTCATTTCCTGGCTGCAAGTACACTGCTACATGCAGCTACATGCTAACGCCAGGGAAACATGTAATCTTGGTTGCTGATGTTGTTAATATCTCTATGATTTCAGATGATATTCCTGCAGGAACATGTCTGGCAGTGTTTAGAGCTTTTAGTGGTGATTTGTATGGGAGAAAATGCCACTACACAGTCATTTCCTGGCTGCAAGTACACTGCTACATGTAGCTACAAGCTAACACCAGGGAAACATGTAATCTTGGTTGCTGATGTTGTTAATATCTCTATGATTTCAGATGATATTCCTGCTGGAACATGTCTGGCAGTGTTTAGAGCTTTTAGTGGTGATTTGTATGGGAGAAAATGCCACTACACAGTCATTTCCCAGCTGCAAGTACACTGCTACATGTAGCTACAAGCTAACACCAGGGAAACATGTAATCTTGGTTGCCGATGTTGTAAATTTCTCCTCGATTTTGGATCATATTCCTGCTGGAACATATCTAGTTGTTTTTAAGCTTTAGTTGGTGGTTTTTAACAGTTGAAAGTGCCACTATCATCCGTTACTGTAGTGATGGTGCAGAGATGCTGATATAAGGACCCAGACATACCAACCAATTGGAACAGATTGGGTTTTTTCAGTAGGGATGCTTAAAGAGACAGGCACTAAAACAGAGCTTTCCCAGACAGAGGGTGGATACAGATATTCCAGCACAGATAGTGTGAGAAAAATTGTGTTTTTTGACCATCAAAGTGTGAAAATGTATTCTAGTAGAAACCTTAAATACAGATATAAACCTAAAATGAGCATAATAAACACCATACAGACCTAAATCAGTATCCTTCTCGCTACTCATCAGGCTAAAATGGTATCTGTTTCTCAGATTATTCACCTAAAAATGTCATTAAACAGTTGAGTTGCTGTTAAACGTGCAGCACATTTCGAAACGGATTTGGAGCTGGACATGTGGCTAACATGTCGCATGTATAAATTTAGTTTACGATGTTGTGTTTCTCTTCCCTTTTGCTGTTGGACTTCATTCATTACATGTCTAGCCAGTGAAAAGAAGTGGTGCTCTCAGTGTGTAGAGTTCAGCAAAATAGCATTTAGTGTAAAAATATCTGTAGCATTAGTGTCTTTCCTCGGATTACACCAGCCACAGTTTCATTCTCTGTGGTAATGAAAAGCTGTAACATGGCCGGCGTGATACCTGAAACATAAGCTCTGACTCCAGCATGGGCAGACGAGGTGTTTTGGATGCGGAAATGGCACATGGCGTTTTAGCCGGGGTCGGGGTTACATCATTCTAGACATGCATATTTCATTAACTTCTGTGTGCCCCACTGACACAAAGCAGCTTTCATTTCCCCATTAGGCTACAGTCGGAGGAAAGCAGAAGTCTTGTGCTATTCTGGCCTGACAAGAACCAGCGATGTAAATCTGTTGGCTCAAACATGCTTTGCAGGGGAGATGTCATCCATTGAGAGCTGAATGGTTTTGATGAATGCAGTATAAATTGCAAATATTCATAGAAACGTAGCTAAGGTTTAAAAATAGCACAAGGAAGTGGACGAGTCACGATTTCACTGGGGTGCCTTGAGGATTCGCCCCTTAGTGGTTTAGATCCAAAAATAAGTCTTGTGTGTATTTGTCAACAAAATTTATATTTTTTATTTTATTATATGCCTACTACACTCTAGATTGAAGACTTTGAAAAGACTTAAGTCTGACATCACATCCACAATATGTGAGATTTTAATTACACATTATAAGATTTTGCAAAGACTTAGGACCTTGCAGGATCACCATTTGCAGGGCTAGATTCCTTCTGAGATATTTCCCATCCTGCTCCTAGATGAAAATATAATGCCAACTCATTTTAAGCGATACATCTTATTAACAGCTCCTTACATGTCTGCAAAAACACATAAAAGACACCATATTTCAACGTAATTCTTGTCAATTCTTCATTAAAATCATCTATAAAGATAAAATGTATTTGTGTACAAACTCAGATTTTGTCACCTCAACTCGCTTCCTACACAGTTAATGTGATCGGAAACCATGAGAATGAGTGGCTAACGGTATCAAAAATTAAGATTTCTCACTAAAATAAGAGGTTGGTGGATCAGATACACGCCGAATTAAAAAAACAAGTCTTGTTCACTCCACAACACCATCAGTTTCCCCTCCTTTTCCGCGGTCCAAGAGAACCGAGACTTGTTCACCTTCCTGTGCCTCCATAAAACATCCTCCATATTGACTGTCACACTCTATGGATAAGGGACGTCCTTAAATTTGTCGAACTGGAAAGAATCAGGTGCATAATGAAGGGCTCCCTGAGGAAATTTTCCATGATGTGGGATCCCTCTTTCAAGTATGCACAAGAGCTGGACTTTCCAGATATTCCTGAATGAATGATCATCTATTTTACAGGCAGTTGTCCAACCAACAACCATTATATCATGCTTTTTTCCCCCATATTTACTGTCTACCTGATTTGCTGCTTCTTGTAGCTTCTGCAGCTATTGGTCGCTGACAGTGTTCACGTCATTGAATTAAATATTTGCATGAGCCAAGACTAAAAACTTAAATAATATTAAACATGTTTGACTTTGTTGGAATGTCAAGACTGACTTAAGACAGCTTCTTTGGAGTTTTATCACCTCCTTACACCAAACAGTCGTGATCACAGGCGTGCCCCAACTGAGGTTAAACACTCATGAGTTTGTTCTGACAATAGAAAGTTATGGTTTGGTGTAATGCCGGCATAAGGCACCAAAAAAGTGCTATGTGTATTACATTACTTGTATTGTACAGAAACCTGATGCTACATGTCAGTAATACCATTGGTGACTGTGTGAGGAGGTGTTAATGAAGGCATATGCCACTGACATTGCTGATACATGGATTGTGTGCTAGTTGCTTATTTAACTGTAACTGTAGTGCCTCTATTGGTTTGAGCGTATAAAGTGAACAAGTCAGGCCTCTAATCTTTCCCCCTCTGGGCTCTTCCTTCTCTCTTCCAGGTTGTCGGCCGTTTGGGGAAGGGGATACTCCTGAGGATGGACTACCGGTGAGTGAGATTAAAGCTCAGAGGTTCTGGTTAAGAGTTTTAGTATGTAGAATATGTGTGTCTGTGCACTTAAGGAGCCTAGCTATCCTTCTGTGAATGTGTTGAGCAAAACTTGTTTAGGCTATAAGGTGTGTTTTTGTTGGAAAATGCGCAACACAATCACAAAAATCGAAACCATAAACATGATTAATTTTTGATTAAGTATGTTGGTGTCATGGGTTGGGAAATGAATCATTAGAATGTGAAAGTGCACCCACTGTAGGTTTTTTATTAAGTTAGATTTATTACCCAACTCTCCCTCGTGGTTAAATACGAGGCAGGTCATAGCTCGAACCTGAGCCATATGTTTGAGCCCTGATGGGTTCCACCCAGGCGCTGACACCTGCCTTTGTTTTCTAACAGTTGTTCTTGGAGATTTACAGGTGTTTAACCAGTGCCAGCCAGACCCTGAGGTGGAGCTGGGTGTTGGCCAGCGAATGTGCTCGAGCAGGCTTAGCTGTCTCTATCAATCTCACTTGGTAGCTGTCACTCTTGTTACAATTGATGCCGATATAATAACTATTGCCCCAGGAGCTGGTTGTTCAAAGGCAGCTCGGCGCAAAAACGCTCTCTGTGATTTCACTGTTCTCCAAACCGAATGTGTTTCTTCATGCGCTGGGCCTCTTTTTGTTGACAGGTTGAGAACTGTTAAGGTGTATTATGCTTAGAGTTGTATATACATATATATATATATATATATATATATATATATATATATATATATATTGCCTCGCTCCTGGCGTGAGGCGCTCTATTGACTGTCGACATGTGCAGTTAAGAATATCGTGTTCTCTGCAGCAGAGAAAGGCAGCAGGTATATAGTTCAAGTCTACACACCCATGTTCATTTGTTTTAGATATCGGACCTGTTACAGGAACTTCAGTCACCTGTTCTACCTCTGATTGCAGAGTAGGTGAAAAGACACATTCATGGGAGGAAGGGCAGTGCATACAGCAGTCCTGCAATAGGTGTTACCTTTGTGAAACTTATAATTGATTACTGTTGACACTGTTTCAGAGTGTTGATTCAGCGCTGGTCATTTTTTTACACTGAACTCTGTTGTGCACACAAAAGGTACAGCTTTAAAACAATAACTAGGACTGTACCATTTTTTTTTTTTTTTTTTTACATTTGAAGCTTTTAAATGAGGTTTGAATGTCTGTCTTTATATTTTATGACGCCATCACCCTAAAAAAAAGAAAAATAAATCCCCAAACAAAATCCTCACTTTGAATAAGGCGATTCATAGGATTAAACGAGTTAATCTTTTTTTATTGAATCAACTTTCTTTAATGAATAAATGTAATTTATGATGCTATTAGATTGCTGCTCGTCTGCTCCGTCAATACAAGTGCGTGCCTTCGGGAGGGCAAACAGCTTTTTGACTACAGTGAATATATTGTTTTCGAAAAGGCTAGACGCCGACAAATATGGATTGAAGGCAGAATATTTCCTTGTGAATTTTGTCTGTCTTTTTTCAGTTAATTTAGACTTTTGGACTTGACAGCGCTCTGGAGTTATTGGAAATGCTTGGATCACACAAGTCGGAAACAATCCTACGCAGCCACCACTTATTTTACTAATTAAATAATATTTGTTATATCAGTGTAGCCTAGTCTTTATCTGCAACTGTCGAGAAATACCAGGTTTAAACTGAATGAAGAGACATGCAAAATAAATAAAAGGAAGCTGCGCGGCACGTGAATGTCTGTTTTCGGGCTGTACCTTACTCAGAATTATGTCAGTCATATAAGATTTGGCTGTTCAACATGATTATTGATCTGTCCGTTACTTTTTTCTGTATTGAGTTTGAGAGTTTGAACAGGGTTCGGTTTAGCATCGACATTCATGTAATATATTAAACAAGCTAACTGTGCAAACAACGGCAAAAAAAAAAAGTTGTTGCACACGTCTGATCCACGCTAGATACCAAACAAAAGTCAGAGACTATCGTATTAAGCTGCTGTGAGTTGTAAATTCACCACTTGTAAGCAAAAAGGCAGATGATAATGTTATGTCTGAGCCTGATGGACAAAGCCTCTCCTCCTCCAGGTAGCTGCCACTGTGTCTGCAGCTGCCTGTGCCGAAGAGCAGCATGAAAGGGAGGAGCGCTCACTCTGTAGCTACATCTGGGGATCCAAACGTCCCCAGAGGAACACAGCACACTGACTGATAAGACAATAAGAGGAAGGAATGTCAGTCAACGACCGATTATTGGAATCTCAGGCTCTCGGGGAGCAGGAGAATTTCAATGTTAGCATTATAAATGAAGCTTTGAACGACTCGGTACAGCCCTACAAATGACCAAAATTAAATAGTAGCCTCAGCAATATTAGTTGCAGGGCTGTTGTATTGCTTTGCGTGGTGTATTTAGCTTTAGCCTATGTGTTTATCGAAAGTTTCCCCTCTAGTTCAACAACTGTCCTTGCGATCTTCTCTTTGACATCACACTGTACCTCCCATGACTTAAATTTTTAGCTGTGAGTTCAATGCACTTGTCCGAGGCCTGTCATCACCTTTGACCTGCCTGGTGTCTTACATCCTGTATGATGAGGACTCGAGGAGGAGGGAGAGCTGCGTTCCTGTTCCTGTGGCGAAGTTCCTCTTTAAGGAATCAGCCTGACCATACAGGAAATCCAGTGGCACCACTGTTGCTAGGCAGCAGGGGGGGGTGGGGTAAGAAGGGGGGTGTTCACAAGGTTCAGTGAGTGAGCCACCGAGGGTGTCACCATGGTGATTTGGCATCCGAATGTTGCGGTCGGAGACCTGGGCTACAGAGAAAGAGAAGTGAACCAGTGGCAAGTGCTGCAGCCAGAGAGCTAGCAAATACCAGCACATATCAAGGTGTGCTGCTTTTGACTCCGTTGCAAAGTCACGCCACTGTTCGGACAGATAACCTGGTGAAAATGGTCTGTGCCAGCATCCAAAGGTGGTGGTGAAAAGAAAATATGGAGAAAGTTCTGGTGTTTAGTTGGTGTTATTGATCTAAAGAGGGCCCCTTTAGAAGCAGTGGATTGGTCGTGTCTTGACCTTGTTGAGCAAACAGACACCAGCGTCTCATTGCTCACCATCAAACTTTGGTTAGTCCCTTGAATAGATTCGGATGTCTCTAAAAAAATCTCTTGTTCTTAAAATTTACTGGAATTCATGATAGCCTTGCATTCTTAAAAGCGTTTGACTGGTGTGTGTGTGTGTGTGTGTGTGTGTGTGTGTGTGTGTGTGTGTGTGTGTGTGTGTGTGTGTGCTTGTCCGTGAATGTGTGTGTGTCAATGTACATGCGTTCAAGACCGTCTCCTCCACCCACATCCTGCCCACTGAGGCTCAGCACCCACTTGTATGCCCTTCACAAGCTTACCACATTCTTCCTCTCGCTCAGAAACACACACAGCACGCACACACTATATGCATATGCAACATATTTTACCCATTAAAAAAAAAGAAAAGAAAAAGTGGTTGCACAACACCCTACTCAGCTGTGATGACCCACTGCCAGGAATTATGCCGTACCACCGCAGTTCTTCCGCTAGTACAAAGAAAAATGTGATGGTTTTTTTTTCCCCCCCGAATGCCACAGGAAAACATCCGCATCTAATTTAGCACGCTGGCAGGAAGTTTTCTCTTATCAGTTTAGTACACAGAGGTTTTGTTGGCCAGTTGACTTTTACAGCCTCGCTCACAGACCAGAAACTCTCAGACTGGTTTGGTGTGTTTCAGTCCTGCCCCATAAATCACCTTGGAGTCAGAGAGAAGAGCTTTTTAAAGGAGCAGTTTGACATTTTTGGAAATGCGTTTAGTTGCTTTGTTGCTGAGAGTTAGATGAGAGGATTGATACCACTCTGTTAGGTATGAAGCTCTACAGCCGGTTAGCTTAGCTTAGCATGAAGACAGCTTGCCTGCCTCTGTCCTAAGTTAACAAAAAAAGCCTACAGGCACCTCTAACGCTCACTAATGAGCATGTTTTTATCACTCTCATGATTGATATGATACTTCCTGTGAATAGGCTATATTAACCTATTTGTATATACTCTGTGTTAGCATCTTATTTTGAAAAGCAGACGTAGCCGCAGGTGTATCCTGGTACAGTCAGCTCCTGCGCTTTTCAGGTTTTCCAATGTCTGATGTCTCTATGTTGCCTCGGGCCGCCAGGTTGATGGTGTTTGTCTCTTTCAAAGAACTTGATAAACTACGTCTTGCTGCAAGTTCACATGCTACAACTGAAACGGATAATGTGCGGTACTTCAATGATAAACTGAAAATATAAACCAGCTTTTTACGTGGAAATAACACAACAGCATTCAGAAATGTAATACTTGAATTACACATGATTAGGGGACATTATTTCAACCTTAAATGGCAAGTTTATTTCTTAATATCCACATGTTTTTGTTATTCAGAAATTCAATAATCCCTCACCAGTAAGGCAGGGCAGGGGGTCTGATAGACACCAGTATAACGGTGGGGGAAAGACTGCTTAGGACAGAGCCCAGTTAGCTGTTTCTTTATGCTAAACTAAGCTAACCTGCTGCTGGTTGTAGCCTCACATTTAGCCTCCAGACATGAGCGTGGCATCGATCTTCTTATCTAGCTCTCTGCATCAACGTTAATAAGCATATTTCCCAAAATGTCGACCCATTTGTTAAAGGGATACACGAGGAGTGGCCGGGAACTTGGCAGTACTTCTTTGTTTTTAAGCTAACAAGACACAGAGATGAGCACCACTCACGGTTTCCCCTGTTTAAGCCAAGCCCTATTTTTAGAGTGTGAGAAATGCATATGTGCAGATACAAACCATCTAGTGTTTGCGATCAAACGTCCGAGCGTGCAACCTTTTTTTTTCTCCATTCCTATCTCAGTCTGTTGCGGAGATCTAGTGTGTTCTGGCGGTTTTCAGTATGTGGGCCGACCCCAGCCTCCCCTGTCCTGAGCCCCTGTGCCTTTGAGGGCGGAAGTGCATGGATCCCTGATGTTGGTGTGGAGCCAGGTTGCCCCTGGCTCCCACCACCTCCATCCCTTCGTCTCCCCTCCTCTCCTCTCCTCTGCTCTCCTCTCCTCCCTCACCCAGCCACATCTCTAGGGTCAGCTCAGCTCCAGATTGGCCCCCACGCATGCCTTTGAATGGTGGGGCTTAGGCAAGCGCTTTAAAAGGAAGCCCAAGTCTGTTTCCCATTTCACCCCCCCACCCCCCACCCCACCCCTCGCTCCTTTCTTTCTTTCTCTCACATACACACACAGCTGTCATCTGGCTTTTTAAGTTCTGTGCTGCATTTCTCCAGCTGGAGCTGGTTTATGACATTCCCTCGGCAGACTCTTTGGCCTCTCGCTCTCTTTCTCCCTTTCTCTCACACACACACAGACACACACACACACACACACACACACACACACAGACGCACACGCACACACACGGATACAACACAAAGTCATTTTTTCCTGTTCTGTTCTTTCTCTTCTCTCCCTCCACTGTCTCCTATTCCTCACATTCCCCTGCAGACGCTGTGGATGTGCGTTACACCGCTTGGTATGTTTGGAGGCAAAGAGGGAGCAAAGTCTCACACACACACACACACACACACACACACACACACACACACACACACACCATGTGTTAGCAGTCTAGAGGGGGGGAGAGAGAGCGAGCGAGGGAAAAAAAAAAAGAAGAGAAAGAGAGGGAAAAAAAGAAGTCAAAGGAAGCATCTCTTAGCAACCACAGGACAGTAATTACTGTAGCAGCAGCTGGGAGCAAACCAGATTTCCGCTGTGCGTTAAAGCACTGGCGTGGGCTACTTTACACACGGCACTGACTAACCAGAGCCAGCAGCCTCCTCCACACGCAGAGCAGAGAGAGGGAGAGAAAAGGAGAGGGTGGGAGAAGGAGAAGAGAGGAGGACTAACCCTGCCTTGATGAGGTCGGGGTGTGTGTGGGAAAGAGGGACAGCTAGCCAGTGTGTACAAGGCTCGAATATGGTCGGATGGAACTCGTACATGTGAAGATACATGGGCGTGTGTCTGTGTGTGTGTGTGTGTCTCTCTGAGTGGGACTTGAAGGGAGAGATAGCTTAAAGACCCTTTATTTTCTGCATTGAGAAAGAAGGGAAACTTAATTTGTATTTTTTTAATGTAATCATCCCTAATAATGCATATCTTTATGTAATTTGTATGTGTGATGTGTTTGGTGCGCGAACAAGCTGGAAGTCGTACAGATGGTTGTACTGAAACAATGCTGGACATGAAATATCATCACACAGCTCTTGATGTAATAACTGACAATCCTCCCCCATCTCTCATCACCTCTGCACGCATGAATCATGAATAGCCATCACTTTTGATGTTGTTGCCATGAGTACTGAAGCACTGGACCATTTCTGTTGCATCTATAACCATTTATTTTATACATACAAATACGTTTTTTGCTGTTTATATATTAAAACGTGTCGTATGCAGACTTTGGCATTCACAAGGTGTTATTTATAGACAATCTGATTGATGTCAACAGCGAGCTTCCCTCTTGTAATTATGAGATTGTTTGGCGCGAGGTGGAAGGAATTTTTCGCTCTGTTCTGCCTCAACACGGTTTCCAACGTTTCTCTCGCTTTTTTTAATTCGCTTTTTTTTTTTCAAGTGCCTCTTTTTTTTAGGCCCGCCGTGTTTGTAGATTTTGCATCAGTTAAAATGTTTGTGGGAACACATGCAAGGCTGATGGGAACTCTGAGTTCTTAACAGAAGGGCCTTGAGTCATCACCACACAGCACAGTCATTTGGCCAAGCGTGGGCGCAGGATGCCCCCTGGTGGTTACAAGTGGAACACGCGCAGCCTACACATCCTAGAGTCAAAACAGTTGTGGTCAAGAAAGCTGAATTGATCGACCATCGGTGCTTTACATGGGTGATGAATGTAAAAAGCTTCAGCCTGTACTTATATAATAACCAGTTAATTGATGAATCATGTCAGATGTTTTGTATTTCTTTGATGTGTGTCCTCCGAAGGGGAAACACAAGCTGTATTTGAGTTTTTCTTCATATTCATTCACACAAACTTTCTATTACATTACTTGTTTTTCCTCTGTATCTCTCCAGGTGTGTGATGAGCCTCCCTCCATCTGTACCCCAATGAAAGAGCCCTTCTCTCCCCTCAACAACGTCGTCTCCACCGAGCCATTCAGGGGCTGCTACGTCCGCGCCCAGCCCTTCGACGAGTTCCCCTCCAGCAACCGCCGCTACCTGCCTCCACAGGTCTGCCTCTCCTCCACGGAACAAATCACACCTCCAACATTTTGATTTATAGACAGTTTCAAACTTTTGTGTACATAAACAGTAGTGTGTCTCTTTGGGATGCACTCAACTATAATTACCACATTACCTCCTCAGAGCCTGCTTTGGTGATGTGTAACCATGGTAACACGTGCCAACCAATAGTGTGCAGTTCACATACTATTGGTTTCATACTTAAGTTTCTGACTTACTAAAAACTCCTTTTTCCTGTAAGTTTTTGTTAATGCAGAAGCTGACAGGAAGTAAATAGATACCAAAGCTGTTGCCCTAGCAACAGGATAGCAATGAAATGGTTTATAAGTTTCTTAAGAATGAAATCTGGTTGTCATGAAGATGTGAGGTCTCGAGTGCAAGATTGAAGCTTGGAAAAATAACTTGTCGTTACTACAACAGCTACAACTAATTCTCATCTCCTCTTTCCAAGGTCTCCTTTAAGACGACTCGTCATGTCAGCTTTCACATGGACGAAGAGGAGATCGTTCGCATCAACCCACGCAAAGACGTGCTCATCCGTGGCTATGAGGACTACCGCCACCCTGTTATGTGGAAACAGGAAGCTGACCGAGAAGACCTGGACTTCCCCACCGCCTTCCACAAACTGGACAGTAAGAAGTGCGAGTACCTCTTCCCCGACGGCCCCGGTGGGGACTCCCACTCTGGCCCCGGCATGGGCATTGGAACAGGTATGGGGCTGGGGCTGGGCAAGGACACAGCCATCAAGACCCAACCCTCGCCCCTGCTCAAGTCGAAGAAGGGCCGGCGGCGGCGAGAGGACGGCGAGCGCTCACGCTGCATCTACTGTCGGGAGATGTTCAACCACGAAGACAACTGGCGGGGGCAGTGCCAAGACGCCCCCGACCCCATCAAGCAGTGCATCTACAAAGTCAGCTGCATGCTGTGCGCCGAGAGCATGCTGTACCACTGCATGTCCGACTCCGAGGGCGACTTCTCAGACCCCTGCTCATGTGACACATCTGACGAGCAGTTCTGCCTGCGCTGGCTGGCCCTGGTGGCGCTCTCCTTTATCGCGCCCTGCATGTGCTGCTACCTGCCCCTGCGCGCCTGCCACCACTGTGGCGAGGCCTGCCGCTGCTGTGGGGGCAAGCACAAGGCCGCGGGGTGACCCGACGACGGATTCTGGGACACCCTCAAAGCTAGCTAACACAGGAAGTGGATAAAAGCGGAAAATTAAAAGCCGGCATCCTTTTTTCATTCCCCTCTCAGACGGGGTGATATGTTGTTGATCCCCAGCTCTGAGGGCTTTTGGAGATTTCAGTTTGTGTTTGTCGCCGACAAGCAGCAGTGGAGGACAAACCATATGCTTTGTGGGAGCTCTGAGCGTCAAGCTAAGTTCAGGAGCTTAATCTGAGGAGAGGAGGAGGAGGCAGCGTCAAGATTAATAGACTTGGAGATGTTACTAAACACACCTGTACACACACACACACACACACACTCTCAAAACACACACACCTCTCTCTCACACGTTCACACTCATGCATTGACAAAGCCAGGCCACAAATGTCAGAACTCTACTACAAGAAATGTGTAACTTTATGAAGGAAATTTGTCTTTTGTACAGAGAGCGACAACTTAATGACAAAAAAAGAAAACAAAACTATTCTGCGTTCAGAAAAACTACTTGCTGTTTGAGTATGCTAAAAGGGATATGTTCTTGCTTTTTTGTGAATTTACAGTTGGGTAACAGTGGCCTTTCCTTCATGGCTTAAGCATTTGCTGACAATGTAATTACTAGACAGAGAAAAGTGCACTAGAAATGGTATTTTCCCCCTCTGAGTAAAGGTAACCCTCTCAAATTCTTGTGGTACATTAACCACCATATGTAGAGTAATTTTAACATTTGAGAGATGTTGCTGTGGTGGATGTATGGCCAATTCCTTCTTTTCCTTTCCATCGAATGTTGACAAAAAATAATCACAAGGCTTGTTTTTGAAGGTATACAGCTTGGTATAGCTTTTGACGTTAATTTAGAAGGTGTTAAAATGATTACCTTGCTCTCCCAAGGTGATTTAGACCATTTGATTGCATTCCAAAATAAAGGGATCGATTCCATTATTAGAAGGGAAGAATAATGGTAATGACTTTACCATGCCGAGTTCCCCCAAAAATAGTTTTTTTCCACGTCATACAAATAGCATTAGAACCTCTTGAACCATTTAAATTGAATCCAATACATTGAAATTTCATTTACTCCAGTGAATTTCAGTTTTAGTCCAGTTATTTACTGCTGTAGTGAAATTGGTGTTTTTGTTTGTTATTTTCCTGCTCTTTTTTTTTTTTTTTTTTTTTTACAATTATTTTTGAAACAAAGGCTAAAATGTTGCTCAACCAGCAAGTTTTGTTTCGGTGAGTAAAAGGGGTTACAGTGCTCCTTGGTTACACGATGAGGCACTTAAATTAGGTTATTCTTTTATGAGAGTCCGTCAGATTTTTTTTAAATTGACTAATTTAACATTCAATTTGGCTTGGAGGGTAAAACAAACCCTCCTGAAAGCACTGCTCTCCAAGCTTTGGTTGCAGCACCCTCTCCAAATTTCCATGTTTGTCCCATGAATCAGTTTTTATTTCTTCTTTTTGTTTTATTTCCCCTCACATCCTGTGTACATGTAGTATTTCTTTGTTCCTCCAGAGTCCACTCCTCCCGTATGTCTTCATTTAACAGGCCGTGAATGAATGAATGCATTGTTTCAGGAATGCTGAGTATCTTAGCTATTAAAAACAACATACAGGTGTTATATATGTGTTTGTGTTTGTGTGTGTGTGTGTGCATAGGTCTTCATATGCACTGTTGATTTGGTGTCATGTAACGTCACCACTGACTATGTGAGGCTTTTGGCTTGTAACAGCGTCCTGTTTCCCAAAGCGTTTTTGTCTGTCGAACAAAGAGGCGATCAATCTGTTGAAGGAGTTGTGCGACATTTTGAGGAATTTACTTATTTGCTTTCTTTACGAAGGTTAGAGGAGAAGATTGATCCCACAATTTTATCTGTCTGTTGTTAAAGCTGGAGCTAGCAGATGTTTAGCTTAGCATAAAAACTGGAAAAAAGGGCGCAAACAGCTCGTCTGGCTCTGTCCTAAGATAAAAAAAATTCCCCTACTAGCACCTGTAAAGCTCACTGATTACTGACTTGTTCAAAAACCAGAGTTTACAATCACAATTTGTGGTTTCATGGGGAGTCATGTGTGGGACTATTTCTTGGATGGGCTCAGAAACTAACTGGAGTTTTTGCTTGGCAGCCTGGTGGTGACAGCGGGACTCCAGGAAGTCAGTGTGCCCATCCAAGAAGTAGTCCCACACATGACTCCCAGTAAAACCACAAATTGTCATTCTTACACTTTGGGTTTTGTTCAGAGGACACACACAAGATTTAGAGTGTTTCCAACTGTGCACACAAGCGCTAACACCCGCTAACATCTGGCTTTTGTATTTCATGGGAAAGGTTACAATAGGCATTCAAACCTGGGTCAAATTAATCTGCAGTAGTGATGGGTATTTATCGGCTTCAGCTCTGATTGGCTGTGAGCTGCAGTGATGGAAATACAACACACCTGGGTGGACGTGCTAATTTTAGCCACAAAATACCGTCCTGTCAAGCAGTGTTTGAACATTGTTCCAAATATAGTCAGCACCGAGTTTAAAAGAGAGACTCAAAAGTAAGATATAAGAAAAAGTAACTTTAGGTTACGAGGGTAACCCCGGTTCTCTGATAACCTCGGTGCTCTGATAACCTTGCTCGGTATCTCACTATGGGAAGCGCCTTCAGGCATGACCGATCTTGCTTTCTTCCATGATCGGTCATGTCTGAAGGCGCTTCCCATAGTGAGATAAAGAGCGAGGTTTCAAAGAGAACCATCGTAACATTTTCACTGGCCTCCATGCACTTTTTACGGTTTACTAACCTGTTTTCCAGCCTGTCCGTGACATCGAACATAACATGCCAGTAAAAAAACAGTGTTAAAAACTTGCGTACATGCTCTAATTTTGGTGGAAATAGGGTATAAGTGAGCTTTAGCAGTAGGAAGATTTTGATACCTTTGGACAGAGCCAGGCTAGCCGTTTCCCTGTGTTTCCAGTCCTAATTCTAAACTAAGCTGCTGGCTCTAGCTTTTTATTCAATGGCTAGGTACGAGAGAAGTATCATTTTTCTCATCTAACTTGCAACAAGAAAGCAAATTAGCTCCCAAAATGTCAAACTACTCCTTTACGATCCTTTGGGAAACAGGAAGTCTAGTTGTGTTTGAATCCCATTTCCCACCCAAACGAGTCAAGAAAACCATCGCTGACTCAAACTAGTCGGAACAACGACAAAGTCCCAACAGTAGTAACAGTTCAGTTTGGACGTGTGGCTGCAATAACTGTTGAAATCACCCCGAACAAAGGCATCGGCATGTTTGAAATTAGCGCTACTTGTGATTCGCCTCAGCAGATTTGGCACAACGTCCTGCAACGTGCTGTTGCTAACACATATGCATCTCCTCTCACCTCCTGCTTAGAAATAACATAGTGGCGCCTCGGTCTCTCGACCCAACTGGATTACAGGTGACACGTTTATTCTCCTAATCCCGCCCCCGACCCAACGCTCCCTTTACTTTCTATGCAAACTTTCTAACGTGGGAAACACACTGACCTCTCTGCAGACTGAGTCAGTGACGGGACAGGACACTTTAACGCTATCTATAGGTAGACGACCGACCCCTGGTACCAAACTCCAAAACGAACCTGTAAATACTTAACACTATATTTAAATTCTGATAATAATCCCAGCTTTGTTTTGTCTTTGAAATTTTAAAGATAGAGCTGTATTTATCATTGCTGTCAGCATATACTGTAGCTTCAATTGACAGCATTATGTACATAGGTCACCTTTTAGTATTATTTCACATTGAAAAGTAGAGGGCGTCTGCGATGGAGAACGACTATTGAGCTTCTAATAGAGTCTCTCTCTAGTTTTGTACGGTAGATGGAAGGATAGTGCTAACACGGTACAGTAGTGGCAGTCCACTTGTTTCAAAAAGTTTGATATATAAATATATATATACATACATACATATAAAAGCTGCTAGATACAATCACTAATTTTATTGTGTTGACAGAGAAAAATCAGCTATGAACGACTGTTAAAAACCCTAATTCTCCAACAGCATATAACCATGACAGTGAGTTTCTAAATGTTCGATTGCTCTGTGTGATGAAGTGGACACTTGTGCATGTGTGTGGGTGCGCGAGTGTTACTATATATGTGCGTTCTTGTGTGCCCACGACTGTGTGTGTGTGTGTGTGTGTGCTGTATGTGTGCGGGGTTGGTGTGTAACCAAATGTTTGGTTGGTTGTCATATTCTCCCATTGTAATTGGATTGCCCTGCATTATTGCAAGCTGAACCAAGGTTTGATGAACCTGATTAAAACTTGCTGGCTGAGAAGCAAAAATGTAGGACGTGCATTTATACAAAGTGTAGAGAATGCTGAAATAACACTTCTCATTCTGCATTAACCAGCACAGTGCAACTTCCTGTCATGTACTGTATTATATATGCAACATGTGTCTGTCTGCTTTAATATATATATTTTTTTGACCTGCATTATATAAGACTTCAGTTTTAACCACTTTGCTGCTAGTCTTTTATCCTCTTTCAATCTTGGAGAAATTGTGCATATCTTTGGGAATGCATACAAGTGTACATTCTTGACATTGTGTAGATTAAAAAAAAAGAAAGAAAAGCTATATAAACCTGTTTCTCTTCAGTGTATTGTTTTAAAAACGGTTACTTTTCACAGCAGTTGAGTGGTTATGTTTCGATTCTCCGATGCTTTGGTGCACTGATGATACTATATGTAAGCTTTTTTTCATCTTACAGCGCTTGATGTAACATTTATGTGATTAGTTCTAAATAGTGGAAGACATTTGTGTTTTGAAACTTGCAGTATAAATGGTACTACTCTTAACTATTCTGTAAACACTGCCTGTTTTCTTTCTTTCTTTTTCTTTCTTTCACTCTTCTTCTCTGTGCATATTTCTTTCCTGTGCATCTATTGTTTTCTCGAAGTTTCTTAGTGCCATCGGCTTTCACATCCTGACAACCTCAAAAAAGTGCCTCACGTCCATCCTAGTTTCCATTTTTATAATTTAACATCTCTCGTTCTGGTTCTATTGGTTTCTACACGTCTAGGTATTTCCTCTCATGGTTCGAGAATACCAAGTATATGATGTAAAATTTATAGTCCCAATAACTCATGTCATAGTTGTATTTTCTTTATACAGATGTAGCTCGTTACTTTTCATAAATATATAATGTAAATATGCATACATATGTTTGTAACTGTTTTTATGTTACATCATACACTTGTAATTTGACATATCAAATAACATTATCATAATAAAATGGTGAGTTTTAATCTTTTGCTGTGGAGGACTCATTGTGTTTCTTTTAATCCATCCTTCATCCATGTAAAAAGGACGCAAGTGTGGGGACAAGCTGACGTCACATTTCCAAGTCTACTGTGATTAGGAGAATATTTAAACAATCTTCCTCTTTTGTAAACACTTGAGTTCAACAATCCGGACTGAAATCTGCAGCAAATTCTACCTCTCCATTTCAAAGACATCCCAGTACTAGTGTGTGTAAAATCAAGACAGTTACATTTAACCGGAATTATCAAAAGTAGAGTGAAAATGATGTGTTCGATCAACAGAAAATGAATCTGCAAAAAATTCTGAAAATAAATTAACGTGGGTTTAAGTCCGTTGTTAAGTAAAAAGATGCCAAACATTTTTCGTTTTGAGCTTCTCAAATGTGACACTTTGCTGATTCTTTGTTTTGTCATTGTAAACTAGTAAGTATGTTTAAGTTGTTTAAGTTTTGGGCTTGTGGTAAGAACGGCGTCACTTTTGTCTCCAGGAAAATGGCAATTGACAATTTCTTGCCATTTTATAGACGTAATTATTATTTGGGAAAAAACATTAACTGATAATGAAAATAATCAGAATCAGAAATACTTAATTAATCCCAGAGGAGAAGTTGTAATTCATTACAGACGCTCCAGTGTAAAGAATTGAGAATTATAAGACGTAAGAATAAAAGTACGAAAGCAATGTAAATATAAAGCAATAAAATAAAACAGAATGAAATGAAAATCTGCATTAAAAAAAAAAAAAATATAGGATGTGCATTATGCCACATTGTATAACACTATTACTTAGTAGTAGTAAGATTAAAAAATATTAAAAATAAAATACATATCGTCACTGTGCTGAGGCTGTAAGTGTGAAATTTAACTACAATAGAGTAAACAAGAAAACAGATATAGGAAACATAAGAAATATGTACAGTTATGTGCATGATAAAGTCCTACACTGAAAATAATCTTTAGTTGGAGCCCTGCTCTAAAGACACTGTATTAAACTGGTGATTATGTTTAAGAAGAATGTGATTTAAATTATAATGGTGTAAGTTACAACAGGAAACTACTCAGCCTCACCAAAGTTCATTTGTATCCTACAGCCACAACATTTATTAATATCCTCAGATTTTTTTTTTTTTAAGATTATTTTTGTGGGCTTTTTGCCTTTATTGACAGGACAGAGAGTGAAATGGGGAGACAGAGAGAGAGAGTGGGGACTGACATGCAGCAAAGGGCCACGAGTCGGATTCGAACCCTGCGGCCGCTGCAGCGAGGCAATGCCTCTGTAAATGAATATCCTCAGATTTTTGACAGAGAAAGCATGTCATGTAGTGTGAAATGTAGGCATCCAGTGCAGTATATGACGTACAAAAAAACAAACAAAACCGATACACACAAGCATAGAAAATAAAATCACCTCATCCAATTTAAATTAATACACAGGCTTCACGACTCAAAGGAGAAACTACATTATAATAAAAAAAGAAAAGAGCACTGCTGTCCCTACCTCTGTGATGTGGCTAGAGGATTTAACTAACACACTCCATTTGGAGAGGATAAGATGTGCCCTGAAAGACCCTCATCATATGTTGCAACCACAAATCTATACAACAGTCCAATGGTAGCACTTATGGTACAACAACTGAGATGACTGAAGAGTGACGGGTCTCTGTGGGTGGAGGGAGGTGGGAGGAGTGGGGAAGTGGTGTGGGTGTGGAAGGGTAGACCTGTGATAATAGGGATAACTGTCAGCTTGGTATTGTTCTCTTTTATTTCATTAATTGATGTTGATGTAATTGCACTTTATTTTTTTACTACCTTATTCAGTTTTACCTTTGTGCCTATTAATTACAACATTTGATCTGTTATTAATCTCAGGATATCATGCACAACTGTAAAATGTGCTGATGGTGATGTACAAATGTAAAACAGTGCAACAATAATGAATACTAAAATATCAATAACAAACTGAAAATAAATAATTGAACAAATACAAAAGCAGATTGTGCATAAGGCTAACATAGCCAGTTACTCACAGTCCAGCAATAGGTGACGATTAAAGGTATAAACAGTGCAGCAATAAAGTATACTGGGAATTATAAAATGCAAATAGAGGGTAAATATGTAAACAAATACAAATGTAAACAGTGACCCTTGATTGAAAACCAAAACAAGAATTTACAACTGAACAGGGAAGAAGTAACTAAGTATGTTTACTCAAGTACTTGATTCTAATTTATATAATGTATAATATAAAATATAATCTACTTTATGTAACATATATTTCAATTTTTTACATTCTTGTGACTAAAAAAATCATGTTAAAAGTATTTCTTGTTGATGTGTTTAAAGAAGTCTTTTAAACTGTATATCCTGTTTTCTTTTTTGTTTGTTTGTTTATGCTTTGTTGTATTTTAGGTAGCCTTGTGTAACATCTTGGCCAAGGGACTACAGATAGAAAATAGCCTTATGGGTAATTCTGGCATTTTCATACCGTGTGTATTTATTAATTTGTACTGCCCCTTCTGATATAAACTAAACTAAAACGCTTACACACATACATACACATATAAACATACTTCAACACATTTTAGTGATAAAATTTGGGTCGACTTTTTGTCATAAAATTGCAGTTTATTATTGTGGTGTAGCTTCATACTTACCGAGCACCGAGGCGGAACCATTGCAGCGGAACCAAAGATGGAAGGTCGCACATGTTTCCCCCCGGCACCCGTACCTAACCGGAACAGCAAAAAAGCATGAGAGCGCCGTAGAAATGAATGGGTGCAAAATTTGTTTATGTTGACATTAACGTATGACTAACGTCGTCATGTTTTCAGCGGACTAACACAAGTAATAAAAACTCACGGATTCAAAGATGGAGGGCGACATTTTGGACTCGTTAGAGCAGCTCGGGTAAGCTAATGTTAGCTTAGCACGGTACCTGTTAGCTTTGGTTATAGCATAACGGTCAGTTTATGTTCTCAGTGTGTGTGTTTTTAAAAAGACAGTGGCTGCTAGCTAGTTTTAAAGTAGCTGATTGAAACAGCACCTTTTTCTTAAACATGGAGGTGTTAATGTAGAAAAACAGAAAAAGGAGTGCTTCTTTTGGTGGATAAGTAAAAAACCTTCAAGGTGCTCTTTGGTGCCGGGGTGATAAATGGTGGCAAAAAAGGAGGTGACCAAGGCACTGTTTAAGTCTAAAGGTTAAAAAGCCTTTATTTGGAGTGGCTAATACATTATAAAAGATAAAATGCACCTACGCGTTGCGGCACACAGCCTTCATCAGGGTGACAAATCAATCATGAGGACACAGGTCAAACCTATATAGGTAATACCAGGAAGTGACATCAAGAGCATATGAACAAACAGGTGACCCAAATGAGGGGGAAGAGAAAAACACAGAATAAACACAGTATCCCTGACAATACCAGGAAATAAATACCCTTATAACCTAAGCTAAGCTCGGTGTTAATGTTGTTTGTCCCCTCTCACTGTCCGTAGCTATGATGGTCCCTTGCTGGACGAGAAGGCGCTGCTCGGAGCCGCAGAGGGAGGCCTGTCCTCTCCAGAGTATGTGGACCTATGCAGGTGGCTGGCGTCCAGGTTGAAGCCGCTGTGTGACCTGGAGGAGAGCATTACTTCCGGTCCAGGTGAGCCACATCCATTCACACCTGGTTCTGATACAGTGAAGTGTCAGTTTACGTCACATTGAGCCTGCTCTCTCTCTCTGTCTCCCTGCAGACGACATGGACAGCCTCCAGCTGGAGATGAGCGGTCTGCTCAAAGAGCTGCACTGTCCTCATGAAGCCGTCGTCTCAGGGATTCTCAAGGGCAGCGTGCGGAGTACAAAAGATCATCTCAAGTTTGTGTGTACGTCATGAAATCATGCTCTTTATTCCAGTCATTCTGCTACAAGCTCTCTGTGTGGTCAGCGAGTAACTCAAGAATATGATTCTGTCTCCTTATGAAGTGTTTTTAAGCTCTGAGCTCCAGGCAGCTCAGATTGTGAGGAGCAGACAAGTGTCTCACAAACACCAAGAAGAGAGTCCGGTGTGTCAGGAGCTGCAGGCCATCTGTGAAACACTGAACTTGTCAGAGCCCAGAGGACAGGACGCAACAGGAGTCCTCTCTCAGGTCCAAGACAAGGTGGGACTTTAATGCTGTTTAAGTACTTTAATATTCGATTCAAATTTTAGATCTGACCGCTTCAGTGTGTTTCCTTCCTTATATGGCTAATGCATTACATCCTGTGTGTCACTGTAGGTTGAGAATGTACTTAAAGATCTCCCAAAAAGCGTCATTGGAAACCCAGTGCTGAAGAAGTCTCTAAGCAGTGAGCAGTGGGTAAGAAGATGAACTGAAATGCACCACGTCATATGTTGTGTCTGTACATTAGCAGCTGGGTCATCTTTGCTTCTTTTTCTGCAGGAGAAGCTGCACAACATAAACACAGCTCTGTCTTCAGAGTACGAGTGTCGGCGCAGGATGCTGATCAAACGGCTGGACGTCACTGTTCAGTCTTTCGGGTGGTCGGACAGAGCCAAGGTACGTTTTATATAAGTATTGTTGTCCTCTGTCTCCGTCACAGAGGGATCTAAACTGCTGACAATATCTTACGTGTGCCTGTGGTTTGGCAGGTGAAGGTGGACAGCATGGCGAGGGCCTACCAGCCTAAGAGACACTCTCTGAGCCCTCAGTCCACGGTGGACATGGCCGAACTGCTGGCTGCCAGAGAGGACATCTGCAATGTGGTCAAGACCAGCAGCGGCTCCAGCAGGGAGAAGACGACCTGTGCTGTCAACAAGGTTAGGATACGTTTTTTTCTTTGGCGGTAAACGCCCTCGTCCTGATACTTTCCTCTGACACCACATTGCTTGTGTTCACAGATCCTGATGGGAAGAGTCCCGGACAGAGGAGGACGTCCCTCTGAGATACAGGCCCCGCCTCCTGAGATGCCACCCTGGCAGAAAAGACAAGATGGAGGAGGAGGAGGTGGCTGGGGAGGCCGCGGCGGTGGAAGAGGAGGTGGCGGTGGCGGTGGTTGGGGAGGAGGAGGTGGAGGAGGGAATTGGGGAGGAGGTGGAGGAAGAGGAGGAGGAGGTTGGGGAGGAGGTGGAGGAAGAGGAGGAGGCTGGGGAGGAGGTGGATGGAACCAAGGAGGACACGGTGGACATGGGGGGAAAAGAGGACGGTACCAGTATTAACTTCTGATATTCTCATGTAGTTTTTTTAAAGTGATCCGTGTGTCGTGTTCGACATGAGCGCAGTTCCGTTTTTTTTTTTTACGGAGGGAGGAAAAACTTTTTTTTATCTGATGCCAGTAAACTTCCCTCATGTAGATGATTTATAAAGCTCCTATTTTTACTTTTATCAGTGTTTCATTTTGCTTTTTTGTTGTAATATACTCATGAGTGGGTTAAAGTGAAAATACCAGTGATACTATGACATCATGACAAGTACTTTCTTGTACTAGAACAAATGATCTAACGTATTTATTGGGCCATAACACTGTAACTGTGTCCCAAATCCATATCACACACTGATTCTAAGGAGCTTTTGAGTATGTGTTGTAAATTAAGTCAACTTAAGACAGTCAGTATAAGTCATAAAACTTGATTTAAGTGTTTTTGAACACCCCTGTTCTCCCACAATGTGATGCACAATGGAAATAGAGGAGCTGCTCACAACTGGAATACTTTACCAACAAAATGACCATCTGTATATCAGTTACCGTGAAACACAAAACTGTTGCTCAGATAAGATGAGGAAATACAATAAAATTGTTTATTTAAGGCAGTATGAATATTACTTACATGGAAATTGGGCTTTGAATTACATATCAGTTATGGATCATTCATTTGATCTAGCTCTGTGAGACAGCGCATCAGAGAGGGGGAGTTATTTGTTATACGGCACCTGGCATACTGACACAACACCACTTTATCCTGTTAAAACAAAGCTCACAGCTTGGATTCATTTTTATAAAAAACCTTTTGATGGAATATAAAGGAATACAAACAACTTTCTGGGTAATCAAGTTGACTATATGACCGCTTCAGAGGTAACGGAGGGAGTCACCACTCTTGTTTACCAGGCCGATAAATCTCAGCATTACTGTCTTCTTTGGTGCTGGTACCAGTTTCAGTAAAATGAACTGAGCGATTGAACTGTGGAGAATCTAGCCGAGCTAACAATACGTAGCATCTCCATATTGACAGAAGTTTAACATTTATATATTTGTATATGCGATCTAAGCAGCTAACTAATGTTAGCTGAAGTAGGTAGCCAACAACTTGTTTTATACATCCAAAGAACGTCTATAAAAATGAAATGCATGGCAACCAGATTAAGTGTCTAATTGAGACAGGCGATTATTTGTCAGAATGTGTAGCCACACCAGGTGTTAGACTGGGACTAGGCTTATAATTTAAGGTTTACAGTAGTCATGCCATGTCAAGTTGAATTCATGCACCTCCATGGAAAACAGTGAACGGATTTATTATTCACTGAGGACCACATTTAACAACCACAAAACTGTATCAGAACATCAGTTTACAGTCTCTCACAAATTCGTGCAGTATATTCCAAGTCTCATTTATCCAGTTGTATCCTCAGGACTTCCCAAACACATGCATTTTCACTGAAAAACCTTGGTATTGTAGTCTGGCTTTAAAGAGATTATAGATGAGTTTCACTTGCAGTTCATTTTTAAATAGTCAGGTTTTAGCGAAAATGCATGTGTTTGGGAAGTACTGAACATACGACTGGGTTAATGAGACTTGGATCATACTGCATGAGTTTAAGAGTTTGCAAACAGGTGTTTCAATATAGTTTTGCTGTTGATAAAATTGGTCCCCAATAAGTCAATATATTCACCATTGTCTGGAGGCATGCAAGAAAAACAAAGTCTTCTTCACTAATTGATGTACAAATGGTCACTTTGTGGGTGAAGTATTCCTTTAATATGAATAAAAACTAAGAAAACAAAAATTACTATGAAAATTTTGGGGAAAAATAACTGGTAATGTATGTTATTACAATAAGTTATTTATACTAAGAGGCTCTAAAAATGAATACTGTGCACAGTTTGTAATATGGAATAGACCCTTGTCACAGCAGACATTTTGACATGTAGGAAAAGCACAGGTGTATTTAATAACATTAATGATGGCTGCATTCCATTTAGGGCAGGTCCTGGTACTGTGCATACTGGCCCACATATGCCCAATCCCAAACCACTCCCTACCCACTACCACTTCACTACCGAGTGTCACTCAAAATCAAGTTACACTCGCAGCTGCGAAGGGCACTCCTGATTAAGGGGAAGTGTATGAAAGAGAAGCCAAACCATGGGATGGCCTCGCTACTCTACCGGAAGAAGGAAGCAGATGTAACCATGGATACCGACAGGCACTTTGTGAAAGCAAAATAGAGCAACAGGCTATTAAAAAAGCATTTAAATATTAATTAAAATTAGTTAAATTAAAAATAAACTTGGATAAGTCAGATAAGAGATACAGTGCAGTGGAATCAAAGTAATTAACTTGTTCATGTTTTCTAGACACAGTTTACACATTTACACATTTACAGATTAATTCATGTGGGCAATCTTACCTCCATCTCTGCTTCACAGCATTCCTCTTTTTAGTGAAGAGACTCTCATTTTTGGTTTTTCTTCTGTCCCTGTGAACACAGAATTATATATTTTTTTACAGATCATGAGAATGGGATGAGGAATTTTTTTGACAGTTTTAAATAGTTTATTCAAGCATTTGGACATGTAGGTTTTCATCGTTTGACACCAAACATTCTGTGAGTTTGTTTGAGACTGTAAAGTCAGCGTGAGGAAAACAAATGTGTGTGTTTGACCTAAAATATTTTACAAAGTAGAAAGACGGAACTCTTACATTTGAACGTTGTTTCCTCCATTGTGATGTTGCGCTTCCTGCTGGGCTCATTAGAAGCCTGCACTGATGCACACTCGCTATCTAAGGGCTGAGCAGTCCACTCACACTCAGCAATAATTGGTTTGGGACGGGATTGGGCCTTAATGTAACCGAGCCATCGTTAATGTTCTTAGTTTCACCTGTGCTTTTCCTACAATGAGTCAAAATGTCTGCTGTGAAAAAGGTCTACTGAGACACATCTTGCATTTTTGACAAGGTCAGGGACAAAAACACTACAATTTTTTTAAAAATTTTTTTTACATCATATAATAGTTTGTCACCGTGAACGTTTTGTCTTGAAAGTGCATGTAGTTGAAGTGTTAGAGGGATTTGTAGATGGAGTAAAGGATGTTGGAGATGATGGTGTAGTCAAGCAATCTTTCCCTGGCTGAAGAGGCATCAGTGTGCACCCTGAAGATTAAAACCAGGGTTACCTGTTAGAGAACAAGCTGAGGACACTATGGAGAGTCAACTGGGGATACACTTTTTTTTTAAACCTGTATTTTACGATCCTTGTCAGACTGAAACTGTCAGCTCTCACCTCATTTGCTTGAAGATTCTGCACCAGCTGTGATCCTTTGTCACCTCTGAATTTATCCAATAAAGACCTTTTCCAATGATGTTAACTCCTCTTATGTTGATGTGATGTACAGATACTGAAGAGATTGAGAGGCACTACCTCATTCCTACCACAAGGTGGCATGATTGGTGCAAACTCAGACACAGCAGGTGATCTTTAGAAATAAAAAGAGAGGAAACAATTTACTTCCAAATGTTTATTCTCGGCTGAAAAGATTCTCTACACTGTATTTTCCAATGGCATACCATTCTTTTGTTCAATAGATACAGTTTATACATAGTTTGTACAATAACCAATATTCATAAAAGCAGAATTTTACATTGTGTACATTATGAACAACAACATACCTGTACATGGACACAACAGTTACATCTTGGCCACAAAACAAAAATCACTCTTTTCAGTCTCCACGCTAAGACTCAAGCAGTATCTTAAAACCAAAAAAACAAAACAAAACCTGAAGCAAATTCCTTAGAAAAATCCAGTTAAAACACATCTCAACATTCTTGACGAGGTATTTTCCTCCAGTTAAGTTAGATCAGAATCATCAGGGTAAGACAAATGAGGGACTGACAATCACTTCACTTTGGCCACTTTATAAATTAAGTTGCTGCCTTGAATTGAAAGGCAAATATTTCAAATTAACATTGACTTCATGTAAACTTTGCTGCGCCTGTGAGCATCGTTTCTGTACAGGTGAACTTCATAGGGGCTTTAAATCCTTCCCACAGCTGCGGCAGGAAGTGAACGCATTCATAAATACTCATGAGGCCACGTGTAACAGCAGGAAGTGTCTGCGGAGAGACATTTCTCACCGGAGTGAAAACAAGCGTGGCAGGCAGAATACTGTAACTAGAGATGGTCCGCCCCGTCAGACTTTCATTGAGCACCAGGGCCGACACGCTGTCAGTCATGTCTCAATACTATCAAATGGCCTCACCTCCAAAGTTTCCTGTATTTCACAATGACACAAAGGCCAAACTGTCACAGCTCAAGGGATGTGAGCCAATTTCAGTTATTGTTTGTGTGCTTCTCACATGTATCGACTGGCATTAATAAACATATCACTGCAATCAAACAAGCATTCAATGACACTGAATTAGATCACCTTCAAATTTCCTTCATATGCAAAAATACAGTCTTATTAAACTTTACAAGGCAGACGTTTAGGCACTTCTTTGTCATGACAAAATATTTTAAAGTATGTTGATTTTGCGCAAATAAAGCACTCCGTTCAAGATTAAAAAAAAAAAAAGGCTTAAAAACACAAGTATAAAATTAACTTTCCAGTTTTAATCTCAGCTCAAAAACCTGCAGTTATTCCTTCACTTTACTTAGCAACATTTCCACATCATTTCTACTTCCCATCAATCCAGTGTTCTCAAAAGACCAAACCATCATGTCACGTCATCTGGACAGAGAATATACAGTTGTTTTTAGCAGGTGTGTAATGTTCGATGGGTACGAGGGCTTTCCTAATATGGAAATTGCTCATACCGGGCAGCACAGCCACATTAAAGGTGCTGTCTGCAATTCTAATCCAATACACTTTGTCAAATTTAGGGAATATCTTCCAATGGGCTGCTAGTTATTCATTCTGTGTGCGCTGAAAAAACAAAATCTTCTGTTCATACACAGCCCTGGCTCTGTATACGGGAAACAAGGTGGCTATTCCAGCCAACCAGCAACAGGGGGCGTTCATGGTCACGCACATGGCGGGGGAATGGCCATGGTTGTATAAAGAGAAAGGTAGTGCGAGATAGAGGGATGGTATATTTGGGGGGTGGTATTTGTTTGGGTGTTGAGTTCAAATTAGGGATTTCAGTTTAGGTTAATTTTGCGTTCGATAGCCCGACACGCGGGTAAATTTAAAAGAAAAAAAAGAAGCCAAAACAAGAGGTCTTGTTTTAGTCCAGTGCTACGTTGACTTAGTGAGCGTTAGCGCTGTGTTTCAAAGCACTATCCATTTAAAGGTAGCAAAGTTTAGCTGTTTTTTTATTAGTACCGGTAAATGTTTTGCGTTTGCTGACAGTCAGCCGGCTAGCTGGTGTTAGCATGTGGAAACATAGTGCCTACCGCCCACTCTCTAGACTCCTAGCTTAGCTAACGCTAGCTCTAGCTTTTTTGCTAGCTAGCGGGATGCTCATTCTGCGATTACCGCTACTCACATAAACGTGGCGTCCAGCCTCCAGTCTCCCCCCAGGTAGACCCAGTGAGTAAGTGGCTTCATTTTGAACCACAAAACCCCTTTAGCATTGTTAACTATGTTAGCACCATTAGCCATACTGACATTGCTAATGGTGCAAAAAGAGCTAATGCTGAAGGGGGTTTGCGGTTCAAAATTGAGCTGCTTACTCACTGGGTCTAACTGGGGGGAGACTGGAAGGCGGGCACGTTTCCACAGCAATGTGTTAAAAGTGGCTGTTGCCAAATGAGCGGCACTACAAGCTAAGGTTAGCTTCCACCAGACCCAGATGGTGCACCGTGCAGTAAACTGTGAGTAGCAATTTTAACGTACAGACAGACATTCGTAACTGGTCGAAAATATTCCTCAGTGTTGAGATCCCTAGTTCTCCAGAATCGCAGACTTTCAATTAAATGCAGGAACAAACCCCCGTCTGCACCAACACACGATTAAGTTGAACTTCATCGCAACTCTGATCAAACCTCGAGAAAACCTGATATTGTCAGAGCTTTGTCCGCTCTGTCTTCATCACTACAGAAACATCCTTCATCATCAGAACCAATTGTTACCAAACAGCAATCCAAAACACATTTATTTAAAAAGTGACCTTCGTCAAATGCAAATACAACTGTTCTCGATACATATCTATAATAAAGATTTGTTTTAAATGCAGCTTAACATTGGTTCATTATGTACAGCAAAGTACTGTAAAAGTGCTGGGCTTCATTAAGCATGTAAAAAATAATATAATACTGTTTAGAGGCAGGTCATTAAGTCTTTACGCAGTATCGCTTCATCCTTCATATCATTCCTTCAGCCTTGCCTGATTTAATACTTGACCAGTCCACCACATAGCAAAGCTACAGCGAGCAGATTCGCACAGCTGCGTCATCACAGTGCAGTTTGGCATAAACCTGGAGTAAACTCCTTCCTACAATCATCCGTGATGACGGAGTACGCCGGGGGCTGGACAGACACTTGTGCTCAAATGAGCCTGGAGTTGCGGAGGTACTCGGTGAGGACCTTGTAGACGAAGGTGTACTGAGACAAGGTCTGAACCATCATCATTCTCTGAGCACGCAGCTTAAACAGGTATTTTGGGACATCCAGCACCTGAAACAACAAAGACTTTTAGTTTGAGACAGACAGCAGTGTTTCATCTAAAAATACACCACATGGCAAAGCAACCCAGATGACACCACCGGCTGAGGTCACAACATGGAAAAAGCTGTAGTAGTACGCAGGTTTTAAGTGAGGACATTACCTCATTGTGCTCCAGACAGGCTATCATGATCTCAGACAGGATGACCACACCTGTCCTTCCCACACCAGCACTGCAGTGGACCAGCACAGGTAGGTTGGTGTTTTTTGGGTCACTGATGCTGTTTGTGTGTCTCCTCACAGACTGGATCTCCTCCAGGTAGGCTGCAGAAAGACAAGAACACTCACTTAAGATCTCATTACATACACAGTAAATTAACAGTTAACAGTCAGCTGTTCTGACACTAAGCAGTACACTAGTAATGTCTTTTAACTGTTCCGTGATCAAGGCTAATGGGTAAAGGAGATTGTGTCTTTGCGTAGCTGCTCCAAGGCTCTGGAATAGCCTTTTATATTTGTGTACATGATTTATTGCTATATATTTGTGTGTCATTCTTTAAATTTGTACAGCACTTTGGTCAACTGTGGTTGTTATTAAATGCGCTGTATAAATGAACTTGATTCAATTCTGATTTAGTATCACAGCAGCATATTGAATTCAAACGAATACTTCACAACCCAAGTGACCATTTGTAACTCAGTTATGCCCTTACGTAAAAAAAGAAAGAGAAAAAACAAAGTCCATATTTAGCAACAGCTAAACTATATCAAAACATCCTTTCACAAACTCTCATACAACTTGTGCAGTATAATCCAGATCTCACTATTTAGCTGTATGCTTGGTACTTACCCAACAGACATCCCTTTCCACCAGAGAACTGAACAGTAAGTGACATTTATTCATGCTCTCTTCAAAGCCAGACTCCTTCGATAAAAACAGTAATTTTACCTCGCTGAACACCTTTACCTAGTGTAACGTTGCCTCAATCATTTTGTTTGTCTTTATATGTGACTTTGATGTTTTAAGGGTTAGTTCAGATTCACCAAAGTCAGAGAATAACAAAAAATAACTGATACGGGCAGTGGTAGACCAACAGCTCCCGTTTTCAGTGAGGTAAAATTACTAATTGTGTCAGTGGAGAGCATAGATCAAGTTTTACTTTCTGTTCAGCTCCCCATCGGAAAGAGCTGTCTGAAATACAGAGCATATCATTGGATAAACGAGACTTGCATTATACTGCATGAGTTGTGTAAAGCCCAGTTCAGACCAAAGATTGCGACGAGACGAAACGAAACCGTTTTAGAACATGGATGCAGCAGTGTGAACTGGCCTGTCTCAACCTGACTCAAGCCAGCTGATGGTGTCACCTGCAACTCAGCTGGTCAAATCTCTGGTGGCTGGTTTAAGAACATAAAGCACGTCACCTGTTTGTACAGCAAGTCAGCTTGTAGTGAAGTCCTGAAGCTGGTAATTTATTATTATTATGGTGTATTGAATATGAATACAGTCCATCTAATGCTTGTTTTATTTCTGTTTTTCATTGCTACTACAAATGCAGCTGTAGCCAGTATCTCACTATCACTATCGTCATTCATATTTTAAGAAGCTACAAATTATATTCAGCCACAAAATAAGCCTGAAGAGCTGAAAACAGAAGTACAGAGAGTTGTTGCATAGAGGTGATACAACGTCTCATCTAGCTGCACTGGTGTGAACCAGCAGGTTGTTAGAACTTTGCAGAACAGCGCATTGCAAGTAGCTGCCTGTTTGTTTCAACTCGTCTCATCCTGAATCTTTGGTCTGAACTGGGCTTAAGAGTTTGTAAACAGATGTTTTGATATAGTTTTGCTGTTGTTTAAATGCCTCCTTTAATTTCTATTCATCAAGAACTTCATTGCCATGTGAGAAAAACATTTTTTTCTCCATGAATGCGATGTAACATGGGGCAAGTAGCTGATACACAAATGGTCATTTGGGGGGTGAAGTATTCTTTTGATGTTGTGATCAATGCAAACACAACAGACATATTTTCTCCTCTTCCAGCAAGACATCCAGTCATAAAAGCATAATGGCCATAAAAGGATAAACGGATACAGATCCCACTCACTGAGGAAGCCTTTGAAGTCCTCAGGACACCCGTGGTCAGGCCAGTCTGTGTACTGCAGGTGCCAGACAGTCCTCTCTTGGCCCGTCAGGAGGTGTTTGATCTTCAGCCCCGTGGTGGCATAGCAGCCGGACTCTGTGCGGAACCGTGTGGTGATTTTGAAGCGACCATACGTCACCGTGTTGTGTCGTGAGCCAAGTCGGGGCCAATACCGGAAGCTCTTTTCTCTGCCGCTCTCCTGAAGGAGGCAGATGATGTACAAATAGTTAAATCCAGGTAATGATGAGGAATAAAAAGATTGTGGAGCTGTAAATAGGAAATCAACGCACCTCTTCAGCAGTGACCATGGCGATGATGGAGACACCCTGTTCCCAAACCATCTGCCAGAAGTCTGAACACGTGTTTGTCATGGGACCCTGTGTGGCAATGTAGCTCCACTCCTGTCCACCTACTGTTATCTGATGAGACAAGAACATTCGAACAGTTTAAATTAAGTTAGTTAAGTCCTGAATCTGAAGCAGGCCATTCTTAAGTGCTTCCATTGTTTGAGATGCACAAGTATTTTCCTGCAAGTTAAACTGTGCCTACTACAACTTAGTTTCTAAAGTGTTCAAGATGCACTTAGATATGATCCAATCAGAAAGACACTTCAAAAACAGTTCCGTATCAACATTTGCCATCCTCTGACAGATTAAAACACCATCAGTTAATAATATAAATAGCGATAATAATAATATAGCAAGGTGAAATGCCAAATGACTCAATCTGGCGTTGGCTTTTGCTTTCACTTTTGCTGGCAAGCGTGTTTAAAAGTAGTAACCTTTAATTAGAGCATTCTACAGTGGGTGCTTTTTGTCGTCTTGATGATGAGACAAAATCACGTACAAGTGAAAACCACAAAACACAAGCGTGATAATGCGTCTCTGAACAACTTACTCTAATATGTGATGCATTGATGTATCCCGTGTTGTTCTCTTTAGTGGGAACCAGCTCCACTCTGGTGTCATCGTAAGGCAGGACGTCCTGGAAGCGATTTTTGTCTCCGCTCTCTTGCAGCTGGGCGATGGTGCACTCCCCCGCTGGACGACGCCTTGGGATACTCTCGTACTCTTTCATCAGCTCTCCCCTCTCCATATGCTGCTCCAGCACCTTACACTAACACACATATGAATAAGGAAAATACATAAGTGCCATGGGTAATGCAGCCCTGATTCCTAAACAAGTTAACCTTATTGTATAAATACAATTGATGTGGAGAGATGTTCAGTATGATTCCTGATTTTAAGTCAAATTTTTATCAATCTACAGCATTTGTACTTTACTTTCTATTACTGTAGTTTTACTTTCTATTACTGTAGAAATATTCTGACTTGTGCTTGCCATGAGGAGATTTCAAAAGTGAAATGGTGGATACACCAAGTTTTGGATGCAAGATGGCACAAAATCTATGTGAAAATCTTTCAAAAATAATTGTATTTTTTGTACAAATCTCTAAAAACTGAAAATATGTTGCACCACTCTTGCTTAGTTATTTTTGTAACTGTCAAAACATCAAAAAAGGATGCATTACTATGACGAAATTTGATGGCAGTAGTGGAATTTTGTCAATGATGAACAGACAAATGACATAAGGAGGTGGATTTATACAACATATATGCAAACAACCACCATGTGAAGAAGTCAACACTTAAAGAACCTTCGTCCTTAGTTGACAGTTCTTGTGTGTATGACACATTTGAGAATCCACCATGTACTCACAGATGATATTTCGTTAACATTTACAACCTGATTAGCTGAAGAGCTAATCATGATTTTAATGTGTCTGAAGTTTATCTTTTGTCAAAGCTAGAAGCATCAACATTAACAAGGCTGACCAGTTCAGCCATGTGTTAACGTCTAAACAAGAACACTCGCATGTATCCTGCATAGCACGACCTCACCTATCAGAGTGTTAATAATACCAGCACAACCAGCAGCTCCTGCTAATGAGCTTGTTTTGGCTGTAGACAAGTTGGTTACAATACATAAGCAACATATAACAAATCTTACATATCTCTTAAGCTGTCATTTCCTAAACTTCACATTACTTATGTTATTTGTTTTTGGTTTACAGACACCACTGACAAAATGAAAAACTGAAGCACCCTACCCTCTCGTCATTAGAGGCTCGTTCAGGCTCATCCTTGATCTCTTCGTGCATTGGCTGCCTGGACACTGACAGGCCATTGAGATGGGCCACCTTCAGAGGGCCCATCTTCTTCACCTCTGACCTAGCTCCTTTCTTCATGCCCTGGTGTGACAAGTAGGGACAGATAAAAAAATGAGAATGGCTGTGTGTGAGATGTGCAGTGAGGGAGTAAGTTTCCAAGAGGGGAAGGACAGCGCAGCCTCGTTGCGTGTTTTCTCAGTGAATGTTACCTGTCCGGTTTTCCAAGGTACATTCTTTCAGTACGTGTCAAGGTGAGCTTGTTTGCGTCATTCAAGTTGGCCACTGAAACTACCTCTAAGAGTTTGTACATGCCTACTCATGTGATCTTGATGAGACACAGACATGTTGTGTTACTGAGAAAAAACAAGTGCCTACAACTCGTTAATATGGAAAACTGTACACTAGCTTTTTGGAAGTGGGTTCTCTGAGGTATTTAAGTGCAGCTACAGAGCAACATGAGGCTGGATTGTAACTGAATATTGTGATATGTGATATGCAATAAATTACAGTTTAACTGCTCAACATGCCGGAAACATGAACTCATCTTGCTTTCAGGCAAATTCAAAAACAAACATCCAGAAATCTCCACTTCTTGATTTCAAAATATTTGCTCACCATTGTGCTATGCTAATAATGTGATGTAACTGGGAACAGGACTCACCGGTGGGGGCAAACCTTCCACTGTTTTCTTCCCAGGAGGCACATCAGACACAGGCCTCTTCTTAATGTCTTTCTTGGTCTTCTGCTTGGCCTGGCCGCTCAGGTCTCCCTCAGAGACTGACGGCATAATCCTTGGCTGTCGTAAATCCGACAGCAGGTACAGAGGCTCGCCTTCCTGGATCAGGGGGTGAACCTTGTACGTCAAGGAGCTGGTTATAGAGGGGTCAAGAGAGGAGCCTATGGGATATGCGGGAGGTGGCTCTATGGGAGTCTGTTGCTGATGCGTCAGAGAAGACAGAGATGTCAAGCTGTGATGCTGTTGTGACGGCGGGTCGGGAACAGTCGCTGCGATTGCATCCTGAGAGAGCGGAGTGTGACGTCCGCTGTCGTCCTCGAACTCCTCTTCTTCACCGCTGCTGTGAATCAGCATGGTGGCGTCTGAGAGGGACTTTTTGTGTCCATACTGCACGTCCTCCTTAATGTCACCCCTGTCCCCTGTCTTTGTACGTTCCAAAAACACGTTGAGCTGAGAGCCCTGAGAGCGCCCGCCATGCGGGACCGGAGGGGGCGTGGCAGTTTCAGCTGCTGAGGAAGACATAGTCCGCTCTTTGACCCTCATCCCCTCGAGACTGTGTGCTAATCCGGCGATCTCGATGGAGTTCCGCTTCTGAGCATGGTATGGGTGTCTCTGTGGGGGTCCGCTGAAAAGAGGCTCCGACACCTCCTGTAAAGAGTGGGCTACAGGTAGGCTGTCCTCTTGGAAAGTCTGGACTGAGTGATGCACACGCCTCGTGATGATCAGGTCTGGGTTGCTACTGCTGACGTAGAGGTGACGCGACAGGTCTGGTGTGCTGTTGGCAGGCCGAGGGTGGGCGTACGGGTAGGGTGGAGGTGGTCGGTACACCTGTGTTCTCATGATGTTTGGGGCTGGATACTCCTGTGCCTGCTGTAACTGGACATTAGTGAGCTCCGGGACACTAACCGCCCCCACGACTGGCCTCCTCTCTGTAGGGTAGGGGTATGGAGAGGGACTGTGGAAGCTGGAGCCTAGATGGAAGGGGTAGTGGTGGTGCTGAGCCGCTCCGCCATGCTCCCCTCTGATCTCTGGCTGGCTGTAAACCAGAGGGTCGGGTCTGCTGTAGGCGTACGAGTTTCCAATGTTCAGGTTCCTCATAGAGTGGCTCTGCCGGTGCTCTTGAGACAAAACCATCCCTCCTCCTGCTCCCCGGTTCTTCTGACGCATCACTGACTCATAATCCGGAGTGGCGCGGTAGGAAGGTGGGATGAGAGCGCTGTGGCGATGCGAGGGGACATAGTCCGGCCTGGTGATATCGCTGGTGATGGATGGGTTGGAGGACATGGGTGAGGGCTGGTGGTAGTGCTGGGGATTGGTTAAAGAGCTGGTGCTGTGGGCGCTGTACACGCTGCCGTTGCGCAAACGCCCTCCGCTGCTGTATTCCAGAGGGGGGCAGTCCAGGCTGGTCTGGGAGTGGTAGTAATAACCATTCTGACTGTTCATGTACAGGTTGTCTGTGAGAGAGCAAACACAAAAAAATGTAGCACCATGTAATAACTTCAAATGTTACCCTATGCACTCACTGTCAGGTTTCTAGATGCAAGCCACTCTCTATACAGCAGTTACCTTGTGATGATGTGTAAGGCTCTGTGAAATGACCATTGTAGTGCATCTGTGGAGGAGGCATCATGTAGGCCTGAGGCTTTGGCTATACAACAACAAGAGAGGCATTCAGTTATGGTTCATATGATATGGTTCATCACTGTCCAAGAGCAGAAAAATGAATAAACTGTGTGGTGACTGGTGACACACCCTTACATCATGTGCTTTAATGCATGCCAGAGAATCATTAGGGTATTGTGCAAGCACGTCACGGTAACCACTTTTGTTGGACAATAACTTGTCACAGAAGCAATTGTGATAAAAAATATTACAATTATGTTGACACCATTTTATGCCACTGTTATAATGTCAATAAAATGCATAGTAATGCAAGAATACATTTTCAAAGCACTGGATCTTAAGAATATTCAGAAACTGGAATTGGAATGAAAAAAAAATACTTAACATATTTTCATGTTGACTAAAATGTTGGTGGCATTCTCGTGTAAACAAACATGCATGTAACACAACGAACGATAAGTTGATGACGTAATTATCGTGAAAGGCCTGGCACACACACAAAATGTGAACAGTGTGCTTTGAGTGAGCATGGACATTACCAGAGATATCCTGGTAGAGGATCTCCGTCTGACTGGGTTCACAACTGTGGGCTGGGTTTGGCTGATGGGAAAACAAATGTTGGTCAAAAAACAATGAACTAACCCAATAACACTACTACTACTCAGATTTTTTTCCAATATATTACTTTGTCCTTCTATCATTTAACTATGAGGAAAAACAAACGGCAAGGTTCAGACCAGGTTGAGTCCATCAAACTTGTAACACATCACTTAACTCTTCTCCAGAACCTCATGCAGGGGTTTGCTAAAGTACACCAGCAAGCAAGGTGTAATGGAGAACAGTTGTGTGATGTGGATTAAGTTTGACTGACTAATAAATGCCACATAAAAACTATATAGTAGGAGGTGTAACAGTACACAAAAGTCACAGACCCAGGTAAGAAGAAGTCACGGTTCGGTGTCGGTGCATTGCAGTGGAAATTAAAAAAATCCACAAGGATTCATTTCTTTTTATTCATTTTGAGCAGACAGTAGTGTAAGTGTCAAAGATGTGTCGAAATCCTCTCACTGAGATCGCATTTGTTTGGTTTGGGAAAGAAACGATTCTAAGATGCATCCTGATGCAGTCGTGGACGATTCAGCATCAATTCATAAATGTCAATAACTGATTCTCTAAAGGTTTATTAATAACAAATGAGGCAAAACTCTCGCAAGGCCAGTGCAGCACCCGGACAGTCCATAGCACAGACCTTGATCTCTTCGTGCTAAAGTTAACTTGTATATCATCTTCAAAAAACGCAGCAAGTGCAAGTTTGTTTTAAGTTAATGTCTAGGTAACAACATTTGTGAAGTGAATGTGAAGTATTTTGTGAATACTTTCTACACCATCACCTAGAAGCTAACATTAACTGAGTGGAGGAGCGGTAAACGCGTCAGCAAACAAGACCGGCTAACCAACACACTGCAGTATTAAACAACATCTAACACCTCTGTGGTGAAGAAAACAACTTAATGCTAAGTCTGTTTATATCAAAGCGCCTTCACTCTGCCTGCTCAGCATCTTGGCTTTTCCTGTAGCTAATGTGCAGCAGAGACGCTGCTCTCTACTGCTGAGGACGTTAAAAACAACACAGCAAAGCACTCCCCCTAATTTTGCTATTTTCATACAGGCAAGACACTGTAGGGTGCTTTTAAATTAATTTGTTCATTGATACATTCATATAACTTTTAAGAACAAAAGGCTGTAGACCATTTACTATTCAATAGAACATGAATTGCATACCATTTCTGGTTAAATATTACAGTACGTGAACAATGGACACTGGCATGTCCTGTTTTTTAAAGCTAGGGTCTGGAAGCATTTTGACAATAAAGCTGAAGGAAAAAGGGACCTGGACAAAATCCACAGTGTATGCAAGAAGCCTCAATCATTTTGGATCACTACAAAAACAGTATGCTATGTTTTAAGCATGGAAAATCATTTTATAATCCAATCGATAACCTCTGAATCGTAATTGTGAGATGCCTGGAGATTCCCTCCCCTACATTTTACCCACTGCCAACTTCGGTGGTCCATTTGCAGTCATCACAGTGTGACTGACTCGGACATTAATCAGCTTGCTGTGCTGACTTCAGCATATGTTGCTAATGGCGTACAGCTTAAAGTTTCCTCTTGTGAAATTTTGTTACGCAAGTGCATCAATCTACATACAGTGTATTCTGTGCGCACCAGACCGTGACCCCTGTACTGTGACAGTTCGAAAACATAAACTTATATATAGATATATACTATTTACATAGTGCATACCTAGAAAATTTTGATCTAGAATTATCTGATCAAAGCTTAAGTAAATTAAATAGTTACAGATACTGAAAAACAGATTGTAAATCAAAGATTTAAAAAGACGTCAAAGTTAAAAATGTAAAACACACCACTTTAAATGAATCATAAACCAAATAAATATTCTTTTTACTGATGATAAAACACTACATGCGTCACAACACAAGGCCCACTTTAGATATACAGTAGAGATCCTGTTTGCTTTGGCATTGTTGCCTAAGCAATCAGGAAGGGACGGGTGTTGGCACCTGCTCGATAGCCATACTGTTGCTCACCCCTTATTAGAAGGCAGAGAGGGACGAGAGAGCATTGGAAAGCGAGGAAAGGATAGAGTGAGAAGGGACTTCTGGGAGCCCTCAGAAGGCAGGGGGTCACACTCCTCTCTGAAGAGAGAGGAGGAGAGGAGGATAGAAGTGAGGCTACACCAAAGAGGAGACACATGCAGGAGACGACAAGGAACAAAGAGACAGGAACTGGGCTAGACATGTTAAAAAGAAAAAACACACTTACAGGCTACTCTTGTTAATCTTATAAAACTTGAGTCTGGCCAGACACATCCGGCACACATATTTGGAGGTTTCCATGTCATCCTACACAACAAAAACAAGAGGAGAATAATAATGAGATGGTGAGGCATTAGTTAAGAGGTGGTGTTTGTTTAGTTATCTCAAAGCAAATCCATTCCTGAGTATGGCCTCAAATATTTCCACATTGACTTTCAGCTAATGGTATGCGACTTTATGACCCACACATGCGCAACATACCCAAACAAACCCAGTTACAGCCACACCCACACACACAAACATAGGTGCATTGTTCAGTTTAGCTGATGCTAAGCTCCGCAACCACGGCACTTTCCAATTTTGCTAAATCAAATAAGAGAGTGGAATGTCCCAGGGGATGGGTGGTGGAGAGAAGGTGCGATGGCAGGAGAGACTTACGGTCTGGAACTGAACACTCTCCTCTCTGTTGGCTAGCTCCAGGACAAAGAAGGACCTGTTGTGACTCATGTTGTTAATTTCATTCCACCTACACAGCCAATTAAAGCACGGTGGCAGAGAGAGAGAGAGAGAGACAGGGGGAAAAAAACACATGATGTCATGGCGGTCACAAAACCTTGCAGCATTTTTTAAGAGACTGTGGCACCGTTTTAACAATGCATAATAAAAGCCATACACATGTGGGAGTCCATCAAAAAGGTATCTAGTCCTCACAATGGTATGTAGATGACACAGTTCAGCCAAGGTCAAGAATGTACACTTCCTCACTAGACTGACAGACAGTGCTCCCACAGTTTTTATCAGCTATCACAGTCTACCTGACTCATTTTCTCTTGGGCCACATTCAAAGTCTAGAAAGTATTAGTGAACATTACAGGAGACAACCCCTTAAGAATAGTTGAGAGCTGTGCCACAAAATCTGTACTGACTCGATCATCTGTTTCAATATAATTACTGCTCTCAATTTACCAGACAATCTGTATTCTTCATTGTTAGAGGCAGAACATATTTCAGTGGCTGGTTGCACAAAACACCTTCTCCTTAAGGGCCCATACACATGCCGCGTCTTTAACTGCCTGGAAAACGCGAGGTCGTGTGCTGGGTGCTACTTTTGTGACTTTTTTGTGCCAGCTTCCAAGAGTGCAGCGGATGGTTACATCTGAGGGTGCCAACAACCTTAACAAGCACTGTACCATGGCCTGTTTACCTGAAATCCTGAGTGCAGAGCTGATCTCCTTCCAGGAGCTGTTTATAAGTGTGTAGACCTATCGTCCGTGGGACAGATGTAAAGCTCTGGCAGCCCTGCACTAACATGATCAACTTTTCTCTATTTAACAGAATGATATTTACGGAAGAAGAGAAAGATATCTGTGAGCTGTGATTGGTTGTTCCTTGTCATATGACCTGGCACTCAGGAATGCGTGCACACGTCTATATTGACAACAATGAATTGAAGGGCGCAAAAACGCGGCATGTGTACGGCACCTAAGGCTTCCTTAAATTGTTCACTTAAGTAACGTTGTTCCCTTATCTTGGACTTATGCTTAAGGAATCCCTTTAAGTTACTTGTTGCACTGAAGACCTTAGCAACTACAGTAAGACAAAAACTTGAAGTATCTCTGACTGCATCTTGACTGCAACATCGCTGAGTTTACGGCAAGAGATGAAGAAAATACACGCATCTCGAGAGGAGTGTTCTGCGAACGGGAGAACTCAATGGATATGCTTGACACTGAACAATTGATTTTAGAATATAGATCTGACCGGCAGGATTCAGGATTTGTCTGGTTCGTCTAGAGCTGAATCACTCTACTTTTCACAGCTGAGCTCTCCCAGCCGTTTTTTTTCTGGAATTAATTTTGTTGTAATTTCCTCCCACATTCATTGTTTTCCGTTTGATCAATTTTCTTTTTAGTACATGCTTTCTTTTACTGTATTCTTCCAGAAGTCTAACCTTTTCCTCCTCTGACCAATTTGTTTTCTTGTCTGTTTTTCTTTTGTCATTTTTTACTATCTACTACTACTGTCAGAATTTCACAGCAGTAAAAATCTCTTTAAGTGCAGTAAATGCCTTAATGTTTTTCCTTAACTAAACAAATCTTTGAAGTGATTCTGTGCCACACCCTTAAGCAAGTCCCTCCGCTAAGGAGAAATTAGGCCTTCAGTGGCATACTTGAAGAGAAACCTGAAGGTGTTTTGTACAAATGGCCACAGGACTTCTGGGCATTGCTGTTATAGTCAAACAAACATCTTCCAAATTGTTTCTAGACTTTAGGGCTGCAACTAATGATTATTGTCATTTTCTCGATTAATTGATTAAACATTTTGTCAATAAAATGGCAAAAAATAGTGAAACATGCTCAGAGTAATTTCCCAGAGCCCAATGTGACATCTTAAATTGTATGTTTTCTTTGATCAACAGCCCAAAAATCCCAAACTATTCAGTTTATTGTCATATGTGACAGAGAAAAGCATCAAGTTCTCACATTTCAGAAGCATGAAACTGGCAGGTGTTTGGCGTTTTTGCCTTAAAAATCACTAAAACTATTATTTGATCATCAAAACAGCTGATGATCTTACCTAAATAAAAGGAGCGGCCGGCCATTTTTATGCTTGACAAAGATGCCATCTAGGCAAGATCCCATGGAGACATCTGTGCCTGTGCTGTCCTGAAAGGAGAAGATTCAAGACCGTCTGTTAGGTGAAAGAATCCAGATAGAAAACATGCAGCATGCGAGTTCAAATTCTAGTAAGCCAACGTCATGCTTCTTCAACATTTGGGCTGTTTGGAATCACAGGCCGGACATCGTAAAAAACCCACCTTGGCTTGATAGCTTTCCTGGCCATAGCCTTCCATTTTCTCCACCTCCTGCATGTACAACATCTCTGCCTCTTGGGCTGACAGACCCCTAAAAACAGCAACAAAAACATGAAGACACAACCATCAAAACCCACTGAACATACGTTTAACACCACAGGAACTCTAACAAGCAAAGAACTGCCAAAACGTAAGGCAAAAAAGTAACTTATTCAGAAAAGTAACCGTGCCATGCAAATGTTTTTTATGGTGGTAACAACTTGAGTAGTAAATAAAACAAGACAGATGGAGTGAGGAGAAACAGCCTTCTTTGAAATTAACATTCAGGACAGGGTGGGTAAGAGATGGTCTGATACCATGCTGGGGTTATCAGGGCTGTACAGCCTGTGCAAGTTTAAATCACAGGAAATGGCTTCTGCGTGGCCTCAGTGGAACTCTAAGTGAATCCAGATGACGACGAATAATAAAAATGCAGATTGCCTACATAGATGCAAAAGCACTGTGTTTGTCTGTGCACTCTGAAGAACAGTCTGTCTGTTGATCCTCACACAGAACAAGCCGGCTGATGCTGAGAACACCTGCTCACCTGAAGGACTGATAAAGCAGAGCCACTTTTTGAGTGGCCTCTTCCAGCACTCGCTCATCCTGGATCCAGTCCTGCAAAGACAACACTCAGGATTGATACGATGCTGAGCACAGGACAGCTGCAACATTTTTTCATGTGTTGCCCTCCCCTCAAAAACCATAATGCTTACAATAGGGAACAGCGCAAACTTCTGGAGGAACTCCTGGGAGTCATATCGATTGAAGTCTCCAAAGTCAGCTGCAGACCATAAAAGAAGACACATTAAAAGAGTAAATACAGCAGTGCATACTCGGCATGACACAGCTCTCTGAATACACTCTATTACATGCCTATTTCTGCATTCAGCAGAGGGCAAAATAGACATTCAAAAATTGCAGAATGGTGTAATGCCTTTTGGAAAGCACAAGTGCATGATGACAAGATGAACTTATTTTAGGAGAGGAGGGGCCCGTTTGTTAAGAAAGGGAACTGCTTCAGCGTCTGACAACGTCGAGGTCCAAAACTGCTGCCAGCTTCGGGCAGCCTGCTGGCACCATTCGCAACTATGTTGGGTATCCCAGGCATCAACACTGCTCAAAAGCTACAACTGCCCTTCACTCCAAAATATCCCTGCCAGGGACAGGAAATAGGAACTACCCAGCAGCACATCTGAGGACAAATGCAACGTGTGCAAGACAACTTCACTAGTTGCTTAATCTCAGTGCCTTTCTTCAAATGCACATATAGCATGCTGGTCGGTTATTTGAACATGGCTGCAGCAGTAAGTGATCTCAGTGGCTCTGCTATGCTAACACCCAGGCCTGTAAGTTGCAGCGCCTGATTTAACTTTGCCAGCAGTGTCTGAGATTCTTCTGGCTGGGCAACTGTTGGAGGACGTGTCAGGGCTAAAGCTCACGCAAGGGGAGTTCACATTCACACACAAACACACATACACACCCCTGACCAATTTAACAGGCTGGTTTAAGTTTAATGGGGCTTGTTAAATGCTGTATATTTCAAGAATCATAAAAATGTTCATATAAACCCTTGGATAAGTAAATGAACAGGGGTTTCCGACAAACTACTGTGAGCAGCAGACACATGAGACATGTGTGTCGTTCACAACAACACTTTATGACACCAATTTAAATCCTATCACATTTCAAGTCCCAGAAGAGAAGAAACTAAGTTTTGGATGCAACAACGAGTTTTCTCCTCCTCTAATGGAGATTAATGGGTAACAGTCTGAGCATCAATAGGCTTATTGCAATTCACTAACACCCTAACACCAGCAAACTCGCAGAGATCAACAAAACCCTTAATGAACTGGCACAAGCCTCCTGTGGAAAAATCACTGAAAATAATTCCAGTGCAATATTCATCAATGCGAGGGGTTGCTTAGTGTTTCAGAAGGTGTTGCCTGATATCACGATCTATTGCTGTGTAATCGCAGTTGTCCATATCCTATCGGCCTATCGCCATCTAGTGAAATCGCCGATGAACGATGTCATCGCCCGGGGGGCGGGGGAGGGGGTCATTACGTGTCGCCCCTGAAACGTTCACTTATAGCCTCTCTTTGGCGTTTGAGCAGCTTTATAAAACTCTTGAACATGTAATGGCTCCTTAATTAGCAAGTTGACTTTACATAGACGGCATATCTTTTCAATTTCTCCTGACATTTTGTTGTTTGGTTTGTTCACCGCTCCGCGACATGCGCGTTAAGGCCCGAACATACTCGGGCGGAAGATATGCGGAACGGATTCCGGGGAGGTCCGCGCGTACTCAAAGCGGACGTCCGCAAGCCCTGTGCACGCAAAGCTCAGATTTTACGACCGCGCGGACTCCGCTCCACGCACCTGTGACTGCTCGGCATGTATTTTTCACATCGCGGGGATTTTTCACGGACATTTTTACAGGAAACTACAACGCGGAAGTGCGCTCGACTATGAAAGCCCGAATGACTGCGGACATTCCTCGCGGAGTCCGCTCCGCTTATAGTACGCCCGAGTATGCTTGTGTCGAGCGGGCGGAGGCGTTGACTCAATTAGTATATGCAATCATATTACCTTGCACTGCCAGGCTAGCTAAACGAATAGCTTGTTCTAGTGTGCATGAGATCCTGCCATCCAGAACATCCTTCTTCAGCTGTAGGTAATACTGATATCTGTGGAGGAAGACAGGGTTACTTTGACAAACAGCCGACAACCAGATACGACAACTTTGTTCAGGTTTGGAGAAACCGCTATAAAGTCATTACAGTGGAAAACTTTTTAAATGCAGCGGTATTAGAATAACTTACAACATACTCAAATGAGTAACACTTGATACCTCTGTGCTTGGATTTAAGTATTAAAAGGGATGGATGGGTAAGAAGACATCCCTACAAACTGGCATCCAGTTCAGGTGGCTCTCAGCTGCTGCATCAACCTTAACCTGGCTGAAGCTTATTTACAGGAAAAAAAAACAAAAAAAAAACACTTGGTTGCACTCAACTTTCCTTGGCACTCATTTCCTCACTAAATTGTGTAACTTTTTAACTGCTGTTAGTGAAGATAAACTGTCACTGACACACTTAGGGGCTTAGACAAGACACCTCGTGTCACCGATGGAACATCACCTTGTGATCTCTTGTTGCAGTTGGGTCACACTGGGTATGTAAAACACGACTCCAAAGTAAACGGTGGGCTCCAGCCCATACTTGTCCAGCTGCTTTTTCAGCGGCTTCTCCAAGTCAATCCATCTCTGCTGGTTCTGTTTGTTGAGGTACCACAGGCTGAAGTATGTTATCTAACAGGCACAGAAAACAAGCACAAACATTACACCTGGGCAACACTGTGATCAAGGACAATGTGTAGCACAGATTAAACTTTAGAACAACATTATATGACTGTTTGAACTCAAAATCACACACGCCCTCTCTAAAGTCACATATTTTAAGAGCACAGATTGCAGGTCTCATAATCATCTACATAACAAAAACATGTAAACCAGAAGATACAACAATTGCATCTTCTCTAGATTTATGGCTGTTGGCACTCCCCGTTCAGTCTTGTGATTGCCTTACAATCAACTCACACTGAACACTGATAAGAAAAGTAACCCCTGTAGGCTTGCCGTTTACCAAAGACAATTCAGCTGAAAGAGATCTATTGTGATGTGAAGCCACTCTTAAATGACTACTCGTAAATAACCTGCCAACATAACTATTTTACATTGGATAATACTGGTTATAACTATGTGTAAACATTACTCTCTTTTTCATTATAATTCTGTGAAAAACGACCTAGATCACGGAAAATAATAACAAATTAAGACATGCATCTTATTTCTTTGGAGGTCAATTGCCAATCATTACATTTTACTAACATCAGGCTGACGCTGAGTTAATACAGATTTTCAGACAGTGAAAAGTTAAGTGTGACGAGGAACTAGTACTAGTCTTAGTAACAAAGATCTCATTCCTAAATCATTTACAGTGACAACAGTTGTAGAACCTTTCTAACAAATATTGACTGAGAACCACATGATTGCACAAACAATCCATGTGACATCAAAAACAGACAATGCATTATCACTCACTGCATAAAAGACAATCTCTAAATGAGAGTGGAGGCCTATCACTAGCACTGCTAGCGAGACCAACGCGGCAAAATAACAGACACTATCATGGTGTGCAAGCTCCCATGCCAGATTGCCTGCATATTCAGCAGTCTCTACTGTTCATTTGAGGTGCAACTGGAAATGACAGCATCCCTTTCAGCTCATGACTAACAGGTGGTTTTCACTGTGTGACCATAGTGACCAAATGCAGACATGAAGCTCAGGACATTGTTCAGTCCTGACTCAGAGCTGCTTTTCTTGACCATATTGTCCATGCTATGTGAGATCTGCCACTTCTGTTTGAATGAAAATTAAAAAACAAACAAACATGCATTATAAGTTTGTGAATCTGTGTGATGAACTGTTTACATACATGTTATTACACACACATTCCTGAATTGTGTCATAAGCAGGACAGAGATTATGAGAGATACTATGTGCAAACAATGACAAACTGGTTATCTCAGTTTCTGTTGTCCTGCTCACCAGTTCCTAGTAAAAATGTGACTAATGGACAAGCTCGACGTTGCGGTGAGACCCCAAAAAAAGTCTACAAGACAGAACAATCAGCACTTGTATCGCGTAAAAACACATACATACCTCTCTTAACTCAAGTCTCTGAGCAACTGCCTCCAAACATTCCTGCCCGGTGCTCTCCACTGAAAGTGTAAACTCAACAAACTCCCCATTGAGCAGCTGAATCCGAGTGACAAGACAGCTCTTGCTTGAAACAGTATACCTTCGAGTCCGTTTGAGTTTTAAGCCAAATGGCAAGGGCATGTTTCACACTTCTTCAAGAGGGAGGTCTTCACTTAGTCCAGAGAAATAATCCTCCTTACTGTCATCTCGAAAAGTGTGTGAATGCTACAAGTACAGGTCATCATCAGGTTATGTGTCTGAAAAAAAATGAGACAGGAAACATGTCAATGCATCAGCAAACATCACCAGAATTTACAAGCGTGGAAAAAGGGGGATGCAAAACAGAGTGAATCACAACTGTAGTGGTCAAACTCATCACTATGGCATATGTTGCGGTAATTTTGGATAATCTTAACACGGTCTGTCACCCTGAAACAGACGCCAGACCAGACAAACACAAGACTTATCGTAAAGTAATCCTCTTAAATGCGGCATTTTGTTTTAAATTGCGTTACCTAACTTGGCTAACTCGGATTTGCTGCCAAATTAACTTTAAGTTAACTATAAAAATGCACGAAAAGCAAATCTATGGTGCAGCAATTGTCAGTAGACTACCCGACTTGTGTAATTAATGCAGTCTATAATACAGTTTGCAAGACATTTCCCAATTTTGTGGTTAAATTAATCCCTTTCCAGTGAATAGCCGGATCCAAACACTGACAAGAGCGACCTGATTCAATACGAAGCAAGCTAATGCAAAATCCCTGTTGCTTTCCATCTCAAACATGCATCCCTATTACTTTATTTCACATAATTAATACGATGAAATAAGTTTCTTACACTTATTTGACATGCTCCGGAGCAACACGCTACTTTTAATCTGTAATTACTTAATCCTATAAACTTTACCCGTTAACTACAAGTAGCGCTCAATTAGCTTTAACGCTAGCGTGCTAACTGATGCTCCAGCAAATAGACTGCACCCTTGGGAAGCTGACGTCGCCGGTAAATGTTTTGGGCAAGAAAAAAACGTTAACGTTACCGTTAGCCACCCGCTACAGTTTAGTAGTCCAACTGGGAGTCGGTCCTGGGGTATTCCGCCATCAATGTCTGTGGATAACGCTACTTTTTAAAAGATATTTATCGGAATTAGAGACAGTCCATTTGTATGGAGTTTGTTTGTGGATCCAAACTATCGTTGCACCCCATGCCTCTTGGTCCAACAGTTCACTCAAGTTCCAAGCGTGTTTCGCTTCCTGGGATTGGTGGAGCGACAAGCATATTCCGTCTACATCCGCGGCTCTACATCTCGTATAACTGTGCTTCAGCTGTTGATAAATCGCTATAACACATCGGAATATACTCTGACTTTACAATAATGGAGTACAAAATAAATGAAGTGTCGTACTTTGTTGATTAAATGCGTTATACATGCATTGTAGTGCCTCCGCGGCGGAGGAATACATAGAGGTTTTCAGAGGCATGACATCAGACAGCTGGAATGCCGAGCCGTGAAAATGCCAGAAATGGGCCAGCTGTCCGGAGCTGCTGCTGGCCGGTGACCTGTCTGTTTACCTTTTACATCGACTGACAGCTGTAACGGCAAACACAGAATATTGTGCAATGATAAAATAGCTGTCCTCTGTAATACTTTGCAAACTGGCTCAACTCACAGTCCGCAAATGTGGTAATAATAGCCGCACTTGCTTTGCTGCTGATTGCAGGCTGAATGATTGCCAGTTTGCACAGTAAATAATCAGATGCCAACATGCAAGAATCAGAAGAATAGAAAATTTATTGCAGCTGTAAAGACACTTTCTGGTGACAGTCAACTTCTAGTTGCTACATCTCAGAGGCATATAAAGTCAAACACACTCCAACAAGTGTTTTTCTACAAATCTGAAAATGTAAACTGCAGCTACACCAAGCTTCAGACTGACTGGGCACACTTTTCAATCCACTCTAACTAATTTCACACATCTGACATCAATTAAGTGCTATGGACAATCCTTTGCAATTTTTCAAATCCTGCTACTGTAGTTACCATTAAGTAATAGTTTGGAAAATGTCAATTGGCCACAAAAGCCAGCATGTACCCTCTTTACAATATCCTAAATGAGGCATTCAAGTCTATGATGCACTCACAAAACCTTGTATGCCATAATATGTGAACATGTCATTGTGCTTTTGTAAAATGGCTATTAAAAAAGCATAATATAACTACAACACCATCATGGTGAGGCTTGTAAAAACATAAATACAACCAGTGTTAAATCAAATTTACAAAACTATACTTTCAGATATCATATTTCTCTCTGGAAAAACACTCACTTGGTAACAAAAACATTAAAGGACATGTAATCCCTGAATACAGCAAAACTCAGAAAACTCAAAACTCATCATCACTGACAGACGCAGCTGTATTTGTGTGTTGCTCAGTGGCAGTTTCCACGTTGTTGTGGGTATTGCTCGACACGTGAAGCGACTCTGACAGATTTCTACCCAGATCCTCGAGCTCTTTAGATTGTCCATCATAGCCGTCTTCATCTTGGTCTTTGTCACTGGCTATAGTGGTGTATTCCTGGCTTTCATTGCTGAATTCTTTTGACTCAGGTGCGCCTGTTTGATTTAGATGATCATCAGAAAGCCAAGGAGAGCCTATGCCCTTTTCCTGACTCACATCTTCTCCATCCTTTTCATTTGTCTTAGTTGGTGAGGCAGCGGTCATTTCAGGAGAGCACAAGGGTGTAGAGACCATTAGGGGATCAGCGTAATCTGGCGAATCGCAGTATTTAATTAGTGACGCATAAGGGAACGCGTCATTGTCTTCTTTGGTCTTCACTTGATTCCCCTCTGATTCCAGATGTGGCAGGAACGAATCAAACAGATCATTCTCCTTTTTTTCAAGCTCTGAGGTGGAGGTGGATGTGTTGGGTGGCTCTTCAAAGTCTTTACGCAGCACTTCCAGGAGGTGGCGCATTTTACCCTAAAAACAAACATATGCATGAGAGGAAACAGAGGAGTCCTTGTGACAACCCTTTCATTATTTTCAGATATTAATATTTGCTTAACATATTTAGTATTCTGAATTAAGTTATATACTCACGACATCAAGCTGATGCCGATTCATGTCGATATGGCGTTTTATCACACGGTCGAGGAACCTTACAGAAGACACAGACACAATGACTCAGAAGGTGATAACCAACAGTAGTTGACACCTTTTAAACAACATACTCAATTGCATGCTATAGCTATTAAAAAAGTGTCATCCAGGCTGCAAATGTATTCTTGTAGTTCACAGAAATAAATGAGACACCTGTCAGAGATGTGCCCTCTGGATAAGATATCCTCCGTTACAGCAGAAATGAATTCGAGGTACATTAATTCTTCTTCCCTGTTGAACGACAGATGAGAATTATTCCCTTCACAAATTTACTTAAAAGTACTTTAGCTGGGTCTTAAAATTTACTGAAGCATCACACCATTAAACTCTTACACATATGTCAATAATCTTTTAGCTGTATAAGCATTAGACATGATCAAAGAGAACTTACTCTGCAGATATACCCTTCATAAAGGGAGATTTCCCGCCTTCTGGTGAGACCCTAAAAATGAGACTTATATTAGATCTATATACAGGAACTACAAAAGGTATAAGATGGCGCTAAAATGCAATATTATAATTCCACTTCCTGATTTTACCTGGATGAGGAGTCAAAGAAATCACGGTCTCTGCTCTTGTTCGCTCGACTCTGTTGTCTAGATGCTGAGAAATATGTGCCGTTGAGCTCGTCTTCAGACCATTCGTGCTCTGTATTAAATCCCTGTAAAACAAAAAGGACGGTAAAAATAACAAGGCGTATTCAATGATGTCAAGGCTGCATGATGATCAAGTATCTAATGTGGCTGTAAACACTTCAGCTCTCTATGGTTTAAAGGGACGATAAACCACACAAGGTTATCTGACATTGAGCAGCAAATAATCATAACCCATTATCTTTATAGTCTTTATTATACCTGAATAATCAGCTTACATCCCCCAAATTACCTGAGATGGCTCGTATAATTCCTGTGTGTATTCCTTGGTTTTTGTGCTGCATTAAAAAGACAGAATTCAAGTTATTTCTAACACATTACAACACATGTTCCACGTGTTAAGAAAGCTGTTTTAAAGACACAAATCTATTGCTTTCCTTTGAGATTCAGTGAGATGTTTGGTTAGTACCTTCCATGATATGTCTCCTGCCGCGTCAATCTAGAGTTGCTGCAATCCTGAGTAGGTTTCCTCCGTGGTGGTGCTCTGTAGTAGCGATACTGTGACAGGTATGAACTCTTTTCTGATTTCAAGGTCTTAGGGGTGAAAGGTTTGTCTTGGGTGAAGCGCTGTGAATGTTTCTGGAGCAAGTCTCCGCTGTACGTTTTCTGAACAGGGTCCTGGAAAGTCTTGTAGCAGCTCTGATCTCCCGAAGCTCCCAGTGACCACGCCGACTGCTTTCTGTGGGAAGTTGTGTCCGGGCTGCGGTACTTTGTTTCTGATGCTGGGCGAATGTGTTGAGAATGGTTCTGAGAGCCGACTTTACCCGGTGGATAAACTATGTCCTTGGCGTGAAAGGAGGAGCTGAACCTTGGGCTGGAGGCCGTGGAACTCCTTGAGCAGAGGTAAGGGCTGTCGTCGTACTGCACGGATAATCTACTCTGAAAAGCAAACATGTATTGATGTAATGTAGGCTTTGAATTTAAATCATTTGAGTGCTTGTAATCATTGGCATTCTTTCTGCGTAAGATACATTAACATCACACGAAGCAGTGAGAAACACATCAGTGACATTTCCTACCTGGGCTGAAGAGCTGGAGGCTCTGCTATTTCTCTGCGACAGAGAGTGGGCTGACTGAGGACGACCCCCTTTCCTCAACCGCTCCTGTCTGAGCTGGTCATTATCTGTAAACAGTCAATTTAAAGAACACATGAGGAGACACAGGAAATAGTCTATAGTAGACTAAAGGACTAACAGCACTTAATTGCAAGGTATGGGAGGGTCGATGGAGCAATTGAGATAGCACAGTCATAAGCCGAGAGCATGACTTTTACCATTAAAGATAAGGATGAGTTGCATCCTGTGCTCAAATGTGATGAGTGGGTAGATTGCATTATTGCTTAATGAGGTGACTGTCAGTGCAGCAATTGGCCTCTGCCTGCTCTATGATGCATGTCTTCCTGAGCTACTGAATGCTGACGGAAAGTGGTGAGTTCAAAGAGACAAGTATGGTCTTTAAAAGGTCCAGTGTGCAAGATTTAGGAGCATGTGCTGGCAGATATGGTACATACTATTCATAACTATGTTTTCATTGGTTTATAATCACCTGAAAATAAGAATCCTTTTTTTTTTTTAGCTTAGAATGAGCCGTTCATAGCTACATATGATGTGGGTCCTCATCCACAGAGTCCACCATGTTATTCTACAGTAGCCCAGAGCAGACAAACTAAACACTGGCTATTTGCAGTGTCTCACTGACCACCAAGGTTCTCCTACACACCTGGCACTCCAGAGAAATTTCAGTTGTGCAACGTCTCCGCCAGTTGCCACTAAATCCCACACTCAACCTTTAATTCTGATAACAAATACTGCCACAGCAATACCTGGCTGTTAGTGGTTACATTTGGATGGCATTTAAACCAATTATAATGCTATTAAAAACCATTGTGGGTGTGCTTACATGAGAAATATATGACCAATACTCAGAAATATGAGATACATCTTCATTTCAATGGCAAAAAAGTGTTTATAGTTAATTATTAATTTAATATTTGACACTTCGGTACTTACATTTTACACTAAGTATCAAGCTTTTGGGTACTGAGGCATCAATGGCAGCTGCAGAACAAGGCAAAAAAGTAAGGCCACCATAGGTCATTCATGTAATTATTATGCAACAAAGATACATGTCTTAACCACTTCAACATAAATATGCAGGAGCTGAATTAGTCATGTCTGCTGAATATCAATGTAAGGATCACGTAGCTCACCTTTAGCTGAGTAAACCTTTTTGTAATGAGACACCATGTGGTCTTTGACAATGGACTGTGTCAACTTGCTGGAGGAGCGAGGGCAGAAAGCTGAAAACACAACACAGAGAACAACATACAGTGCACTGTTAGATTAAACTCATAAATGACTTGTTTACCATTATGATACTAGCGCATATTAATACTTACGGCTACTTTTTAAAGTCTGTCCTCTCACACCAGGGCTGCACCCCAGTCCAGATGATACACTTGCTAAAATACATAACATAAATGGTTATGGTTATAGCCATGTTGACTCCCTTGGTCAAATAATAGGTTTAGGCTAGCACACCTAATGGCTGACAGCGCCCCAGACTAACGTCCAAGAACACAAAATTGTAACCACAAAATATCTCCAACATGCCCATCCGTAGTGATCCAAGTGTCCTGAAGCCCCGACATAAAAAGTTGTTTCAAAAAACGTCATTTGAACTCTGTTTTTAGCCTCACTGTAGCCTGTAGCTCTGACTGCTTCTCTGTGCTCCGCGCTCACGTGTGCGTGGCGCGCTCAGAGTGATCGGTGATGCACGGTCTCTGAAGAGCAGCAGTCTCGTCAGTACTGATGTCCAGATTCTCAAGTGCAGGCATCGCCAATTCCCAGTCTGAGCAGCAAAGACTTTCCTCATCCATTGGCATTGCTTTGCATTTGAAACAACTACACCACCAGGTTTCCAGCGCTCGACTCTGGTATTCTGCGGCTGGCTGAGGCTCATGAGCTGCAGCCGCTGCTTTGTCCAGTAGCCTGAGTTCCGCGTCCGTATATTCGGGCTCAAACAAATACAGGTCAACAAAGAAATGCTGTTCCTCCTCAATTTCAAAGTCTTCAGGCATGTTGGGCTGTCCTTTGCTAAAAGACCATAGTGCAAATTATCTTTTAGCTACTGTGGTTACTGTTGTCTCTCCCTGTAATGCACGTGTCACGTGATGTAAACACGGGTGAGCAAAGCTCATGCTTTCGCTGGTGTCGCGCAAGTGCGCACACATGAGCGCGGAGCACAGAGAAGCAGTCAGAGCTACAGGCTACAGTGAGGCTAAAAACAGAGTTCATATGACATTTTTCGAAACAACTTTTTATGTCTGGGCTTCAGCACACTTGGATCACTACGGATGAGCATGTTGGAGATATTTTGTGGTTTCAATTTTGTGTTCTTGGACGTTAGTCTGGGGCGCCGTCTGCCATTACGTGTGCTAGCCGCTCCCCTCGCCAATCTCCGCAAGGGATGAGAGGACTCTAAAACTTCACCAGGGCCTCCGTCGGCATATGGGTGAGTAGATAATGGCTGAATTTTCATTTTTGGGTGCACTATCCCTTTAACATTTTTACCTAATTGATTATGCATTGGGTTCCTGAATATTGGTCAGAAATGTTAGCTATTTTACGATTCACGACAGACTTTGTGTCATTATTTACACCATTTATTGACAATGCAATCAAAAATATTAAGTTTAGTTTAGTTTATATAAGAAGGGACAGTGCAAGTTAATGAATACACTTGGTGTAAAAATGCCAGAATTAGCCAAAAGGCTATTCTTCATCTGGAGTCCCTTTGCCAAGATGTTACACAAGGCTACCTAAAATACAACAAAGCAAAACAAAAAACAAAAAAAACAGTGCATACAGTTTAAGACGTCTTTGAATACATCAACAAGAAGTGATTTTAACATATTTTTTTAGTCACAAGAATGTTACGATCATCACGTGTGATTCAGTGCTAAAACTTGCGGCAATATTGATGCATTATAAAAGGACATACAATTTTTAAAAGCACAAGAGGCAGTAGTGACATATTTGACTATAAAACAACACTGCAACACCAGCCATTATCATCAAGTTCTTTGAATATTGTTTAAATAATTATATGAGTATCATTACATTGGTAGATAATATAAAACAATCAGGGTAATTACTTTGTGTCTAGTGTTTCTACACCTCTGTTCAAGCTTTACTATATTATTATCATTATCATTATTATTATTAGTAGCAGTAGTAGTAGTAGTAGTAGTAGTGGTAGTACTAGTAGTACTATGTAATAATTAGTCAAGGTTAGTTCAGAGCAGATATGTGTGGACAAGTGACGTTATGTAATGCAAACAATAACTAAATAAATATAAAAAATATATGTTTTTAATCAGTAAAAAGTATATTATTGGCTCATCTTACTTTGATATGTCGTGTTTACAGTAATACATGGTCATTCAATAGTGTAAAAACAAAGTTGTGAAAATAGTAAACGCACAACATGGGAAAAAAATCGTCTTTATTTTAATGTACCCAAATAAAGTAGCCTAACCTTAGCTGTAGCATCGTGTTACAAGCTAACGTTACTGTTTTAGTTATGAATTTCACGTCTCTAGAACAAGTAATGTGAGTATAAGGACGGCCATTGTCTAAATGAACTTGAAGGAGGATGAGGAGACACACAGTCAGCATAAGTTTATCTTCAGATAGCTGCCTAAGCGCAATTTGAATTTGCTTCATGCTGCTGATTAACTAGCCAAACAGCTAGCTAATGCTAACAGTGTTTCCATACCTGTTCTCGAGTCCATGCTAATGTTGCACTCAGCGTATCCCATTTTCCTCAGAAATATCCCGGGACAGCGGCGGTAGGGCTCGGATACATCCACAAACTACAGTGTACTTGACTACAAACATTTTAACGCTGTCAAACAATCACGTAACGGAAAGCTAACAGTCTAATACTAGCTTATAAGCAGATGAGCGGCGGAGCAAAGCTTCCCCGTCGCCATGCTGGTTGCTATGATCACCTACGTCATCACGCTCATGCGTAAGGAAAGCCACGCCCCAAACCACCAACTAAACCCCAAACACCTGTCATCTGGTGGGGGAAAGGGAGCTGAAATAACAAGATAAGAAGTCAGGATTGAATTAAATCAAATACATTAATATTTATTTATATTATTTATCATGAAATTTGAGTCTTCATGGAGTTTTTATATAAACCCCACTGACAAAGGAGTTAATTCAGCTTACAGCACATACAGACAGCAGACAGAAAAATAGACAAAATGAATATTTGTGTGTCAACACTGTGATATTTCTGGTTGTGGACATGATGTTTTTGGAGCCACAGAAAATGAGACAAACAGGGTGAAGCAGGTGGAGCCAGTGTGATGCCCATAAACTGCAAAAGTCAGCTAATATTGTGCTCACTGGTGATAAAAAAACAGTGACATGTACTGGAGCCCCTGTGTCTGCCAATTAAAAACAGGGTTACAGAGCAGTAGCTGTGCACTGAATTTTATACAGTTGTCCTAATAGTGCAGTTATTTTAATTTACACCAGAGGAGGAGGTGAGACAATGGCTAAGAAATTCAGTACCATTTAAAAACACATCGCAAAGGCCCTGAAACTGTGAAATATATCTATTATTAAAAGCTCTTTTGTGCCACCCATGCTCCCTGAAGGCTCCTTAATATCTACTAGTTGATATATCTATCTTGTTTATTGCTGGTGTGCCATTTTCAGGAAAGTTTGCACATATACAACCAGCAGCAAAGTTCCCTCATTTACAGAAACGACGTAGTGTGAAAAATCTGACCAATGTGGGAAAACACAGTATAACAAATATAAATTATGATTTTACCGAGTACGTCAGTCGTGGGAACATTTTGTCAGCAGCATATTGTTAATTCTGCCATGTTCCTTGTATTGTTTGATGGACCTTTTAAGCCATCACGTCATATACCAACAAAGGATTGTGAATCACATACAGTAATGTGAAAAACACTTTGCAGCACAGCTAACAGCAGCGTTAGCCCTTTACCACAAATCAATTCATGCTTAATTTTGTTTTCCCCAGTAACAGTTTGGTTTTATTGCCAGTTTGAAATGTAGAAATTAAGTGTTTTAAACCCCAGTGTGCGTATCCTTCTGTTTACAGGAGTCAAACAGGTCTATATTTGATGAGCTGAAATAAATCTTTATTTGGCTTTGACTATGTAGCCTGTGTCAAATTGATGTTAATATAATTTTGCTGTGTGAATAAAATGCTGCCACCCTGAATCTTGCTGTCTTTGTCATTCCCAAATGAATCCGATTCGATTAGTTTTTCACAGCTTGTCATAGCAGAGAAAGCACAGGTGGAACTAATGACATCAATGATGGCTCCATTGCAGCAATTACAGCAATTGGTTACACCTGTGTTTAAAGTGTCTCGAAGCCAATTCCCTTTTTCTTACTGTAGTGTGTTTTTCCACCCTCCACAGGTCTGCAGACTGATGATGCCTGGCCAAGAGAGAGCCAGGTGTTGCTGATTGGACGCTCACAGCTTGTTGACGTCATTGCTGTTGCCTTCTGTTTGATTTTGTTCTTACAAAGAACCTGAAATCTGGAATAAAGCTCTTTTGAGTTCAACTTTAATGTCATATTTGGACATGCCTTTAGCTCTCAAAGCCAGTCACTCTTAGGCTAATGTACAGAAGTAGGCTACTCCCAGTCAGCCACCACAGAAAGGGACGAAAGGTTGTATCTGCTGTGAAAGAGGCCAATGCAAGTTTAGTTTTGCTCAACATTTTCCCCTGTAATGGTTCTGTACGCTGAGTGTCTTTAAATTACATTACATCACTGCTAACTCTTGCGTCGCATTTCTTAAATATTTTTACTTTCTACGCAATTTTCTTTCTTCCATGGCTCGACAAGTCTGTATCTGTCAGTTAAAACTCCCTTAAATTCATATTTTCTTCGTTGTTCTTTGTTAGTTTCTACTGTTGATTTTACTCATTTAATCAGTTGCACGGTGGTGCAGTGGTTAGCATTGTTGCCTCACAGCAAGAAGGTTCCCGGTTCAAACCCAGGGTGGGGGAGCCCTTCTGTGCAGGCTCCTCGTGTCAGTGTGGGTTTTCTGAGGGTACTCCAGCTTCCTCCCACAGTCCAAAGACATGCAGGTTAATTGGTGACTCTAAATTACCCGTAGGTGTGAATGTGAGCATGAATGGTTGTCTGTCTCTATGTGTCAGCCCTGTGATAGTCTGGTGACCTGTCCAGGGTGTACCCTGCCTCTTGCCCAGTGTCAGCTGGGATAGGCTCCAGCCCACCCACGACCCTCAAGAGGATAAGTGGTTACGGAAAATGAATGAATGAATCTAAGGCAATTAGTTTAGTTGTCCACCTATTAGAGCTCTAGTAAAAATTCTATTTCTATTTCTCTAGTTCGATTCAACACTTTTGTAAAAGTGACAGTCCACTTCATACTCTCTGAAAAAAACTGAACTTCACCTATTCACTCAACCTATGCGGCACAGGTTGAGTGAATAGTTCAACTAAATTAATCTTGGAATATATAGGTGTTTAGGGTGGCACAGTGGTGTGGTGGTTAGCACTGTTGCCTCACAGCAAGATTGGGTTCCTGGTTCAATCCCAGGAGGGAGCCCTCCTGTGCAGAGTTTGCATGTTCTCCCCGTGGTTTTCTCCGGGTGCTCCGGCTTCCTCCAGTCCAAAGACATGCAGGTTAATTTATGACTCTAAAATTGTCCATGTGAGCATGAAGGTCTGTCTCTATGTGTCAGCCCTGTGATAGTCTGGTGACCTGTCCACCTCTCACCCAGTGTCAGCTGGGATAGGCTCCAGCACCCCTGTGACCCTCAAGAGGATAAGCGGTTAAGGAAAATGGCTGGATGTAGGTGTTTTTGAATTGTCACATACTGTACTTTATAGACAATCTGTTAAAAGCCAACAGGAAGAAGTGAAACAGTTGAACTGATTCTCAACTGATAAGCTGATAAGACAATAAAAATACTCTATAAACTATCTGTGAGTGGATCATCCATACAAAGTGTTACCAAGGAAGGGAATAATTTTTCAATTTTTATTTTATCATTACTTCACTGTAGTGAAGTCATCCTGACTGCAGTGAAGACATGCCCAGGCACTGGTCAGGCAGAATTTGTAAACTTAAACTTAAAATATAGAGCTTGGCAACTGACGCCTCAGTGCATGGCATTGTGGGTCTGCACCTGCCAATAAATAGAGGGGTATTTTACTCATTTGTTTATGTGTGACCTGCCAACAATGGACACTTTTTGCATGAGCCTAGACTCAGGTAAGTGTTATCTTATGCTGTCATGAGACATTTGTGCATGATATTTAGTGATTTGATCTTTTACAAAGCTGAGCTACTTTTACTAAGTTGCTAGATTTCTTCCCACAGTAGCTTTGCTGTAGTTCAACTTCTTTCAGTGTGATGTCATTGGTAGCTTGCAAAGCTGTGTTTTCAAAGCAGCTTCCTCAATAATGAAATAAGGTATAATGCTATCATTATTATGATGCATTTGCAAGTGAAGATTAAAGCTACAGTAACATATTTTTGGACAAAAATAAAAGCAGTTTGCAAGCTTACTTTCAGAAGTCTATTGAAATGAATGAAAATCTAAGCCTGCCTTCAGGGTAGGGTAGAAAAACTATTATATATGTAAAAAATATGTGTATTAAACTATATAATGCTTGAATGGTTGGAGTAAAAAGAGTATGATCTTTAAACCAGGCTATAACTTCAATTTAAAGTTCAAACTTGCAACACCTGCAGGACATTTTGGCTCCATAATCAACACAAAAGTCTTTTTTTCTCTTAATTTTTCCTGAATCCACTTTGGCCAAACTGTTCATGAATTGTTCCCATCGTCACCATCTGACTGGTGCACAATTTAGGGGGGCTAACCAGATGGAGGAGGCGACTTATCCTAAGCTATCGTTGTTCATAAATTATGCACTGTTTCCCATTCATGTGAGTGATGTAATGGTTTGAATCTGCTGCTGATTTGACTTGCTCCCCTGCGCCATGTGCTCCGTCGCCGGTTGCCAAACGATGGGAAGATAATCCTGTTTTGGGGGCTAAAAGAAAAGAGTGAGTAGCCAATTTAATATGGATTATGAGAGTGAATTAAAATGTATCTGATGCAAAGCTAGAGGCAAATTTAGCTGGAGGCTAGTGAGAGTAAAAACAGGTGGAGTAGTGCGCTCTGGGAGTGAAAGGGAGGAGAGCATCCTTGCCCGTTGTTCCTGCTGCCGGCGTGACGCGTGGTTAAAGTTGCCTTTTTCTGGACGCGCTCCAGCTGTGTTTTATGGGCCGGACCACTGGTGTGCGTGTGCAGAGTGTGGGACGTGATGTGGTTCGGTCCTCAGTGAAAAGGTCTCCCAAGTATCTCTCTTGGCAGACGAGCACCGCGCGTCCAAGCGAGGTGGAGGAGAAAAAGGAGGAGGAGGGGGGACAGCAGAGGCAGACAATGCGGTCCTGCGATGCGCTTATTTCTCCGTACAATTTACACCCACATCCACGAAAACATGATGTGCCGAAGACGTGGGAGAACTCCTCGTGATTTGGCTATTTTTATTTATTTTTTATAATCGGATTGAAGCAAATTCCTTTCACGTTTTGACCGAGAACAAAAATAGAGATGAAATTTCCAATAGAAAACCCGAGGAAACAAGTTAACTGGGACCCGGAACAAGGTTGGTGAATACTGCTTTGTTATTGTGTCATAACTTTACATATGTCATTTAATATTACTCTAAATCTCAGCAACACCTCATAGAGATACCTGAGGCACAGTAAATCTGCATTATTCAACATTTTTACTCAATATTTTGTTTTTTTTCCAGTGTGTTTTTTCTTATTGTAATATTTTAATGTGCCAAAATGACCCTTAACACGAGACAAGGCGGTTGGGTGGATTTCTTTATTCTCCATCCTCCGTGTGCACAGTTGTGCAAGGAAACGCTGCTGGGAGCGGAGCCGCGACCGCTTCAAGCTGGCGGGAATAGCCACGGTGAAACCGGAAATGCTGCCAAAATAAAAGCACGTAAAGTTGTTGCCTTAGAAATAATTGCGCCTTAGGGACATGTCGAAAATTGTCGAAATTCCAGCATGAAGCTATAATTTCCGATTATTATAACCACCAGGCATGGCTGGGCACTCATGGTGGATTATTAGCCTACCAAATAATTAATCTCACCGGAAATAGACTAGATTGTGACTGTGCCTGTAATAGGGGAGACAACCTAACATTTTAGTTTTGGATCAGTGTTATTAAAACTGTTTGTTATTATTATTTTTTGTTTTGTTTTATTCTAACTTGCACATTTCTGCTACAAATGAACTGTTGTTTTTTTTCTAGAACTTTCCTTTCGTCTAGCCTACAATTGCACTGGTGGAGGTGAAATGTTAGAACGTACCCCATGGGTGGGGTTATAGCCTATGTAACAGGCAGAGGGTTAGTTGTCTGTTTAACACAATTTATTCATCACAATTTTGTCTACTTGCTATATTGATACTGTTTAAAATCTATGTCTGATAGATATCCAAACATCTGTACATCCCTTATCTAACCACCAATGCTTCATGAATGGAAAAACATATGGATATCATATGTGTTTCTCTTCTCATTTGTGATAAATTGATGGATAGATGCGGGCATCGGTGGCTTAGTGGGTAGAGCAGGCGCCCCATCTACAAGGCTGTTGCCGCAGCAGCCCGGGTTCAACTCCAGCCTGTGGCCCTTTGCTGCATGTCACTCCCTCTCTCTCTCCCCCCTTCACACTTGTCTGTCCTATCCATTAAAGGCTAAAAATGCCCCAAAAAATATCTATAAAAAAAAATTGATGGATAGATGCATGTAGATACCTATTTCTCCATCTACATTAGAGGAAGGATAGGTATCTGTCCATCTGTTAGTCTATCATTGATATTTAACGGTTGGATAGATACAATGGGTAACCTAGGTCCACATGTCAAAATATGAGTATTTTATGTATAAAAATGGGCAAGATGGTAATATTGTGTGTCATTAAGATACCTGACAAATTAAAAATACAAATTATATGTCATTTAATCAAGGACATGAGTTCAAACTGAACATAAATTTGAGTGCAAAGATAGAAAAAATGCACTATGTGTGGAAATTTTTTCAAGCTGAGCCGACACTTGCTGCGAGTTGGTTACATCGTTCAAAATGGTGCTGTGTTTAGGCAACAAGACAGTTGTTAAGATGATATATGGTTGGATTCGGTGTCTGTAATCGAAAAACAAGATGACAAAGAAATTTACTTACGATGGCCGAAAACACTCTTTGTTACTGAACTCCGCTGAAACACGTCCAGTCTCTGTGGACTTTTGCGAGTCATGGTTTGGCAGTATTGTGGTCAACTGGCTGGAAGCACGAAAGGATCGACCCTATGTAACCACTTAAAAAGTCCATGTTACGCCGCTATGTTTTACATATGGTTCCAAAAAATGAGAATTTTGCTTGGTCTTTAATCTCTATTGAAATTTAATGTTCTAATTTTGGTATGAGATGTATAGTCACCAGGGCGTAGGTTTCATTTCAATACTGGGGCACACATATGATTCATTGGGGGCTTAGGGCAGTGGTCCCCAACTGGTGGGTGGTGGGTCCATTCTGAATGCACTGCAAATGACTCACAAATGTGTCAAGTTTGTAAAAAACTTTTGAGTATGGTGAATTTCCATCACAGAGCTGTCTTTTTGAAGTGTTGTTCCCTGCTGTAGAGTGAGTGACTAATGTACAGCCACTTGACAGAGGCAGCAAATTAGCTTGATGACATGGCCAAATGCAAGTATGACGCTGAATGTATTAGACTGAGTAGATCTTGAACAAATGACTAAGGAGAAATCTGGACCCCATGGCTCAACCATTGGCTTAGGGTTGCTCCCCAGGAAATTTTGAGCATTACACAATTAGTTTCCAGCATTCTGGTGATTTTTTTCTGCCTCAGATTTTTGCCTTTTTTGCATCATCTGATGGTGTAAATGCACTCAATCTAAATATTAAAAGGTGGATGTGTCCCCTGCATTCCCCCGAAATCTACACTTATGTAAGTCTACATTTAGGTAGACTAAGCCACTCCTGGCAACATCCCCACTTAGGATTTTATTTTGAAACTAGTTTTTGCTGGAAGTCCTTGGCCTGGCGTCTGTGATTCAGCCTGGCTTGATGCTTAAATTTGAGGCTCAGCTGGTGAGTTGAACGCCTACAACCTGTCTAGTACCACAGGGAGTAACTGGGCCAGGAGCCGACCTAAGCACAACCCAAAATCTGCCCTCGTGTTTACTACTACTAGTAGCTTTGCACTGTGTTCATCAGTGGGTGAATATTGTGCACGCATTATGCAGCTGAGATGCTGAGATGTTGACAAACTGAATGTTTACAGTGTCCTACCACAACTGTGCGCCACTAAACAGAAACTGAATGGTTGATGCAACAATTTCAATGCATGAGAATCTTCGTCAGCAGCAGCCACATGTTTCTTTTTCCAGTTCTATGATGGACCTGAGTCTCTAGTGGACGTTTCCTGTGCTTTGCCCAGACATGCTGGAAACAGAGAGTGAGGGATGAGAGAGAGGAGCGAGAGAGTATCGGATGCTATCAGATAAAAAGCACTGCTCTCCCCTCAGTCCTTATTTAATTTGCCAGAATCAATAAGAAGCAAATTCAGGGGTTTGAGAAGGATTTTAGATGAATGCCACACGGCATCGGAAGAATTAAATGCAAACCAAATTATGTTCATCCCAGTTTCGGTTGTGCATCTATGGTTTAAAACTCATACATAGACTTATATTCTTTTACTAAGGATGTTATTTGTTTTTTAAAATCACTCAGCTGCACTAAAGTCGATGAGATACAGCTTTCTGAATTACCCTAGTGTATAGCTGCTGCTGCCCTGCTGCATACAACTGATTTATTTAATTTCACTCACTCACAAGATGAGATGAAAAGCAATTAACGTTGCAGTAAGACTAGTTATGGACATGGCCCATTTGCAGTTAATTAACTGGCAGATATTCGACTGCATCCATCAACACGGCTGCACCAAACACAGCAGACGACATGATGTAGGGTTTTATTCTTTCTGCTGCTTCACCTCTCGGTCGTAATTTTCTAAATCATCTCATGTGCTAAAAATAGCCCGCCACCGCCCTTAAAGGAACGTACTATAAATTGAAAGTGTCAGTTTTGCACCTTCCCGAGCTTTTGACATCACTTTGCTGGTATTGATTCACTCATGATACGGGCATTAACTAACAAGATTCATCGCTCCTGGATCAGAGAATGAGACACTTCCTGGATGCCCTTGACTCATCAGGGCGGGGTGCGTGCGTGAGTGCATACGTTTTACCGAGCATATCCCATAAGTGACCCTATCCCATTAGTAAACAAAAGAGTACCCCCCTCTCAGACAAATCCATTTGGTATTCCTACCTACGAGAGCTGCATCAGAGTCGACAGCAGGCTCCACCCAGGGCTCCGAGGCACGGCTCGCTCTGCGATCATATGAGAGAGGTGGGGGCGTTGGAGGTGAAGGCCGCAGCTCAGAATAGCTTCTACAATGGTTTATATACATTAAAGGAATCTAAAATTGGCCGCCTGCTCGGTGCTGCTTGCCACTTGGTTGACCCGCTCCAGCACCCATGCATTTGTGATAAAAACCCACCCAGAAGCCAATGACTGAGAGTGGCACTTATCCTGCCCTCTCTTGCAGTCTATCAGAAAAATTGAATCCTGCTTCTCAGCATAGAGGATAACTCAATTTTCACCTCCACCTCGCAACACTGTACGGATTTAGTTGCAAATGGTGTGTGTGTTTGAATATTTGTGCAGTTTTTTGTCTGTTTTGCCTTATGTAACTCTATGTTACATACTCAGAATCATTCGATTATCTCCACTAATTCAGGTTTCCTCAGGTTTTTCTTTCACGCTGATAATTCACAGTAATTTAATGACAAGGTTTCTCTGCATTAGTGGTCGAGGCAGCCACTGAGGCTCCATTTCATGGCAATAATGGCTTTTATGTGCAGGATCCAAAACAAATTCTCAGTGTGTTAAGATGTCGAGATGACGGCTTTGACACAGACATTTGTGCCGATAGCTTCTAGCTTCTGCTTTGTGAATAGCCCTTCATTAGCTCGGACTAATAGAAGGAAATCGCTTTGTAATGCCTCATGCAGGAGGATGTACGTTGTGAGTTTCTGTAATGAGGCTTGCATTTACAAAATGTGGTGTTCAGTGTGCAAAACAGACACAATTCTTCATTGTCCAGGTGCTGAGTCCAAACCTGTGCAGTGATTTCTGCTTCCCAAGGACTCACTTTGAAATAATTTAGCTATTACGTCACTCACGTACAGAGGTAGGCAATCGATTTTGATACCTCTGTACCTGATGAAGAGCCATTTCAACACATTCTCACTTTGACTTGTCACATATTGATGTTTTGGTCATGGACTTTCCATGTTCACATACGACATGCAAGATACCCTGGGTGGGTTGGTTGTTGACGTTCTGGGACACCGTGTCAAGTTCTGCCTGTTACATGCTTTGTCCTTTTTCAAAATTCACTTCCGTTTTCACAGGAAATTTAATGTTTAGGTAAAGTCTCTTTGAAAACCGAACACACAGGGTTTTAGAATCTGATGGGACATGGACACCACTCTCTCGGGTGAAAGTCAGTGTTTGTTTGACCCATCTACCGCTCCCTCTCACCCAACCCTGTCGGACTTTCACCGCCTTAACTTTTGTCCTTGTCCCACCACATTTCCTCCTGACACCGCTGGGCACCTTTAAACTGTAATGGCAACTGGCCACGTATCACACTGACGTTACAGGACACCTTTTTACGTTGGTTTCTGACGCCGCAAGTCACTGCCCAAGTGCCAGATTTCGACGACTTCGGAGTGAGACTGGGCTTGCATTGTAGTTTTTTTGTTGCGAGTCCAATGCAACTACAATGCAAGCCCAGTCTCACTCCGAAGTCGTCGAAATCTGGTACTTGGGCATCTGATAAAGACATACTTTGGGAAATATCAAACAGTACAACTTTGAAATCTTTGGATCAGTGGATTTCAAATATTTTGTGCCCAAAGCATACCAACAGGCAAAACAAAATCTCAAGGCACACCTGTATTAATATCTGTGCTCAGTAGCTTCTATAACGTGTGTTATCACTCTTATCACGACATAAGACAATAAAATAAGAATGAATAAGACAGAAAGCTTTCATGATACTGTCTACTGACAGCTTTTTTTTTCTTGTTGCTTTTGGTGGTAGGTCGTCTTTGCTGGTGCTTTGCTGTAATTTGCCTCACACAATAAAGCGATCCATTGTCCCACTCATGGCTTTCTCCTTTTAATTGTTACCATCCCTCATACTGGCTGCCAATCAGGGCTTTTGATGTGTCAGACTCTTATAATTCCCTCGCGCTAACGGCGACAAATAGGTCCCCCGTGAGGGTTTTTTAAATGAAACTAAAAATTAAATTAGATTTTTGAGCAAGGGTTTGCCTCTTTATTAGGAAATGGGTGCACACGACATACTGACACAGTCAATTAGAAATTAATTCATAACTTTTTGAATAAGCCCAGTTGAAATCTGCAATAATAATAATAATAATAATAATAATAATAATAATAATAATAATAATAATAATAATATGTGGTGATCACAAAATTACCAAACGCTTCATAGTGCTCCTTGTAGTTTCTGAGATAAAGCCATGTTCTTATCATGCTATCTTTAGTCTTTGGGCACTGTTTTCTTATTAAAACCGTAGGAAATACCCCAAAATAAGCAATAAGAATGTAGGGAGTTTTGTCATTTTCAATACACATGTGAGAGGCCCCTATCTATATAGATTCCATATAAATAAAAGTTGCACTGGACTAATGTATTATTAGTCATACAGTAGGTGAAAACCCTCACTTGAGGAGCCATTCTCTCATACCAGAACTCACTTTTCAGCCAAATGCTTTGACTGATGTAGAAAATTTCCTCAGGGTTGTGCTTAGGCAAGCCTCGAGAATATTTCCATCAAAAGAAAATTCAAAATTTCTGCTGCCGGCACAAACGGATGAAAGGAGGCAGCCAAAACTTCAATTAAATTCATGTTTCCATTTTATTACCGCAACACACTAGTTATCACAGGACAAAGAACAACAATAGGGATCTGTAAACACATGGACACTGTGTAATCATTTCAAACTCACCTAAAAAGCCTCAAAGACTGCCTTCAAAACAACATGTCAGAAGGACTTTTTTTTCTGAACACTCAATCTGTCTTCACATTTTATTCATATCCAGCCTGTAACAGATTCAGGGCCTTCAGCCAAGAACAGTCTGCTAATTTGTATTTGCCTAAAATCGTCAGAATAATTTTCAGTAGAGACAGAATTGCTGTTTCTGTCCTCCAACACAAATTAATCTTCTCTTCCCTGTCACTCTTTTCCCCAGTGGCGGTCCAGACCAACTTGGTCCCTCCCAAAAAGGTCCAGCCTGGCATGGCTAAGTCGAGCCTGGTCCAGGCCAGCGTGGCCACCATGCAGAACCCGATGGGCTGCGACCCAAAGGCCAATGGTCACTGTCCATTACCGCGCCTGTCCATCTCCTCCCGCTCTGCCAGCGTGGTGGCCAGCATGGACGCCAGCTGCGACGGCACGGCCGCGGCGCTCCACTCGGTGATGAAGTGGAAGACGGTGCTGGCAGTGTTCATCGTGGTCGTCCTCTACCTGGTTTGTGGAGGTCTGGCATTCAGGGCGCTGGAGCAGCCGTTTGAGAGCATCCAGAAGACCAGTATCACCCTGGAGAAGGCTTCTTTCCTGGAGAGACACCCATGTGTTACCCCTGAGGAGCTGGAGGCACTCATCAAGGTGAGAGAGTGAGAGTGGAGATGAGCTTTTAGAGTTCTGGAACAGCCTCGGAGTAGCACGTAGCATTTGTTGAATATCTTCACAGATTAGTTTCCAAGAGGTTTGGAAGATAAGAAAAATGTAATGAAAATGATCTGATGACTTATTCTGATTGTCATTCAATTTGATTGGTAGATAAGAAGAGGAACGTCAGAGGACTGACCTTTACAGCAGCAGTTTCCTAGATGGTGATTACTATCGGGTAATTAGAGGTTCTCGGGTTAATTAATTGTGGTCCTATTAGCTTGTCACACGATCTGTCAAAGCTTGGATGATACTCTCTTTCATGTCCACATTGTCATGGTCAGTCTAGCAGATAGCAAATTTCAGTGTCCATCGACTGCTGCAGCCTTTTGCAGAATAATAGCTCATGTCTGCATAAAACGTGTTACCAATACGTCATGTTTCTTTTAATATATAACAAAGTGTTTCAATATTGAATAAATCATTTTGACTTTCAAGTGGACTCAGCTCAGGGTTCATCACATGACTGAAGTGTGGAGCGTCAGCCGTGAGACAATAAGCAGTCATTCATGGATACTTATGATGATGACACCTGTGGCAGCTCCACTTATTATTAAAGATCATAACATGCAGTTGAAAGCTCAGGAAAAGCCACTAACTGGACCTTTGAGTTAAGACCATTTTTGACATATTACCTGTCATAAGTGAACTTTCATGCTCAGAGGCGTAAGGTAGTTAGCTATTATTACAGGCCCTATAGTGCACGCTAATTACTAGTTCTGAAGCACACACAATGTGTTGGATTTTACAGTCGAATGAGCTGCTTGGACTTTTGTATTTGAAAATCAGAGAAGTCAGAGAGAAAGACTGTAAAAAAGCCAAAGGAATCTAATTTGCTACCTTCTCCTGCTGTTCTTTTCTCTTGTCTTACACTGTCACTTTTATGTTTGAAATGCTCTTAGCTTATCACTCTCAAGAGATTTTGCTTATCGTCTTGTCATAGAAACAAAAAGAGACTAGACATTTTACATTAACATACAAATTACCCAGCAATCATTATTACATACCTGTCAGTGACAAAAATACCAAAGAATTTGCCAGTTCTTGGCCCAACACGATATCGGAGGGTCTAATCTCTCAACTGGCCCCATTGAAACAGCACTATATTTATGCCTCTGTCCACACTCAAACTGTTGTTGGTGACTTGTTTTCCCTTTGCACATTTGTATTATGGCTTCAGGTGTAATTGTGACAAATTGTGTAAGCGTTTACTTGCAGCAGTTTAGTCCATTATCAGCCACTCTGCTAATGTGAAACACCTAAATTCTAATTTGGTTCCAGAGGAGTGGTCGTTCCTGTCGCTTTAATTTTTCTGAATATTCATCAAACGGCAAATTCAAATCTGTTGCAAGGCTTAGAAGTGAATATTAGCCCCTAGTACTCTGGAAAGTTATTGTTGTACTTCATTATTAGCCTCTTAGCACCGAAATATTCATGGCATGGTGTGTTGGATTTGAAAGGCACCCAGTGTAACAACTGGTGAACCAGGTGAGAGTGGACTCAAATGCAAAAAGCTAGGTTCGGTACACAGAAGGACAATCAGTGGAGACAAACAAATCCAGTAGGGTTGAGGCAGAGTCAATCAACAGGCTAAATTAAAAACAAAACAAGAAAAGGACGCGGGGAAAGGCTGGAACGCTTGACACACAAGGAGCTATGATGAACTGGCACAGAGAGAAAACAAGACACACACTAAATACTCTGGTGAGGGGAAGGATAACGAGACACAGGTGAGGCTAATCAGGACGGGGCTGACAATCAGACACAGGTGAAGTCATCAACAGGGAGGGTAAACACACAGGGGCAGGCAGTGAAGGGATCTGAAACGAGAAGAAACTTGAACTGTGAAAACCAATGGATTTTTGTAGTGTTTTAAAGTATACGATGTGGGATGTGTGTGTGATTTGTGTTGCTTACTGTTTGTACACATAGCATTCAAACTTGCCGCCTCCTTCCCACACTGCCTGTACGTACACTGCAAGCTACTATTGTAGGAATGTTACATTTGTTGTCATGGAAAAGCCGATACTTTAGCAAGCTAACTAAGCTAATTGCTGGCACGTACCTGTCCAGAAAACAGGACAACTCCGCAACACTCTACATCCCTGCTCACCAGGGAAAGTGAAAGCCAACCCCAGATTCACTCTCATTTTGAAACTAGCACTGTCTGGCTGGCGTTCTGCCGCACTATATTTGTGTTGTTGTTTTTTTTTGGTGCTGTGGAAACGATTTTTGTAGCTTCCTCCTGGATGCTCTTGGATATAAAGTTCTGTCTCACCGGCACCTGCTGATTTTGGCTAGGGGCTACACACCCAGGAACATCCCGAATGCAGCAAAATAAGAAAAAAGAAGGAACATACAGGCAGATGGCAGAGTCTCTGCAGATAAATACACTTTCACAGACATCTAGTGAGTCATAAGTGATGATTAAGAGTGATTACTTTTGTGTGAGTCTAGTATTTTTTAGGAATATCCTGCAGAGTATAAATTAAAGTGTTACACTGAACTCAGTCACAACTTCTCCACTAAAGGACTCTTGCCATTAATAATGCTGACTTATACTCATTTTTTAATAAGGATTTCATTAGCTGTCTTCCTCTGTCAATAAATCGATTATATAGCGACAGTAGCACTGTCAGAAGATAAACCCCCTGCTCAATGCCCCCCCCCGGTTGGCGATGGTTGATGGGTAAATGTCATGAGCAGACTTAGAGGCAGGTCATTTCTTCAGCAGGAAGCACATTAATACCTCCAGGGTCACCACGGAGATACCCATGATTCTCCATGACACTTTGCATCTGTTTGCAAACACACTTAACAGCACATGCTAGCACATGCAGCTTTACGTTACATAACAGTCCATAAGAGTAATCCTGGGGAAAAGGGCAAATAATAAACGTCTTGATCCTTGTAGAAAATTAGATCAAGCAGTGTGACCTTTATGCTATATCACGGTTGCTCGGAGTGAATTATGAAATGCAGTTGTAAGTCAATACAGATTTCGTTGCGTCTTCAATTCGTGTGCAGTGAAATACCACTAGTAGTAAAATACCTACATTTTAGCATAGCGGGTTGTCTTGAGAAACAGATCTAATTGTTAAGCTGTATCTGAACATCTTGTGCCCTCAATAATAAATGTATTAGTACAGTGTGAAATTCCAGAGTGAGGCTTTAACAACACCCACACATTTTAAATAAGGAAACTAGCTCACGTCCACAGGAGCACTGTTGGCTTTGCTGTAAGAAATGTTTGAAGCCAAGTTTCTCTGTCTTCTACCAGAACTGTGTGTGATATATCTTCTGTTTTAACAAGACATGCAGTAAAACCTGTGGCTTTGACGGATCAAGGAAGACTGGAGCTGATTGACCCTCTGTTAATTCTACATGACACGACATCAAAGTCTTTCCTGAGGTGCAATTTCCACTGGGGACACAGGGGACATGACCCCCTCCTGCCTTTTTGAAACCCTGTTTGTGTCCTCCCACTTTGAAAAGCATATTTTTGTTTTATTCTAACCACATATGAAATATATTGTTGTCTGGCAGAGAATGTTTTGAGCTGCTGGTTTTGCGCTGATATCCTCCAAAATGACGCCACAGAGGGGCAGCATGTTTAGCACATTTAGGCCCAATCCCAATACCCCCCCTTGTCCACTACCCCTTAGCCCTTGGCCCTACCTCTAGCCCTTGCCCACTACCCCTTGGCCCCTGAAATGAAGCAACGAGGCGTAGGGGTTGAAATCTTTCCCGAGGAATTGGGACACCACTCACTACGTCACTGCGTTGGTTACGTTCACGCATACGTAACTATTTTAAACAGGAAGCCGTGAGCCATCTACATTTACAGCCGGCATCTACAATGGAGTCTCCAGCTGTATCCATCCTACCGATCGCGTTTGCTGTATTCATCATGCTTTGTTTGATGAACGACAGACGACAAATGATATGTACGACAGGGGACTTCTGCTAGCTAGCTAGCTAGCTAACCAGCTAACATTACAAGGCAGCATAGTTATACTAGCTTGCGTGTTATTGTAATGTGAAAAAAAAAAAAAAACAGGACAGATGACAGACGCCAGATAGTGTGAGCTAGCTAACAAGCAACCTGACGATGGTAACGTTAGCTAGCTGGCTAGCTTTCTGTCGACTCCAATCTAGACATCGGGAATAGCAATAAAAAATTGTTATACCGTTCTCTACAAAAATACACAGTTATTCGAAAACGTTTTTACAAAAGTTCCATGTTTATTTGCGAAATTATACGTACATGTATGAACTTTTTTCACCGTCTCTTGCTCAGTGGTAGCCATGGCGACGTTTACCCCTCGCTGCCAAGTCAGCATCTAAAATCCCTTGCTCCGAAGGGCTAGTTTCATACCCACTACCCCTCGTTATGCCCCCTACCCCTACATGCAAAAAGGAATTGGGACACCTCGACCCCTCGCAGAAACGCACAAATCTAGGGGTAGGCAAAAAGGAATTGGGACACCTCGACCCCTCGCAGAAACGCACAAATCTAGGGGTAGGGCCAAGGGGTAGGGTTAAGGGGGGGTATTGGGACGGGCCTTTAACACTATGCTGGCAGAATTTAGCATGGTGACCAACTGTATTATTTCCCACATCTTTTTTGAGTGCCATACACCCTAAATGTATGGAAAAATGCAGGAAATGGGATTCTATTTTTATTTTTTCTGGGGGCAGAACCCCTGTTTCCCTGTTACTCCTTAAATCACAGTTACGTCCTTGGGTCTTTCTGATCATAACCTGAAATATGGCATCCATAAGAGTGATTCATTTTGTAGCAGATCTCTCACACGTGAACATGGATAAAACAGCCTGTTGTTAAAACAGGACTGACAGCCCTTAACCTGTGACACAGAAGTTGATTAAAGCTGACCTGAGGCATGCTGTCCCTGCAGTGTTCCACATTTTACCAACATGGCATGTGAAGCGTTTATTCTCAAACGATACCTGTGTGGACTGGACCAGATTACAAGCAGATCATCGGAAAAAAAATCCCATCACATCATAACTTAACTGTGCGTGCCGTTTTTATGGTGTCAGCCGCTTTATAACTCGGGGTATGGCGATGATGTTTCACGCCGATCTCTGATATCACACCCAGAATTATAGGTCGAGGTTTAAAGTCACTACATCAAGCTGACATGTGCAACTGGGAGCGGGATTGGATTGGAAAATCATTTGAGATGTGCCGGCGTGCAGTTTGCTGAGTGGAGTTTTTGATTTGTGATGGTGTGCGGTGATGGAGAAAAAGCAGGACTGAGATCAGTCAAACATTCCTTTGTGGAGGATGTTCTCGAAGAGAAGAGATGGATATCTTGTGTCAATACAGGTTATTTTCTTTGGAGAGTGAGGGCTTGTAACACAAAGACCAAATGGCAAATCCCTTGTGGCAACAGGGGAACCTAATTAGCGGTATTCTGCAGAAAACATAGAAATACAGTAGATCCTATAATGTGCTTTCCATGTTTTTCTTATGTGCTCTGAGAATAGTAAATACAAGATTCCCATTAGTGCCACAGCGGACCCCCCTGATTCTCCTGAAGCTTGAAATAACCCCAAAGAGAGCCCCGGTCACAAGGCATTTGGGCGTGCTCCACTTTCCACTAGAATGGCTCCATCCGACGGTAGCTTCCTCAGCCCTGCTCCAGTAAATACTGGTCTGCCTATCTGTGTCTCTCTGCTTCTCCACACCCACGTCTGTTCTGTTATTCTTCCTCAGAGAAGCCTTCTTTCTTCTTCCTCCTCCCTGGCGGCGCTCAACCTTTGAGCCACAAAAGTGCTATAATGAGTTTGTAAAAAAAATCAATGACAGTATATCCTAAGGAGACGTGTGGAAATAAAAACCTTTAGCATGGTGTGCCTGTGGTCCGGAGGGAATCAATTATTTATTGCACAGGCCAGCAGTCACAGACCTCCTGCTGCTCCAAGCAGCAGCACTAGCAGCAGCAGCTGAATCACAGACAAGACTGTCTCCTGGACAAATGATCAGATTCAGACTCATGACATAACACAAGGCAGCGTGTCTCTACAGTTATTTGCCTCTGTGAAATTTCCCAGAACTCATTTACAATTTTACAACTGACAAATTTAAAGTAATAAAAGGATAGTCTGACATGTTTAGATATTTGCTTTTCAATAGAGAGTTTGATGAGATGATTCACTTTCATTTCTATATATAAAAGCTACAGTGGGGAGCTTTCATTGTTCAGACGGCCCAGTATTTTAAAGCCCATTTGTCCGAGAATTGTCCCACTGGACTAAAAGCCCATTTCTCAGACAGCCTGTTTTCCCAGAAATAAATGCATATTGCTCCAAAGTCCTGTTTCTCTGAAAAATACACACTCCCTGAAGTAGTCGCTGTGAAAGCAGGGACACGTCAGTGAAAAACACCTGGGATCAGTAGCTCAAATGCCACCGTGAAATGTTGCAAAAGGTTGGTAAAAACACGGGGCTGAATGTCTGTGGAGCAATGAGCAACTGTTTGGGCATAATGAGCTGTCAGACATATCCTTCCAAGACCCTGTGTCCTCAAACGAGGACATCAGATTTTGGGTTTAATTGACCTTCTACTTCATTCTATTTAACTTAGACCTGTTGTCCTTGTTCGTGGCCACCTTTTTGTGCCATCTAGTGGTAATAAGAGAACAATACACTAATCCAGGTAAAAACAAGATGGCAGCCATCTCTGCCAAGTCAGTCTGCAGCCGATCCCGACACAAACGTCCAAAACCTGATCAAATTTTATGGTTTATTCATAATTGTTTGTAGTTTGATGGCAACAGATTTCACCAATTTTAGCAACAGTAACAAGCTAAGACGCTGCTAAATAGAAAGTACTCGTTTGAAGACATAAGGAATTTATCATCAGCTGAAGGACATTGGGACTTCATTATTGTCTCGTTTGATGACATTGGGACTTAATTATCGACTTATACGTTTGTTTTTTGTACTTATCAAGTCCTACTGATCCCAAATAGCTAGGAGAAATTAAAAATGCGAACCAACAAAAGTTCGGGTCTCAGGAGATATGGGCTCTCGGTCCAGCAGTACATTTTTTCTGACTGATAGGGCTTCAGAAATTTGGGCTGTTGGAACAAAAGCATGGCACCCCACCAGCTGCCAATCAGTTTAGCTTAACATAAATAACTATAAATAAACGTGGGGAAACAGCCTATCTTGCATCTCTAAAAGACACAATTTAACATATATATCTTCATTATTATTTCATTTGTATATAAACAAAGTGTAAAAATGACAAGTTGTGTTTTATGTGCCGAAACGAAGCTAACTAGGTTCTGACTGTGGCTTCATATTAACTGTTCCATGAGAGTGATATCAGTCTCTTAGCCAACTAAAATAAAAATAAAAAAAGTGTCTTTTGTATTTCTTTGAATCAGAAGAGAAAATATCGATTTGTCACTCTACTGAGCTAAGATGGTACTTCAACTCTGTGTTGCAAAAATAATGAATATGAGGCCATGTGTGAAACTAAAACTGACAAATAACACATTTTTTTCCTGCTGCCATCTCAAGTAAAGGCCCTCAGGACATGCTTCTTCACAAGTACTCCATCAAAGAGTCTGTCTGGTCTTTTAACAGGTTCTGTTATCGGTCCGTTCATGCTGTGTCACGCCTGTCACTCAGACAAAGATCCTCTGTGGCGCCCCAGCAGCCATGATTCACTGTTGTCATACAGTTTGGTGGGGGAGTTGACGGAAAAATGGCAACCTTTGGAAGCTAGTGTGCGTATATACACTGTACAGTGTGTGCACTTGAGATGGAAGAAGACGATGTACAGACAGAGGAAGCACTTGCAAAGCTTTGCTTAACAGCATGTGGTAAATTGTATGTGTGTCCATGAACGTCTGTTGACCTCCTCATGTCGGCTTCGGTGTGTGTGCTGCTTACCTACCCACTGTGTGCCCACATACGCAGCAGACCCAAATGGCTTTTCCAGGGCCATCTAGATGACTCATACTTTGGCACAATGTGAAGCCGCTCTGTTATTGACACCACTCAAGCTTCATCTATTGATGAGTCACTCATCTACAAATAAACTTTCATGAACACCAAACTACCTGCAGTAGTACATGTGTGTCAGGACACGCAAACAGCACCGTCATTGTTTTCTAAATAGCTTGAATTACATGATTTTGGGTGTAAAAAAGGTGTCCCTCTGTTGCACTTCCGTTTGGGGATCAGACTTGTATAGAATTGTTGACAAGATCTGAGTTACTCAAAAGGGAAAAGATTTAAAAAGCCTTTAATATCTAACAGATATTCAGTTGTTAAAACATGCCTACGCTTTTCAGCCATTAAGGCCTTCATCAGGACAAGTACTTGTTTTCGTACTGAACAGCCATGAGATATTAAAAGCTTTTTAAATCTTTAACCTTTTGAGCGCCACTGGTTACATGATTTTCAGTTAACTTTTTAATTATATGGATTTATAGCTGTTTGTGAGAACGACTGTCAAAGTGAGGCAGCTTTATTAAAAAACACGCAAAGTTAACGAGGAATCAGCTCCTCAAGTAATGAAAATATCATAGAAATCAATATAAGTATACAGTTAATATAGACCCGTGTGTCTTCAAATGTCACAACACAAGATACCCTGTGTAGAGAGGTGGAATGTGACTCACTTTATTTACTCAATTACTGTAGGTAAGTATGAATAAAAGGTTCTTGATTTCCATTTTTTGCTTATGGAAAGTACATTTCAGAGGAAAATACTGCACTTTTTTTACTCCACTACATTATCAAACTATGAATGTTACATACAAAACAATTTAACTCCCTAAAAACGACTGTGGTGTCCAGTCCGAAGTTTCCTTGGGCAAGACACTGAACCCTAAATTGCTCCCGATGGCTGTTCCATCAGTGTGTGAGTGTGTGTGAATGCTTACTGAGTAGCATATCGCACCTTGTATGTGAGCCTCGGCCACCAGTGTGTGACTGTGTGTGAATAGGTGAATGTGACATGTAGTGTAAAAGCACTCTGAGTGGTCGGAAGCCAAAAGAAGTGCTTCACAAGTGCAGTCCATTTACCATTTACCAATATATGAAGTAGTCCAAACGCCTACATGTGTACACTCAGTGGCCACAGGACGGGAATATTGGTATCACATCTTAATTGCCTGATATCAGACACAAGTGTCAACTTGTTACACTCCGTGTCATTCTTCAGTCTGACATGGTGTCCACTCTAACCAATCTCCCTGAGGGAGGGGGATTCGATTTCACATGAACTTGGTGGAGTGGGCGTAATCAGAAGTGTGGACCCAGGCAAACATGTCAGTATAATGAGGTCAGGTTCAACACCACTGCGAATTACAACCTCAAAATAAACATGTAGTTCTGTGTGTATGATTACCAGTGTCAAAGATGGACTTCATGGCTGAGCTGTTTTGTTAAGTTTGCATCAGGGTTATAAAGTGGTCACTAGGGCTGCCCCCAACTAAGAATTTTCCTAGTTGACCAATAGTCGTCATTTAGGGTCATTAGTCGACTAGTTGCCCGCATGTTTACAGTATTAATTTAATTATTAAATGATATATTTTGGGTGGGGCAACACAATGGTTTGAGTTGAAGGTGTGAGAATAGTATAGAGTATAGAGAATAGTATCAGTAACATTGTTAACACTGTGCTACATTACAGAGAAATACAAAACCGTACTAATGAACCTTCATTAATATAGGCCTATATTTTATCTACAAGTGCACGTCACACACTGAGCGAGCCGCCTGCTGATCTTCTTCCAGGCGCTGTTTATAAGGGTGTAGGCCTATCGTCCGTTCTCTGGGTAGCCCTGCACTAACATGATCAACTTTTCCATATTTATCAGACTGAATATTTACAGAAGAAGGGAAAGATGTCTGTCGGCTGTGATTGGTTTGTAACGTGATTCCTGTCTGACTGCTGAGCGTGGCCACTTCCTGTGTCTGTCCCCTGTCTGACTGCTGAGCGTGGCCACTTCCTGTGTCTGTCCTTTCAAATTAAATTCCAACATGGTCACATAGGTTTTGATTTATTTTGACAAGGCACAGCTCCTAATAGAGATTCTTTGTTTTTTTTTGTACCAAGTGACCAATGAAATATTGCCCACTTTTCTGGTCGACTAATGTTTGGTCGACTGCTAGGGGGCAGACCTAGTGGTCACAGGGTGCAATATATCACATTATGACACTGACAGGAGCCACCCTGCTCCATAATGAGTAGTTTTGACACTTTAAGCCCATTTTTGTGGTAATACTTGTACTTACGTATGACTTTGAATGTGGGAATACTTTCTTTACTTTCACTCATGACATTATAAGAACTCCATTAAAAAAAGTCACACCTGTTAGATAGAAAACGATCCTTAATGTCAGAACGAAACCAAAAACAGGCCGATTTTGTGCTAAAAAAATAATGCCTGTGCCTCTCTGAGTACCAAAGACCGATTTTGTTTTTCTTCCGCTCACTTCACAAGCAGTTCTGATAAATTCAAGTCAGCCTTATCTGTGATGGGCCAGAGTCTTCCTGTTTGGCAGTCATCTGAACGGCTTTAATGCTTCAAGGTGGTTAGGGCACAGCCATAGATGTAAGTGATGTTGAGAGTGCTGCAGAGGAGAGTGCTTGGCAGAGGCTCACAGAGAGTGAGGCACCACACTGGCCGGATCACCGTCGTCACCTGCTGTGGGCTAGAAAGACACACAGAGAGGATGGAGATCTGCAGCGAGTTAGCTCGCTTTCTAATGATACTGCAGTGTGGAATATGAAAACACATTAGCGTGAAGCTCGTCGGCACAAACATTTGGTGTTGACTGTGCGTCTGCGAGAACGTCTGTGTGCTCGTTCTCCTGTGCAATCAAAATGGAAGAGAGCCCGCGTGTAATGAAAAACACCATTTGTCGTCCCAATTAACACCCTGCAACACAATATCAAAGTCAGCATCCTCGTGCCTCAAAAGTGCACGTGGAGAAGGAGGATTTTCCACATCTCTAATGCGGCGTGAACTTGGCTGTGAAAAAGGCACGAGACAAAAATAGACCCTCTCATAAAATATTCAGACACATTGTGAGGCTATTTTTGGCTCTCCCTTGGCTCCAGAATTAGGCTATTTGGGGGTTTATTTTATAATTAATGCTTTGATATTTCCCCCTATAAAGCAGCTGTGTCTGCTATATGAAATAACATTACTGTAATTGGCTAATTTTAGATACCAAAATCTGTCTCATTAGCGGGCTGCACTGATGGAGCCGAGGAAATCACATGCAAGATTATGAGTAGGCATGTGCAGCGATGTGTGTGGAAGTGGTCCTCCACTCTGTCTGCTTTGAAATGTATGTCACGAGAGTTGATACATATTTTATTACATGGACATGCATCTAACTAACAGCTTGCATGAATAGATCCGGGGCTTGCCCTGAATGAAGAGGCTGCACTTCACCGTCGGTAAATGCACTGAAGCTATTTCTAACCAAAGGCATCCCTCAAAATGACTTCCATGTCAGCAGAGGTGATGTTTATTTGAGCCCAGGGGCCAAATTCAAACTATTAATTTCCACGCAGATTAAAAAAATAAATGCTTATCCCATAAAATGTCCATAAACAGGGAGTTCAGACAGAACGTAAGATAGTAGATTAACTTCTCATGGCTACATAATGGAGCTCAGAGGGAGATCAATGAGAATAATGATGCAGTAAATGCAGAGCATTGTGGCTTCTTAATGTTTTCCCCAGACAAGCTGGAGATAAAGAAAAGCTCAGGGACTGAAGAAAAGGGCTGACACAGAGGAGCTGAGAGATAAAGGTATCTCTGCTGCAAGTGAAAGTCTATGTAGATGTAGTCAGTGTGAGGTGTAAAAACATTCAATGTGGGTAAGAATACTGAGAAACAGCTCCATGTGAAGAGCCAGACACTGAATAATGGGAACACATCTCGTGCGAGATGTTTGGGCAAGTATATACTACCAAAAGAAGATTTCATATGTTCATATTGTTGGTTTTTAAATTGTAAAACAGTGACAATGCCAAAATTACTTGCATAAAATGTTTTCTCAGCTAATTCAAAAGACCATGCTCAAAGTCAGTGGTTGCTAACGTGGGTGAGGCCCCCACAAGAGGTTGCAGGCAAATGAGGGGTTGCAAGAAAACACATTTCTGCAGGAAAAAGTTATAATTATTTTTTCCTGATTTCCTCTAATTTTGGCTTTTCTAGTTCTGGTGAATTACTGGATTATTTTACTGCGTTCAGATTTAAATAAAACAATGAAAACCTCTTTGGTTGGACTGGTCACAACCGTAGAAATATGCATCTATTGACGAGATGTTGCTTTATTTTAAGGAGTCAAAAGCATAGACTGTGTTTATACAAAAACAGGAGGGAGCCACAGTGATGTCACCCATTGGTTTGTGGACTCCTGTGTTAAAGCCTTTAGTTTGGTATTTTGACTGTCGCCATCTTGTACTTTGGAGCTAGAGGGGACCATATTTGGATGAGAGGGTGGAGCTAACCCTAATGCTAGCTGCTAGCTTGGTGAGCACAGTGCACACAGTCCATGGTTAACTGTGATAGTGCTAATGCTAATTTTTGCTGACAAAAAACAGGCTTAAAACCATTAAAACAAAATGTACTTAGTAGAAAAAATTTAATATCCGACTCCTCAAAAGGTTTTTTAGTATGACGAAACGCTGAACAAGACTTTTTAGGGGACCAAAATGGTCCAGTAAACTTTAATGACCTGAAATAGCGACAGCTACGGCCACAGCTATACCCCATTAACCATGGTTACGTTACCTAAGCAATGTTGTCGCTGTGGTAGCGACTTGATAACAAATAGCACCCACCTGTCACTCAGAGTGGCCACGCCCTTAATTTTGCATAACTTTAAGCCTTAATAAAATCTAAATTGGTGAGTTATATAAATGAATGTTGGAATTAGCATTAGAGACCAAAACTGTTTTTTTAATACCAGGCTGTAACTATGTTTATTTCTGTAGTAAAGTTGGGCATTTTAACATGGGGTCTTTTGGGATTGACTCACTTTTGGAGCCAGCCTCAAGTGGCCATTTAAAGGAACTACAGTTTTTGCCTCTTCTGCACTGTTTTAATTTTTCAACCCCAGCTAATCACAAGCTAAAAAAGGGTTCTGCATATCTAGGGCTGTGCAATGGTGGAAACTATGTGTACATCATAATGTAAATTTATGCAAAATCTTAAAATGATGAAATTATTAACTGGAATATTGAACTGACAATTGTAACTGCAGCCATTTAGCTCCACTTGTTTTAACACAGCATTGTGACATTGGTCTTTGTTTAATTCAGTTCTCTCATCTTATTTATATCCACCGACCCTATTAAAATTATCATTTCTACATGTTTTTTTCTCAGCATACTATAGATGCTGTGAGTGCAGGGGTGAGTCCTATTGGAGACACATCCTACAATTCCAGTTACTGGGACCTGGGCAGTGCCTTCTTCTTCGCTGGAACTGTCATCACAACCATAGGTAACGGTTTAAACAATCCACCATTTAATACTCCAGTTTAATCTGCTACTGTTGAATGAATTTGACAATCTACAATAAGATGTGCTTCCAGTCTTCTGTTTAATTAGTGTAGGTTAAAGCAAAAACCAAAGCACATACAGCTAAATTATCTCAACCACGTCATTTGTAAACAGTGCTCTCTTTGATGAACAGATGTAACAACGTTAACGAGGTATTACCAGAGACTGTAGTGTAATGTTGGCTGGTGAAAATTCCTCAGATGGTACAAATAATTGCCCCAAAACAACATGAGCTCATAAATACAAGAATAATGGGCAATCATTATTTCTTAAAAAGCATTGCAGTGCTTTAGATGGGATTTGTCCTTTCTGTTTGTCAAAGGTGTTTTCTCATTACAAATCTCTGAAAAGCTGTGTAAATCCTCCCTCTTAATGTTGCCCTCAGGTGAGTTTTACAAATCCCTTTGCCCTCATGAGGTGTTGCTAAATGATGCAAAGCCCGAGCACGGTGGGATTTAACAACCTGTGAAGATCAACAGTATTGTGGATGCTGATAAAACAGACACTGCCGACGACACAGACGATGTGGTTTTACTTGATGTCGGTGTCTCTCTGCGTGCTTTTTCTTCCTTAAAAGGCTTTTTAGCTTTTACAAGACAAACATGTTATTAACAATTTATGATTGGTCAAAATTCTTCCTTAAATAAAAGTAAAAAGCCTTTGGGTGCCTTAAAGCTTTGACATGGATGGATTACTTAACGTGCTTACTGGGCACAGGCCCAGGGGCTCAAAGTGGCAGGCCCCCCCCTGGCCTCCACCTACAAAATGTCACTCACAGAGACATGTACCAACCAGGAGGAGGAAGAGACTCAAAATAACCACAAAGAAACATAAAATGACTACAAAGAGACACAAACAACTACGAAGAGATGCAAAATAGCAGCAAAAAGACATTAGAGAGACTCAACATGACTACAACAAGGGTAAAACAACTACAGAGAGACACAAAATGATTACAAAGAGATGCAACGTGACTACAAAGAGTAAGTAAGTTTACCTGTAAAGCACTTTTTGCAGATATAGGCCACAAAGTGCTTCACAAGGGCAATACACAACTAGAAAGAAATCAGAAAAAATGACTACCCAAACGCCTGTCTAAAGAGGTGTGTTTTTAGATGGCTTTTAAAAGAAACCACAGAGTCAGCAGATCGTAAGGGAGCAGGCAGAGCATTCCAAAATTTACATGCTACCATGTCTTAAGGCGAGTGCTAGGGACAGACAACAAATTTAGCAAATATGATCAAAGACAGCAAGCTGAAGAATACGGGTGAAATAGTTCAGCTACATAAGAGGCAGCCTGACCATGTAATGCTCCGTAAGTAAGAATGAGAATTTTGAACTGGATCTTAAACTCAACAGGGAGCCAATGAAGGGATTTTAGTATAGGGGTAGTATGAGAGTGTCTATTTGATCTAGTTAGTCTGGCAGCAGCATTCTGGACTGCTTGCAGTTGAGCAATAGTAGACATACTCAGTGATGAGAAAAGTGCATTACACTAGTCAATGCCAGATGAGATAAGTGCATGTATAATTATTTCCAGTTCAGTAGTTGAAACAACAGATCTTAACTTTGTGATATTTTCCAAAACAAGATCTGGTCAGATTTGATCATATCATCTGCATATAAATGATAAGCAATGTTATATCTGTGTATTATTGGTCCTAACGGTGGCAAATACAAAGAAAATAACAGAGGCACAAGAACTGAGCCCTGCAGGACACCACAGGACAGAAGAGAGGAATCAGATACAAATTTATCTTTATTAGAGATGGAGAAACTCCTGTCAGAGAGGTATCAAGAAAACCAGTCTAATGCTTTGCTTGATATGCCAATACAATTGTGCAACCTGTTAATGAGGATTTGATGGTCCAATGTTGAATGCAGAGACACAATCAATTACAAAGAGATGCACAATAGCTGCAAAAAGATATTAGAGAGATTCACAATGACTACAACAAGGGCAAAATGACTACAATGAGACCCAAAACGTCTTCAAAGAGACACAAAACATCTTCAAAGAGACACAAAATGACTACAAAGANGATTCACAATGACTACAACAAGGGCAAAATGACTACAATGAGACCCAAAACGTCTTCAAAGAGACACAAAACATCTTCAAAGAGACATTAAATGACCACAAAGAGACACAAAATGACTACAAAGAGACACAAAATGACTACAAAGAGACATAAAATGACTAGAAAGAGACACAAAATGACTACAAAGAGACACAAAATAACTACAAAGAGACATAAAATGAATAGAAAGAGACACAAAATGACTGAAAGAGACACAAAATGACTAGAAAGAGACACAAAATAACTACAAAGAGACACAAAATGACTAGAAAGAGACACAAAATGACTTAGAGACACAAAATGACTACAAAGAGACACAAAATGACTACAGAGACACAAAATGACTAGAAAGAGACTCAAAATAACTACGAAGAGACACAAATGACTACAGAGACACAAAATGACTACAAAGAGACACAAAATGACTTCAAAGAGACATCAAATGAAAACAAAGAGAAACAAAACCACAGATAGATGTGAAACGACTACGAGATGTAAAATAAATACAAAAGAGGTTAAACAGCTGTAAAGCCTGTGTGTCTCGTTTCTTTGTGGAAGAGGTGGCGGGGTCTTTTGCACATCTTTGCCCCGGGGCCCATTGTCTCATAATCCACCAATGAACTTTGAGCATCTACAATAGATACGGTTCCATTTAGGAGCCAATATTCCAACATCAAAGCTGATGCATTAAAGTTTCTGTACTCTCTCTATTAGCTGCATGTTCCTTCAGTTAAGTGACTGGAGAAAACACAATGTCCTTGACCTCTTGTTATGGTGTAGTCCAGAGATTTAATTAACTGTGGCATTTGCTAAAACGCTGCCGAACAGCGGCTTTCAGTGGCTTCATTTACTTTTATGTCCAGGTTACATAACAGTTACAAATAAAGAAATATGTATTCTGCTCAAATGAGTTTAAATTAAATTGTATTAAAAGTAGTCGTGATAAACTGTCCTTGATGTGTCTCCCTGGCTTCGTCATTGTATCTGTGTCACTGTAGGGCAACAATTAAAGTAATCTTCTCTAAGGGGAACCTAATTATTGTCTCTGTAGGAGCTTATTTACCGAGGACCCCTGGAACAAGAACTATAACATATGGGCGTCAATTAATTATGTTGCATAAGAAAGTCTCGATTGTTTTCTTCTGCTTCTCATCTCACACTTAACACTCCACCTCCTCCGCCTCCTCCTCGCCACATCTTCTCTGCCTTCCTTCCGTCGTAGATTTTCTGTCTTTAATGTCATGTTAACAACTCTTTTTCCCCTTCTCTCCTCTTCCTCATGTTTTTCCCTGTTTGTGACAGGTTATGGAAACATAGCTCCAAGCACGGAGGGCGGAAAAATCTTTTGCATCCTTTATGCCATATTTGGCATCCCTCTCTTTGGCTTCTTGTTGGCGGGGATTGGAGACCAGCTGGGAACCATCTTTGTGAAAAGCATCTTGAGAGTCGAGAAGATATTCAGGGTGACTTGCAAGTTTTGGTTCTTTTTCATTCATATTCGCCACTATGTTTTTTTCAATGGGATAATAAGCATTTCAGATTTGTTCCAATGTGAGTCATGTATCAGATCTTGTTGATCTTTTCTTAATTGCTTGTATTGGTTCTGATTTAATCTCCTCATTGGTTCCCTCAGCAAAAACACAAACAGATCAGCCAGACTAAGATCAGAGTGACGTCCACCATCCTGTTCATCCTGGCCGGCTGCATCGTCTTCGTCACCATCCCTGCTGTCATCTTTAAACACATCGAGGGCTGGACCACACTGGAGGCCATTTACTTTGTTGTGATCACACTCACCACAGTGGGAATAGGAGACTATGTGGCAGGTAGAGCTACGCTACGGATAGTTGTTTTTGCCATGATGCAGATTTCTGTTTCGTCAAACTATCATGACTTATTTGGGTGGCTATTTTTCTTCCCCTCCAGGTGGTGACCGTAGGATTGATTACATGAAGTGGTACAAGCCTCTGGTGTGGTTTTGGATCTTGGTGGGTTTGGCGTACTTTGCAGCCGTCCTCAGCATGATTGGAGACTGGCTTCGGGTACTGTCTAAAAAGACCAAAGAAGAGGTGAGGTTCATTCAATTACACCACTCAGTATTACATTAGAGAGGTAGAAAATGAAAGGTCACCACTGCCTCCTTGGCCCCTTCTGTCTGCTCTTTTATTTTGCCTTTTAATTGCGGCTCAAAATGTTCTGTGACCGCTGCTACTGTTTGAGGCGTTCAAGATGTGAAGCTCTTTCACCTTTAAGTCCAGACAGAAGAGACCATAACTTAGACAGTGACCAGAATGGAAATAGATATATAGATGCTCAGTGCAGGGTTTGATATATGGAGTTCGGTGGGTGCCAAAGTCTTAATTTTAAAGTCCCTGAAAACTTGGTTTAAAATCTTATTTTCATTACAGCATTAGGACTGTGTTGTTGTGGTTTGGTTACATTTGATTGACATATCAATGTGATACATTGATACATAACATAAGCAAGCAACCCCACAACTGTCATATCACATTTTGTTTCAAAAGTATGTGACATCACCTTTTCACAAATTAGTCCCGGCCACTTTAAACCAATGAGAAAATAAATCTTTCACGTGAAATAACTAAAACTATGGGAGAAAATCAGGACCCCATCACTCATACTGCGGCTTGGCACTTTATCAAATTTTCATTACATACCTGTCGTTGCCAAAAGAATTCATGGTGACGATATTATTGTTATCTATAGAAAAAAAAAGTGGAAATGTGACGACCATGATTTAAGAAGTGCTGAATTATTTACACGATATGATCACAAGTGTATTATTATCAGTATTTCATTTTTTAAATATCACGTCAACCCAGTCTCACTCCAAAGTTGTCGAAATGCAGCGCTTGGGTAGTGACTTGCGGCGTCAGACACTGAGGAAAAAAAGCTGCCCTTTAACGTTGGCATGATACCCGGCCCGGTTGCCGTTATAGTTTACCGGCGTGCGGCAGCGTCATGGGGAAGACGGGGGGACAAGAATGAAAGTTAAGGTGTCGAAAGTCTGAGTAAGGTGGGCGGGAGGGGTGGTTTATCTAACCATGTGCTTTTGTTGCCTAAACCCAACAAAAAAACGTCAATGCCTGTTGTTTTACTGACGTAGTGCGTTTATTTTGAAAGAGACTGTATGTTAGCATTAAATTTCTTGTGAAAATGGAAGTGTATTTTGAAAGAAGACAATGCATGTACCAGGTATAACTTGACACAGCATCCCAGAATGTCACCGACCAACGTAACCAGGGTACCTTTCACATCGTTTCTGGACGTGGAAAGTCTGTGACCAAACGTCGATATGTGACGAGGTCGGAGTCAGAATGTGTTGATCATGCTTATCTTCAGTAGTGGTATATTGCAACAGTCCTAACTCATGCTAAGACCATATTCAGACTGCTAGTCCAAATCCATTGTTTTGGCATATCCTGATTGAAAGCGCATATGAAATTCGATTTTTAACAAATCTGATCCAAACCATATTTGGAGGTCTAGCTGCTTCGATTAGATTTCAAAGTGTCAAAGTGTCACTCGTCACTTTTCCTAGACGGCTACAGAGGCACAAAATGTCCACTGGCACGTTCTAAAATTAGCATCCTTCTTATGTTCATCAAAGGTTCAGAGGACTACATGCCAACAGTCAATAATGTTACTTTGCGGATGGCACTGCACCTCTTGCTGCACAGTGAAGCATGACTGCAGCACGAGTTTGTCTGATGACTGAGGAGTTCTGTACCACGACTTGAATGCGTGATTCTTTGGAGGGCAAAATGAAAGTTGAAAATGAAATGAAAGGCGAAATTTCTCATGCTTCCATGCTGGAAAGCCGTGCCGTCATCGTAGCTATGTAGTTACTGACTCCTGTGTCATTACCACAGCAACTTATGCAGACATCTGATTTATGAAACTAATCAGATTTTCCTGCAGTCTTAATGCAGCCTAAGATGCTGATTGATAAATTGTTTTTCTGGGCCTTTAAGGAGGTGACGTTTAACACAGTGGAAATGTCTCACTGCTGCAGATTGTATCCCACGTGCTTTCCAAGTCTTTTCCTGATCCTTTCCTTCTTGCACTGTTGTCACAGGTTGGGGAGATTAAAGCTCACGCAGCTGAATGGAAGGCAAATGTCCGAGCAGAGTTCCGTGAAACGCGGCGGCGCCTGAGTGTTGAGATCCATGACAAGCTCCAGCGGGCTGCCACCATCCGCAGCATGGAGCGCCGTCAGCTTGGCCTGGAGCAGCGAGCTCACTCCCTGGACATGCTGTCCCCAGAGAAGCGGGCCTTGTTCGCAAGCCTGGATGCCGGCCGCTTCAAGACGTCCTCCCAGGAGAGCATCGACACCAAGCTCAACAACCTGAGGCTGAAGGGGGCCTGCGAGCCGTACGACAATCAGGGGAGCGAGCAAGCGCCACAGACAGCGTCTTCCTCGGAGGAGAATCTCTTCAACCTGCGCTTCGGATCCCTCACCAAGCTGGCCAGACGCAACAAGAACCGTGAGCTCCGCAGGAACATTGATGAAGATGTGCGACGAGCGAGTCTTGGCATAAACACTTGCAGCGTCATGCTGGGTGAGGAGAGGACGGAAGAAGAAGAAGATGAGGAGCCAGACGAGGAAAACGGAGAGAGAAAAGAGGGAAACACCAGCCTGACAAACCTGTCACAGTACGCAATGGAGCGCAGCAAGTTGAATGGGTTCACGCCAGTGCAGACCAAAGACAGTGAGAACGACTAGGCATTGAATGGAAGAGCGCCTCAAGAGACAAAGAGAGAATCGAACTGAAAGAGACAGAGACACAGAGTGCATGGTCCTTTGAGATGTCAAGAAATGTGCCTTTCTGTTTTCTATGCTTAGATTGGAGCTGCTCCCAGGAGATTCAGTCATCGTGCCATAGCCATGGGAAGAGAATACGTTGCCAAAAAATTGAAGAGACAGACGAGGGTGTAGTTAAAATACCTCATATCGGATGTTACTGTAGAACGGGCCGCTAAAGAACTTCTATCTCTACAGGAGCTGTCTTTCCAGCTTCGTTGTCTTTCAGCCTTGACAACTCGTAGGAGACACTCGGGCAACGGCTGTCTGTTAACCGTATTTTTTAACGGTGTGGGCAGGGGATCCAGAGAGCCATCCTCATGCCATCCATCTTCTGAGACATTATCGATTACCGCTTTGTCATGTCATACTGTGGTGGCTATGTTAAGCTTAGCGACTAAAGGACTACAACGTAAAACGAATAGAGGGTGGGAGGTTGTGTTTTTGCTGGATCAATAGATAATATGAGCGTTAACCTAGCTGACATGTACAATTATTCCTACACGGTATGTGATTATGAAAATGCAGCCTTGGGGTATAAACTACTACATACTAAGAGCTCATAACAACAACGTGTTCACCTTGATTGTGCATGGTTATTAAAATACAACCATAGCAGTTAATTGACTACCTTGAAAGCTTGAAATGACAGCTGTAATAATGTTTCCTTTTGTTTAAATAAAATGAAATGTACTGCTTTCTTATATGTAAAAAACAAACAAACATGTCAGTAATGTTTGCCACCATTGTGGATCAACATCGAGCTGGAGTTCACCTGACAGACACACATTTAATCACCTTTGGCCATGAGATTGTCAGCCATGTCGAAAAACACTGCTTTTGTTATGACATTCACTTTTAATCACAAAATGTCTTCAGATTACTTAAATGACTTTTTAATGAATGAATGTTACGCCGTTGATTTTGTACCCATCGAGCATGTTTGCATCCATGTTTACTCCTTTTGATATCAGACAAGCACTTGAGTTTAATTTTCCATTGAACTGTAAAATATGAACTGAACATGTCAAGTTTCGTTTTCGGTATTTTTTTCGGAAACAACATTGTGGCACACTGAAATGTGTTTTCCTGTAGTTCCTAGAGGTTTACTCACTGAAATGTTTGACACATGACCATTTTGACTTCATTTAAAAACAGGCACTGACTCTACAACCTGATGCCTTCTTTACATTTTACAGAATTATTAAATGTATCACTGGCGTGCATTGCATGCAAGGAAAATTACACACACACACACACACACACACACACACACACACACACACACACACACACACACACACTGGTTGTACCTGTAACCTGTTTATCTCATATCATCAACCTTTTCATGACCATGACCTGTGATAAGTTTGTTGTGTACAGTTTATTTTATGAACAGATCACATTAAATGTAGTGAGTGCCTTTTTCCAGATAATAAACCTGACAAAAGAAATTTAAAAGGTGGTGATTGCTATTTTAATTTGTACTGGTGGTTTACTGGTACTGTACAGTATTGGCAGGGCTTTGCTTTTCCAATAGCATTGCTACAGAAATATATATTATATAACAGGGCTGCTTCACTGCTGCAGACAATATGACTTGTCAGACTAGAAAAAGCACAGGTGTGACTAATAACATTAATGATGGCTTCATTCTATTTAAGTCACCAGTGAGCCTTGACAGTGTGATGGGGATTCAGCATGCACAATACCAGGACCGTGAAACTGAAGCAGCTAAATGGGATTTAGCCAGCATTAATTTTATTATTTACTCACGAGCTATTGTCACTGTGACATGTCAAAGTCTAGACTAAACCTTACAGATAAATTAGGGGTTCTTACTAAACTCATGAACTGCATTTGTAAGGATTTTTCGAGTGGTAGACGAAGATGCCACACGTTTTATTGTTCATTAAAGCCAATGCTAGCAAAAAATCATGCAGTGGTAACTTAGCCGATAGTTGTACACTTAGAGCAACATCTCTATTTTGCTGGCAAGGTGGACCAAATACCGTTAAACTTCAATTAAAAGCCTGGTCCCAGTTAAACTCCCAGTCCCTTTTACTAGCCAGGTGTGGCTACACATTTTGACAAATAAACACCTGTCTCAATTAGACGCCTGGTCTGGTTGCCAAGCAGTTCGTTTTTTTAATAGAAGTTCTTTGGGCGTATAAAACCAGGTTATTGGCTACCTCAAATTATGTGTCCATTCCTCGATTTCCCTCTAAACTTTTCATATTCCTTTCGTCCATAAGGGTCCTCAGATCAAAAGAATCAAAAGGGTTTTTCCAGAAAATTAATCCAAGTTGTGGGTATTGTCTTAGTGGTGTTGTGTCGGTATGCGCGGTGCTGTAATCCTCGAGTGCTGTAACTCACTCTGTCTGATGCTCTGTGTGTCGGAGCTAATCAAATGAATGATTCATAACTGATATATTATCTGAAGCTTGATTTTTAAACAAGTAATATTCATACTGGTTTAAATAAACAATTTGATTGTATTACCCAGACTTTGCTGAGCAACAGTTTTGTATGAAAAGAAGGCCTGTCCCAAATAAAGGCCAGATGATTTCAGTGATTTAAACAAATAATGGCCCGGGCTACTAATTGAAGTTTTACGGTAACAGAATTGGAGACACTGTTGTGTAAATGGCCAGAATAAAACCTACTCCTATAGGGTGCCAGCCTGTTGTATGTTTGTGGAAACCACTTTACATTAGTACGTTTAAAATGAACTAATTCAATGTTTATCAAGTGAGGTAGTGTATGAGCTGATTTGGGCAGCTGCATTGGATCGCACAGGTGTTCCTATATAACTGGTATCTACTGCACACAACTGCTCTGAGGGAACAGAAAGTCCCTTTTTGATTCTGACACCCTCCTAGTTATAAATGTTCAAATATTTTACACATGACATGATGGCACTGGGAGGGGTGAGACACCTGCCAAAAAACCTGGTTGTTTTACTAACACATCGTGGCGTTTCCCAGCAGCATTTGAGCCATGGAGCCTGAGTGATTTTCACCAACACATTGTGCTGTTAGAGCCATGGACCCTGGGTGTTTTTAACTACATATCGTGACGTTTCCCAGTAGTGTTTGAGCCATGAAGCCTGAGTGGTTTTCACTGACACGTCGCAGCATTTCCCAGAGGCATTTGGGCCACACAACCTGGGTGTTTTTTTTTTTACCAACCCATCACTGCTTTTCCAGCAGCTTTTGTGCCACCAAAGATGAGTATTTTTAAGCAAAGAAATACATCCTAAAAATAAGTGAATTTTGTGCCTAAACCCAAACCTTCGCTTCAGTGTTGTTGAGGTATGTGAAGTTTCAATATATCCACAACAAAAAAATGTGTCTGTGCTTTGCCAAAATGTACAATGCAAACATTTTTTTCTGGCGATTGGGTTGAGAACACAGCTTACAGACTGTCAGCTTCTCAAGATTTCAACACATAAGATGGGCAGTTGAGATGAACGTGGAGAAGTTTTTATTTTCTATTTGTTTCAATTTTCTTTGCGCTAAACACAAAATCTGTCCTTGTTAACAGTGTGCCTCCTAGAAGTGGAAATTTCTGATAGATGGTGTTTCCTTTGATAGGTGGCTGTGAGATATTATGGTCCATTTAACACCACTCAATTATATTTGACCTCTAGCATAATGTAATTAATCTCCAGCAGCGTACTTTTCTATAAGACGCTGTAGACAAATGGGAAAATATTCTTTAGCATTTTTTGTTGTTTAATTTTATAATCCAAACATCCCTGCAGTTATTAAAAATATACTAATTGCTACTTTATTAGTACTATATAGTTAAGTATTCTATCAATTTAGACATTTTACCATTTAAAAAAATCAGAGAAATTACGACGACAAAACACACAAAGACACCCTGCAAATGCTTTTAATTTACTGAGTTTATTTAAATGATATATTACCAAAGTATGGCTTCTCTGCACACTTTAATTAATTTTCATCCTTTTCCTCTTTTCACTCTGCTCAGACTCAATGTGAATTTGCCTTGATGCAGCTTTTGGGTAATTAAATGACAGAATTCATTATTATGTAACTGACTCCTAGCGTGTTGCAGGACGCTGGAGCCCAAGGTCTCCATCCGTGCTGCATGTCTATGGCTCGGAGCCACAGTCACGTGTGTCAAAGTGTGTATGGCACCCAGGAAAAAAGACCCAGCTGACAGCACCACAAAAGAAATTAATCAGGGAGACAGGTCAGTAAAGGCAGAGCTATAAATTGCATGTAATAGAAAGGGCGTGCGCATGTATGTGTGTGTGTGTGTGTGTGTGTGTGTGTGTGCTTGTGTGTGTTTGTTGAGGTTTTCCCTTCAAGGTGGAAGTGACCTCAACCAGCTCTGCCCCCTCCTCTCTCCCACTCGCTTTTGTCTGTCTCTCATTATCTTTCTGTCCCTCTATCTTTATCTCTGTCCCTCCCCCACACACGGTGAATCAACCCCAGTTTTTTAATTAACCATTTTTTTCCGATGTGTCTGTTGTTAATTAGTCTATTTACTCATGTCCTTAGACAGTCAATCAGAGACATCGATATGGAAGAGGCAGGACGAGGACTGAGTACTTACTGCACAGCGGGTAACAGAAAAACATAAATCTCTTGACAAACATGTTTATCAAGCATCGAGCGGTGAAACAAAATGCCATTAAAGATTTATTCTACCACATAAATTACAATAATGTTCACTAATACAACTGAGGAATTAAACTTAGATGAAAAATAACATTTTCTTGGTTTCAAAAACAGCATATGAAAAAAATGACTTTTTTTTTTATTATAAGGCAATCACACGAAACACCCAGTTTCTAAATACAGACTCCGAAATCACCTCACTCACACAGCTTATTCAGTGGAAATTGAAAAAGCAGCTGCACTGGATCGCACAGGTGTTCCTAATTAACTGCAATCAACTGCATGTCACTGCTCTGAGGCAGCAGAGTCTTTTCTGACTCTCAGAGGCCGTTTACATGTGACCGGCTATTTTCATAAACGGACATTTCACCGTCTCCGTTTTCAAAAAGATCTTCGTTTACACTTATTCAAAAAGATCTTCGTTTACACTTACCCGTGTATATATACACAAGAGCATGCCACACCTGTAGGTGGCAGTGTAACGAGAAGCTCAAGCCTTCCATGTATCCATTGTCACCATAGCAACATAGGTCGCACTTTTGACACAGGCGCAAGTTCCGGCGCATACTGTGACGTCGGCTGCCTATAACTCCGTTTATCTCCGTTTATCTCAGTTTACATGCAAACGCGCAACCGGAGTTTTCCAAAATCTCCACTCTGGCCGGAGTTTTTAGAAAGACTCGTTTTCAGAGGAGAAATCTCCGTTTGCGTGTAAACGAAGGGCACAAACGAAGGAAGATGTCTCCATTTATCAAAATCACCGTGTACGTGTAAACGGCCTCTCAGACCCTCCCAGTTATACATGTTAAACTTTCAGAGCCTTATGTGGTGCGGTGCCAGAAAAATGAAAGTGAATTTTACTTATTTAACACCTTTAAATCATACTAACTTGCTAGAAAAGTTACGTGAATGTGCACGGATCTCTAAAGATGGTTCAAAGACATATTTCAATTGTGTATATTCATAAACTGTGATTCTGCATTTGCAAAAAGCAACAAGGTGAAAGTAATTGTTAAGTACCTATACTGGCTGTTCTCATGCATATTTACAGCTACAGACAGTAGGGTCTATTCTGAAGACCTAAGCGACCTACTGACAATATATGGATGGAGGAGATCACTAATGTATTCAGGTGCTTGACCGTGGATGGCTCTTTACCTGAGAACAAGTATCTTGAAGTGAATCCTGAACGTGATGGGAAGCCAGTGTAAAAAAACTAAAATGGGAGTGATGTGTGTTGACCTGGTGGACGTGGTTAACAGCTGAGCAGCAGCATTCTGGATTATCTGAAGACGATTCAGATAAAATTTGCTGTTTTCAAGTGACTAATATGCTGACAGGAGGAGGGTTGGGTTTGGTTGATGGATGGGTCACAAAACACAGGACTTTGTCCAGGAGACTTCGGTCCAGAATCCTGTGAACTTTGAGCCATTTAAAGATACATACAGTAGTTACAGTGTGTCTTCCTAAACCTATCCACAGAATCTTAACGTGGCTTAACCTAACCTTAACTTGATGTTAAGTGCGTAACGTCACATGTGGGCTACTGATTCATAACATTTATGTATGAGGATATGCTGAACTATGGCTCAGAGGTAGAGCGGGTCATTCACCAATCGAAAGATCAGCGGTTCGATCCCAGGCTCCTCCAGGCTGCATGTCGAAGTATCCTTGAGCAAGATACTGAACCCCAAATTGCTCCCGATGGCTGTTCCGTCGGTGTGTGAGTGTGTTGAAACTGAGTAGCAGGAGGCACCTTGTATGGTAGCCTCGGCCACCAGTGTATGAAAGTGTGTGTGAATGGGTGAACGTGACTCGTAGTGTAAAAAGCGCTTTGAGTGGTCAATAGATGACTAGAAAGGCGCTATACAAATGTAGGTCCATTTACCATTTATAATGTTACACTTTGACTCTTGGTGGCAACGGATCACTCACTTCACTCACTTAAGGAAAACCAATTGATCCAGACCCTCTTGTGCATGTGTTATCCATCCATCTATCCATTCTTCCGTCCGTCCGTCCGTCCGTCCGTCCGTCCATTTTCATCCGCTTGTCCGTGGCTGGGTTGCAGGGGCAACAGGCCAAGCAAAGCACCCCAGACGTCCCTCTCCACAGCAACGCTTTCCAGCTCCTCCTGGGGACCCCAAGGTGTTCCCAGGCCAGATGAGATATGTAATCCCTCCGGGATGTTCTGGGTCTGCCCGGGGCCTTCCACCTGTGGGACGTGCCAGGAACACCGCTAACAGGAGGCGCCCAGGAAGCATCCTGATCAGATCCCGAACTACCTCAACTGACCCCTAGCTTTATATACCCCGAGCTCCCTCTGGATGTCCGAGCTCCTTACCCTATCTCTAAGGCTGAACCCAGCCACCCCTCGGAGGAAACTCATTTCAGCTGCTTGTATCCGCGATCTCATTCTTCCAGTCATTACCCAGAGCTCATGACCATAGGTGAGGGTTGGGATGTAGATGGACCAGTAAATTAAAAGGGTCTGGCGCAGCGCCCGCATCACTGCAGAAGCGCATCAAACTGCATGTGGTATATCACTGTTTATCTGTGTCCCCCACTTCCTGTGCACTTACATGTCTCCCTTCACGTCCCTGCCTTATCTTAAACAAATTGAAACTATTTTAGAAACCTGCATAAAATGTTAGCCCTCCTACACAGCTCTCTGCATCCTCCCTTTACTTCTTTTCAATATGTGTGCTTAGTGGTGAGGCCTTTATCTATTAACCATGTTACTTTACTTCCATTACAGCGTGTAAGAAACTGTGGCGGATGGCTACTTACCTCTGATTGCACCCAAAGCCCCACTTTTATGACTGAACATTTATGAATTTTGATGTATGCGGCCTTCATAAATCATGACACTTTGAGTGAGAGAAACTGAATGGTGTTGGTCTTAAAACTTCTCCAATGCCAGAAAGCATCTTTATGGCTCCAGCTCTTTTCTGGCACGCTGACAGTTAAAGAAATTAAGTGATGTCAACCATAAGTGTGTGGTAGCTTTACAGCTCTGTCTGCCATTAGAGAGCTGTGCAATTCACCCCGAAGGTGGCTGCAGAATCACAAGTTCAATCGAGAATTGTTTGAGACTGCGCATGAATGCGAAAAAAGGCTTTTGTGTCCCACCCAGAGAGGTTGGCCCTGCATGCATGAGCACACATCTTAATCTTACCAAGTTTACAAGTGCTCTTAAATGAAGGCAATCTCAGCGAGGGCAGCCACAGCAGCTACAAGAGAAAATTCATTTATTTTCATTTGAGAGAGGAAGGACACAAAACAAAATCGCACCCTGATGGAAATAGATCAAGTAGAGGGATTGTATTGGTGAATCCTGCCCACTTTCACTTCCATTTAAAAGTGTTCAAAATGGCAATGAATCACACACAAGCAAGGCCTCCGCGGGGGCTAATTCATTTCCTGTGTTTGTGCATCTTTAGTCATGCATAAAGCTTTCAAGTAACAGGCAATTACGCACCTTGCTTTTCTTAGACAGAAATTAGACTTGGCTCCCTCTCGTTCAAATTAAAGCATTCCTCTAATACAGAGTTCCACTTTGACCAGGAAAGTAGCGTGACTCACCAAAGCTGTGGGCGGGATTCACCTTGTGTTTTCTCCAAGATTCAACATGGAAGAGGTACTGTTGCTTTTTTAGGTAATCCTTGAAACACTAAAAATCACAAACGCTTTTTGAAAAGGCTGAAAGGACAAAAGAGGAAGAATAGAATGGAAGTTGCAAGATAGAAAGATATAGTTTTTCAGTTAACTGGGGCTAGAGTTAAAGGAGCTCTACGATTTTCAGAGCATATCTATGATTCAGAGGTTGCCTGTACACGACTTGCAACAACCGGTTGTTAGCAGCTAATGGTGCTAAATCAGTACAGTGCTAATACAAGCAACAGAGCTAACACTGTTAATTGGGAAACATATTCTTATACAATAGATCTTATGATATCTAACAAACCAGTGCCATTACTAGTTAGTTGAGGTTTGGGAAAAGAGTCACGGTTGGGTGTCATCACGTAATGTACTTAACGTGTAAAGTTACGTGCAGATATTTTGTGGTTTAAATTATGTGTTTTTGGATGTTTGAATCTGGGGCGCCGTAAGCCTCCATTGTATTGCTACCCCCCCTCCCCTTGCATCTCCGCAAGTGTTGTGAGGACTCTAAAACTTCACCTGAGCCTCCCTCGGCATATGGGTGAGTACATAATAGCTGCATTTTCATTTGTGGGTGCAATATCCCTTTAACATAATGAGATGACATGATGAAGTACCTTAAAATACCTTGAAGTTTACATGGGACACAAACACCGGTCTCCTGGGGGGAAGTCCTGTGTTTGTTTGACCCACCCACCACCCCAACCTGCATCCTCATGCAGATTTCAGCTCTTTGCTCCCACCAGTGCATTCATGATGTGATTGCAGCCTTTACTATTATGTGGGTTGTACATAAATTTCTGGTACATGATTACATGGGCTATACTATATGAATTGTGGTGCATACCTTTTCGTAGGTATGCATACAAACACTGCATTAGACCCGTAGACTGTGGGGGAACCAGAGAGTGAGCACTACGCTTCCATGACAACAGCGTCCATATATCAGTCATAACTGCCGTATGACTGCAGTGGAGAGCAATTTGCTAGCCAGTGGGGTACATACATACATACATACATACACTAACATGCACATGCAGCCAGACTGTCTACCACAATGAAGAACAGAGAAGCTGGGATTACAACACACACGGAGGGAGCATGATTTTATTCTCTGCTCAGGATGGCATAACTGTACTATATCTTCCCAGGTTGTCAAATAACAACGCTTTGGATAGGTGGTTTGCTCCGAATACTGACCAAAAGTGTTGCTATTTTTGCAGATGCAACCTGAGTCTCAACAATCAGCTGTCTCCAGGATCACTTATTCCACCTTTAATGCATTGAATATTATATAGAGCTCCTTCACTAGCTAGACTTAGCTCGAGTACACTTATGGTAGCAACTAATTCAGACAGCGCTGTCAGCCCCACTATGATTTTGGGTCTGAATGAGATGTAAGAGAATAAATCAGTGATCCTGCCACGTGACATTAATGTAAAAAGCAGAATTAGCAATGTCCTTTATTTCAATTTCATATGAAAGCCATAAATTCCTACTATATACTGAAAAAGGGCAGTTTCAAGATCATTCAGCTTTCTGTTGGTGACGTTTTTCAACTCATTTTAAGACATTTTCAACAATCAAATCTCATAAGATGATTTTTAAAGTGTTTATTGTTAGTGACACCGTTTGACTACAGTCTTAAAAAATCACTAAAAGGAAAATGTGTCAAAGGTGTCGATATTTAAAAAAACTAAACTATAAGGTGTACAAGGAGACAGCACAATATCCTTTTCCTATTTTTAACATCAGCAGGAATCAGGTTAATTTGATGCGTAATCAGCCAAATTGATTACACCTGCTCTGCACCACAGGAGTCTACAAAAGCCTGCCTCTTCCCACACTTCAGGTTTGTCTCTGTATGGTTGCTTCAGCTGTGTTGCTGTTTGATTTTTTTTTACTTGTTTATACATTTTGCAACTTTTTAACACACCAGCTTTCAAAAATTTGATGTATTGTTTTGTATTTGGTCTTGTGACAATAATTTCACAAATGAAACTCTAAAGAAAGAAATAAAGCATTACAAACCGTGATTAGCAAGTTACCTGTATCAAATTAGATATCATCTGATAACTTCAGTTTACATTACTGAAGTATAATACCAGGATTTGCTACCCTCCTTTAAGTGATTAGAATTTCCCCACATGAAAGTTCCTGAGAGGCTGTTGCCAGAACAAGGAGCTGCTGTGAAGAGGAAGTGTGAAAGTGCCAAAGGTGACAGGGAGGATGATGAAGAGGGAAGATTGGAGGGAGTGTCAGACAGTCACCTGGAGGAGCTCAGCATGCTCCGGGGAAGAGATGTGAAATGTGCCTGATGTGTCTGGCAGCTGAAGTGAAGAGAGGTGCAATATGAAGTCATCGAAACCAGTCAGGAGAAAGTGACAAATTGAGTACAGCGACAGTGACACTGAAAAGAACTTGAGCTGTGTTTGAACTTAAGACGGATATTTGGATTGAAGGGAGTTGACAATTAAAGCAAAATGGTTTGGTTAAAGATATGGATTGTTGTGTGCTGGTGCCTCAGTCCAGCTGGCCATCAGTGCCATTAAAGTTGTAACATCTAGGGATCAACATTTAATGTCAGGTAAATTACAACATCATTTAATGCCAACAGCAATTTGACATAAAATACTGACGACAGATGACAATGATACTGTATTGGTTTTACATTATATTGTTAAGTAACCATCTTCAAACATCACATGCCTACATCATCAAAAATAATGACATGGAGCTACGGCGTAGGCTCCATGTTGGCGTAGAGCCAACGCCGTAACCTATGGCGTAGCCTGACGTGCACCTCCCCAGAAATGTAACTACACGTCGCAGTGACGCAGACCTCCTGTCTGTTTCTGTAAGCTGAAACCATTTCCCTCAGCGGAAATGAAGCTTTTGTTTACTTTAACAGATAAGAAACAATAAATTGTGAAGACAGTAAATAATAAATAGGGTGACCATATTTTGATTTCCAAAAAAGAGGACACTCGGCCGGCCACGACATAGCCTACTTAAATGATACTCGCAGTTTACTCAAAGATGCCTTATCATTTTAATATATTTAAAATTTATATGTATGGATAGAAAATTCAGTTATATTACAAAATAATATCTCTCAAAGACAGAAATTCAGATAGGCCCCAATAGGGGACACATACACACACTAGAGTGTGGCGATCCGAGCCCGACGGTACCCGACGGGTCGGGCCGGGTTTGGTCAAAAATGTAGCTATAAATTGTATTCGGGCTCGGGTCGGATTCGGTCAGCTTTCAGTGAAAATGTAGTGTAAAAATAAATAAAATCCTATTGTCTGTCCTGTTTATTGCTTGGGCACTGTTATTTACGTGACAACACCTGAACATAACACACACAGACACACATTGGCTGTTTGTTTCTACCTCTCCCCTCGCTGGAAGTCTTGGACCTCCAGCCGCCCGCCTCCGCCTTGATTAAACGCTGAAAATAAAATAAAAGAGGGAGACACGTTTTTCCTATTTTATCTTATTTTGTTTAATTTCTCCCTCTCCTCTCACTGGAAGCGTCGGACCTCCTGCCTCCCGCTCCCGTCTCAAACACGGAGGTCTCCCTCTCCGCAGAGCACGCCCGGCCTGTTAAATAGCCTGTAACCGTAACAACTGTGTGACACAAACTCAGTGCTTTGGTCATTAAATAATGTCGGGCTCGGTTCGGGTTCGGACAGAAATATGCGGCCCGTGCCGCACTCTGACACACACTCACAAACACACGGAAAACCGGACATTATCATCAGTTTATAAAAACCCCCCGGACGCCCCGGACGGGACGTGAAAAGTGGACATGTCCGGGCAAAAGAAGACGTTTGGTCAGCCTAATAATAAATATCCAATAAAATAGCATTTTAACTCTTGTGTGTGATTTATCTTTCAGGGATTTATACTTTAGGATTTATCCAGGTTTCATATGAGAATCTCAGCTCATCGCTAGGCTAATTTATACAATGTAAAATGCCATAGGCTTGTGCTAATAATGTTAGCATGTTATATTTGTTTAAAAAACGTGTTTAGTACAGGACAGTTGTTTTGTCAGTGAACCTTGTGAGTTGTTATGGAGCCAAATTGTGTGCCGTTACCTTTGTTGAATGTTGCTGTTGTCCCTGGTTTTACATGAGAAGAGGAAAAGATCGCTAGTTGCTAGGCTAATTTATACCATGTAAAATGCCATAGGCTTGTGCTAATAACGTTAGCATGTTGTATTGGTGGGGAAAATGTGTCCGTATTAACACAAGTGTTTGTCTGTGAATGCTGGTAGTTATAGTGAAGCCAATTTGTGTACTTGTTTTTCAAATTGTCTCTATTAAGCTATGTTTAATGTGTGTTTAATGTGTGTTTTCAATCAACTTAATTTCACAGTACTTCACAGAAACCTTCGCCGTCGACTAGTGTTTTGGAGGTGTAACTGCAGAGTGACACAGACACACCACCGCACAAGTATAAATGCTCACAAAGGCGTAGGTAACATGCGTAGGGCCTGTGCACAACCATAAATACTGCTTTAGCTGTGAGCTATGGAGAAGAAACCCAATGTCTGCAAAATATCACAATGTTCACACAAAAGATCGTTAGACATTGAAAATATGGTCAACCCGATTTTCATTCCAACCAAAATTTAAGTCCAGTGTCTTTCAACAGGGACTGGATGAAGAAGGGCAGAAGGCTCTTCCACCTCAGACCACCCACGTATTAGATGAGCATCACACAGTGAGTCATGGTCTAAACCAGGGGTCAGCAATTCATTTTTAATTGATGAAGATGAATCATATTGATGATGAGGCAGGACAAAGATCCAGATGAATGTGCACGCATCCTTACCAGCCTTTGCTGTTATGAAAGCATGATGATAAAATGAAAAGTGTCACATGTTTTAAAATGGAAAAAAAGATGGATGCAAACTCTTAGAGGTTTGCCCTTCTCTGAGCTTGTCATATTGTTCTTTTGTCATAAATAAATAAAGGTAGAAGTCTACTTTTAAAGCCCAATCTGTTCTCTCAGTAATATAATGGGGACTCGCCTCTCATTTAGGGACATACAGCTGGTCCCTACATGGTTAATTTTATGTGTATTTAATATAAGTACATCCAACATAGTCGAGCTTTGTGGCCTTGAGAATAGAAAAATAGTGTTATCATTAAGTAATCCAGTTTGCAGTGAAGAGGAATAATTTATCATTTTATTAAAAAGCTGGTTCAACTTGAATCTGAATTGATGGCCTTGTACAAAAACAAAATGCTCACATTTCCAGCATTATGTCACACGTAACTATAATAATCCATTATAAATTTAGACGAAGACAAAGAGCTCTCCACTCCTCTGATTCCCAGTGACTAAAGATAACCGTTATTATGGCTGAGTCAGACTGCACACGTCTGGCAAATGGGGAAAGAAACAAGTGAGGGACAGTGAGAAAGTTTGGATTATAGATTGGGAGATAGCCGGGGAGAGATGCGTCTGAGAAAAGCATATTTAACAGTGGTTTTAGATTAGAGCAATGAATCATTTAAATGGATGTCAAAGAGAGTGGCGGCATTAAGGAAAGGAAGATTTCAGGCTAATGAGTCAATGAGGGAGGGAATATTGCGGTTGAGATATTTTTACAGCAGTAAATCTAATTTGTAGTCGTATAAACAACAGTAAAACTACACTGACTCTATTCTTAGTTTGCACGACAAATGGCTTATGTAATATTGTGAGCACACACTGCTATATTTGTCCATCTGTTTCCTTCTTTAGCACATGTGTGTCTCCAGTTCAAGTTTTGCTCTGCGACACGTGCATGTGTACATTACCCTGACTGTTCCCACAGCCTGCCTGCCAACACCCAGCACCGGTCACAGCTGTGAGGGCTGGGATTGGCCAAAATGTGGCTGTGCATCCTGATTCGAGATCTGTTTTTTTTTCTTCTTTCAACTAAATTTCCTTGTTGCATGAGGTCGACCTTTCCAGTGACAAGATACCAGGGACAATGTGGTCAATACATACAGATTCACCATCGACGCTCAGTCGTCTACTGACACCTTGACTTTGACTACAGAATCCACCACAGCACCGCAGCTCACTTTGCTCTCTACCTTTTCATTCCATGTTTTTATTACATGCGTGCAATCAGATCAGCAGTGTGGATTCATTTATCATGCCTGAGAGGGAGCAGACTCTCACATACGTGCCGCTGCTGAAACTCTGCCAACACCCAGGTGAAGCTGACGAACCCATTGATCCTCAGTTATCTCCATCTCTACATACACCTGTACTTTACATTTAAAGACGGCTGCTGTCTGTTGCAGAGTGAAGGACAGAGGAAGGTGAGGGGTGAGAAGATGAGTGCTCAGATGGGTTTTATAGTCTCCGGCTTCCTGCTGATGCAGGGTATTCAGAGTTAGGTGAAGCATATTATCAGACATGGATGAATGGATGGAGAAAAGAAAGGAAAAAGGCAGGACAAGGTCTCACATGGTAGAGCACATGAGCTCGCCAGCCGTTGTTGCTACGAAGGAGGACAGGGAAATGTCACACATTCTTTTAAACACCTGAGGAAAAAAAACGTAAGAGGCAAACTCTTGCACGTTTGCCCACCTCCAAGGTTGTCATATACTGAAATAAAGAAATATAAAGTGCATGTTTACAGCACATTGTGGGGACCCACCTCCCACATGGGGACAAAGCTGGTCCCTATTTTTTTTAAGACCCATGGTCAAAGTCTGTGTGCAAGTGTGTGTTGTTTGTTTGAACACCAAAAGAGACCACTTCTAACATCACTCGTTCCCAACCTGGAGGTCCCAACCCCACTAGGGGTCGCCAAAGCTTCATGTGGGCTTACAAGGCCTCCATGATTTTAAGGGGTGTAACAAAACTTTTATTTGTGTCATACACACTTAAGCAGAATTTAACTTGTACGGCAGACCCCACGCCGTAGCCTACACACGTCACCTACGCCCTTATGATAATTTATACTTGTGCAGTGGTGTGTCTGTGCCACTCTGCAGTTACACCTCCAAAACACTAGTTGGTGGCGGAGGTTTCTGAAGTGCTGAAAAGTTTAGTTGATTCAAAACACACTTTAAACACACATTAAACATGGCTTAATAGAGACGATTTCAAACACAAGCACACAAATCAGCTTCATTATAACTCACAGCATTCACAGACAAACACTTGTCTTTATCTGGACACATTTTCCCCACAAATACAACATGCTAATATTTTCAGCACAAGCCTATGGCATTTTACATTGTATAAATGAGCCTAGCAGCTAGCGAACATTTCCTCTTCTCATATGAAGCCAGGGGCAGCAGCAACATTTCGGCTCCATAACAACTCACAAGGTTCACTGACAAAACAACTGTCTTATACTAAACATGTTTTCCAAACAAATAACATGCTAACATTATTAGCACAAGCCTGTGGCATTTTACATTGTATAAATTAGCCTAGTGACTAGCAGAGATTTCCTCTGCTCATATGAAGCCAGGATAAATCATGAAGTATAAACCCTGAAGGATAAATCACACACAGGACTTAAAAATACTATTTTTGTGGAGGCTTTATTATCTACACAATTGATTGTCTCTTCTCTGTGAAATTAAAGTAAATAAAAGTTTCGTTTCCACTGAGGGTAATGGTTTCAGCTTATAAAAATAAACAGGAGGTCTGTTTACATGTTATTGAACTACTCAGTCGAGACACAGAATACTCTGCCTTCTAACTCAGGCCTGGCAAAGAAACGTCCCCTGTCTGAAACAAAAGTCAAATTTTTCATGATCATCCAGCCAAAAGAAATCAACATAGAGGTCATTTTACTAAAAGAGTACATTCCTTATGTCTTCATATACAGGACAGTAAAACATTTTAAGCCCACACTGATGCATAGCCATGCCAACATCATCAGTTTTCCCTGGGTCTTAAGAGTGGAATGGACCAAAGTACTAATCTGATGTAAATAATCTGCTCAAAATTCATCCAATTTGCTTGTTTTACACAAACTTCCTCAAGTTATTGTGTTCATTATTGAGTTAACTGTACATTATACCAGCTGTTTTATACTGTTATTGTTGTCAGGGGTTGTCAGTTTAATCAATGGTAGAAAAGTGGTCCCTTACGGAAAAAGGTTGGGAACCACTGTCTTAGATCTTGGTTAATGTATCACATTCTTAAAGCTAAGATATCAGAGGACAGTGTTTATAGCATGTATGTATTCTGTGCTAGGTTTGATTTCTCTAATAACACACCACAATTTATGTAATATAACAATTTGTGCAAAGGCAACAGAGAAGAGATTCAGATCTGAAATGATCAACTATTCCAAGTGTTGACAGTATTCACAATTTGTTGCACTTCCATATTTGTCCACTAGAGGGCTTCAGTCACCCACGTTCAGTCTGCCACACCTTAGACCAGAATTCAAAAGCACTTACAGTATGTGAAGACATGATAAGACACACAGACCTACAGATAAAGTAGAAGAATTGTATAAAATATTTTCATATTTTACTCTACTCATTTTAAAATGTCAGTATTGTGGAATGATTATCAGAATCAGAATCAAAGCACACTCTCTTCTTATGACTTATTTCTTCTGAGGAATGCACAAAATGCCAAATGTTGATTGCATGAGCAGTTTGCAACCATGTCAAGAATTTAAAATAACATTTTCCTCACAAAAAAACATTGAACTTTCATTTTAAGTTAAGACATTCACAGATTGGACATTGTTTATTACTGAAAAGCTTCTTGAGCCCTTTATTTGTGAATTCACAGCATTTTTGAGTCATAATTTGTTATAAGTAATGGGATGATGGCACTTATGGAAAAGAGAAAATCTTGTTTCCTTTTGTTCTGTTAAAGGTCAACAAATCAAAATATTGCTAATAAAATTTCATCAAACTACTTCAGAATGACAGCTGATTTTAAGGAAGGATGGAAATTACACCATATTATGATATACATCATTACTGAAGGATTATTGTGATATTTTTCTCCCTGGCCTTAACACACAGAAATACAATTTATTTGTTGAGTACCTTTTTTCAAATAATCTTGAAAAAAGAAATGATGTGCAGAGTCCTCAACAACTAACACCTCCTGAGTTACAATTAAACATTCAAACGACATATTGTTGGCGTGGTCCTTGCTAGTGAACTAAAGTTTAAGATGTTAGTGTGCAACCATGATTTTGTGGCCTCACAATTATTTTGGCAGTCAATAAGGCTCCGATAGAAACTTGCACAAGTGTGACATGGCAGACGTACTGTACTGAGAATGGACTTTCAACCACTTTAAAACTAGGAGAGATGTTGTGTCCAGTATTTATACATTAAACTGAAAAATATTTGCATGTCTTTAAAGATGTTTTCATGGGTAATGTTTAAGGTTCACTGGTAGAAAGTAGTATATTTAATCTAGTACTGTACTTAAGTACAAATTCAACATAATTGTACTTTATGTGAGTATTTCCATTTTATGCAACATTATACATCTGCTCTACATCTCAGGGGCGATTCAACTCAATTCAACTGCTTCTCTGTTAGTAATGTTGTTTCAGCACGTTCTCATCCCAAGTCATCACATATCCCAACTTTCTCCTCTTGTGTCATGTTACGAGCACTGTAACCAGTGTCAGGGCGTCAACAAAAGCACATGGTGAAGTTAAGGCATGTGCTTAGGTTTAGATAAAAACATCATGGTTTGGCTGTATATTCATACAGGAAGTGAACACCAGCCTCCCAGATGAAAGTCAGGGGCTTGTTTGACCCATCAACCGTCCCTCCCACCTGATGCTTCCTGTCCATGTATTGTACTGCCGTGACAGGTGCTGTCTGCCCAACTGGTGGCTGTGAAAGGTGGCTTTAGGTGTATGACACCGAAAGAACTGACAAAGCAACAGTAATTGATGCAACAATTGTTATGTAACTTAAAAATGGTAACATCAGACAATTTTTGCCTCTTTTTCTGTGACAACAGTGAAAATTAGTCATCCTCAATATTTGCCGTGTTATGGTTTCAGAATGATGAAGACAGTTGGGGAACAATTACATTCAAAATACCATGCAGGATCAACAGGATGACTTTTCTTCTTCAGCAGCTATCATGTTTTTCCTAAAGAATGTACAGATTTTTAGACATTCTATCATCTCAAAGTGCATGTACCTGCCATAAAAGGAAATCGCATGCCTTTGACCCCCCTTAGGTTTGGGCTAAGCCCCGACTGTTTACAAGATCTGGCTTTGCCCTGGCTATTTACTCCACTCATTTTTGTGTGGCAGCTGGTCTCCTTTGAGGTTTTGGTGTTTCACAGCCTTCATGTGCAGTAAAAACCATGTGTCTCTAAATTTGGTTGGAAGTATTCCTTTGTGGGCTGTTAAGGAAATTCTTCTACTTTCTAACATAAATGAACTCTTTAAAAACCCTCTTGGATCAGCTGGAAAATGCGTCCTCACAAAGCTGAAACAGGGCTGCTTTTTCTGAGCTCATGAAAAGTTGACTGTAGGACATATGTGGATCTCACACGACAGCCACACTACAAACATATGGTGATTTATACTGTAGAATATGATGCATTGCTGTAGATTGAACTACCCTATAGTATTTTAAGTAGTTAATTCAACCCAAAAACATCCTTTATAATAGTGAAACATTGAACAGTGACCATGGGGGCGGCACAGTGGTGCAGCAAGAAGATTCCTGGTTCAAACCCAAGCTGTTCTGACCTTGCATGTTCTCTCCATGTCAGTGTGGGTCCCTTCTGGGTACTCCGGCTTCCTCCCGCAGTTCAAAGACATGCAAGTCAGGTTAATTGGTGACTCTAATTTGCCCATAGGTGTGTACCTGAATTTGTTCATACATTGCAAACAAATTTAAAACTGCCTCAGGCTTTCTGTATGCACAGTTGTGAAGGCCCTGCTGTCTTAGAAAATGGAACAACACACCTTTTAATTAAATCCATAGCATATTAAAACTGCATTAATCAAAAAATGTTTTAATAGAGAAAAATATTTAACAGCCTCTCAGCTGTACTTTGCGTCGTTCATTTAATTCGCGTGGGAATTGGTCGTTGAGTCCGTAAAGCGTGCCTCTGAGTTCCTCTCCTTTGCTTTTAATCAGTTCCTTGTGTTTGTAATGTTCCAGTTTGGCGATGATGGGTCAGGGAGATTTGTTTGTGTGTGTGAGCCTAGACGGTGAACGCGGTGGAAGGTGATCTGATTTACAGTATCCGGGGGGATTTTGAGTCTGGTTTTCATGAAGTCCTTTATCAGCGTTTCTGGTTTGTCAGATGGATGTTCGGGTATGCCGGAGAAAATTAGGTTATCACGCGTGCTTCTGGTTTGTATGTCCAATATGGTTTCTTTCATTTTTTTGTTTTCCTTCATGACCGAGTCCATGTTAACGGGGAGCGATTTGACGGTGGTTTGAAGGGAGTTGTTTGACTGCTCTAGCTTTGTGATGTGGCTGTGGGCAAATTCAAGGCTCGAGCGAAGATCTTTTATTTCGTTATGGAGTGTTACCAGTAGGTCGAGTTTTTTGTTAATGGATTGCAATACAATGACCTCAACGTCTGTAGTCTCAAGATCGCTGGTGTCTGTGGATTAAGTATTTTTCCGTTTGTTTGGATTAGTTGGATCTTCCGGAGCGTTAACGTTATCCATCTGGCAGTTGTCATAGTGGTGGTCAATAAACGCTTCCAGATCAGCCAGTATGAACACGGTATGTTCCGGTTGTTAATTACGGCCTCGGATATGGATTTTTGTGTTGTTTGGTGAAGAAATAAAGTCCAAAAGAAAAAGTCGCAGAGTGTTTGTTGATCACTCGCAGGGCGCCGCCATCATGAATCTCACCTCCTCACACAGCGTCTCGCGATACTCAGCCGTCCAACACTCCGATACTCCGAGCTACAGCAGGTTCCCGCTTATCTCTGGGCTAAAAGTAAACATGATGTTGGTCTGATCAAAAACTGTGAGCCTGTGATAATAACACCTAAATCAGACTACAGACCCTGTCGTAATCAATATCCTCTCAGAAGTGAAGCAGTTTTTTAAAAAATTTATTTTCAAATAAAAACACAAGCAGGACAATGAAACAACCAAACAGACATCATCAACAACAAACAAACAAAACAAAAAATACAAACAAAAGAAGAAAACAAAAACCAAACGGGTCACTCATGTAAAAGTTAATTATACAATAAATCCATCTAGGTACAATGATGAAAACCTTGTAGTATTGAGGGGGACACTCTGGGTTTGATAAAGTCAAGGTCTTTCTGCTGCAAGGTGGTTGCATTACAATGCTGTTCTGTTGGAATTGCCTAACGTTAAGGTAAAGAGATGTACTGTTATTAATCCTGCTACTCTTCTCCCAACAGCTGTTGATGGAGAACCGCATGACTGTGTGGCTGTGATAACTTCTGCTTGCTCTCCCAGGCCTTGGGGGGTGGTTCATGATTTTGGACAAATTTGGAAAAACAGGGATTTCTTAACTTCAACGGGGAAATCTATTGCTCATCATGTGTTGGTGTCTGCTCTTTTGGATACTGTGTTGTTGCCTAAACAAATTGCTGTGTGTAAATGTGAAGCTCACACTAACAGCACTGACCCCATCTCTCTGGGTAATGCATTGCTGAAGCTTAATGTCAGTGCGGTAAACTATGAGGGAACAACCGTGAGGTTCTGAAATGTGACAAAGGTGTCACAGCAAGAGATATACCAACCTGTCATGAGCACTAACCCCAAGAGCCAGAGAGGAGTTGTTTGCTTCTCTAGAAACTGTGCAGCGGCGGCGGATCACTTTCTGGGCACATCTGCCTGTGCACAGACAGTTGTGTGTGGGGTGATGTGGGATCGCAACATGGACAACTGCAAAGGTGCGACACCACACGTTGCAACTTTAAATCTCACAAACACTGTTAGTCTTAACTGACCAGGAATCCCAACCCTGCTGTCTGTATGCCATCCAGTGATGGGTATGGATCACTTAGACAACACGTCTGGGTGTGTGGCAGACATGTTTACCAGGCACTTCAGCCTGGATGGTGTGGCTGGTGCTACTTGGCTAAGTTACTGCCTGCTGTGACTATTGTTCCTGATTCGACTCATTTTCACACAGACTATGATCACTACTACCCACCGCACAAAGCAAGACGAGCTGTGGTAAGGGTGCCCCCTGTGGAGAAGGGTTTTGGGGGTTTCCTGCCATGGTGGGGAACAGTAAACAATGCACACAAGATTGATGCTGTAGCTGTGGACTTCTGTCTGTCTGTGAAAATCTCACAGACAACGTGGCTACAGGTTTTAGCTCACTCACACCAGCAGTACAGGGCCTCAGAAATGTGGGGGGGGGGGGGGGGGGGGTTTGTCACATTGTGGGTACTGATTGCTGTACATACATACCTGACATCACTGATAACATGTAGGGATGTAACGATATGGAAAATTTGATATCTCGATTATAGTGACCAAATTATCACGGTAAATGGTAATTCTTACCATGTAAAAATTGTTATGTGTTGTATCATTCCCTGTGTGAGATCCATGACTACATCAATGGTATCATCTGCTGTAGGGCGCTACGTGCAGATGGATCTGTGGACTCCTCCTTACAATTCACAGGAGTCACTCATTTAAGTTTTTTCTTCTGATTCACATTCATTTGTCTCGCTGACAATGTTTTACTCATCAAAGTTGATTCACATTTATTTGTTTTAGCTTAGAAATGTTTTGATCATTAAAGTTGATTTCATTAGTAGTTTGTTTAGCAAATCACATTCATCATTTATTCACATTTTAATCACATTTTTACTTTTTAATCATATTTTATCTTATTTCACATTGATTACACTTAACATTAGAGTAGTAAACACCATATTTACTCAATTTTTCATTTTTTATTTTTTCATTTTCCATTTTTATTACTTGTTTGACAGTCAGTGTTCCCTTTATTGATTTTTACTATTGGGTAATCTCATTAAAGATGACATTTTTTCATTTATCCTTATCTTGCTTTAGTTTAGAGTTTAGTATAAGGGATTTTTTGTCCTCATCATATAGAGGTTTTTTCCCTTATTAGGTAGTGTAGTCAGACAGACAAGTCTTTTACCCTCTCCTTCGCCACATAGGGAGGGGGATGTTTGGCTTGCCTGTGACTTCTGCCTGGGCTTTCATCTCCTGTGTTGGAGGCTGGTGTTTGGCTGGTACGGGCGGTGCTCATAGGTCATAAGGTCATTAGATAATGGGGAATTTTCCATGCTCAAGGTTTAGCATGAGAATGCTAAACTACTTTTTTCACCTATAGCGTGTACTGCATGTTTTATATAAGGGTACTTGCTATGATGTATGATGTATATTGCTCAGTTTAACCCCTACTGTGACAGCAGTGAGAAATACAGCAGAGGCCTAATGGGAATAGGTTAAAGGTTACGAGCCAGGGAGGCTCCCACACCAAGTGTCCTTGCTAGCCTCAAGAGATGTTGTGTCTTAGGGATGTCCGCCACGCATATCACGTGAAACAGTGGAACCGCAGCTTTCCGACAAGGCCAAGCGCTTGTCGGTAGTCCAATAATTTCACAGCGAAAAAAAAAGATAAAGTTACACTAAAATGATGTATAACAGAGCTTTCATACAGCTTTGAACACACATTACTCTTGGATGGATTACTTGCACAGAAATGCCACGCATATCACATGAAAGCGCAGGACCAGAGCTTCCAGTGATACCACACACATCATTGTGCTGTCATCCCATCACCCCATAAATACAGATCAAATGTCTACAAAATCAGACTTTGTATGACAAGTCCAGCGCACTTCACCTTTGGCCTAGGGGGTCCATGTCATTGGTCCGACAGCCCATTGGTTCGACATCCCATTAGTCCGACTGTCTGCAGTGCTGAATGGCTCCCGGCGGGCGTATTTCTACCTTGATGGTGCGCCGCGACCGGCTCTGGGTCAGCTGGGAAAGGCTTGAGGCGGAGCAGGCTCACGGTTTATGTGTTTGTCACTTTCTTTTTCATTTTAACCCACACCATGATCTTTTCCTGACCCTAACCGAGTGGTTTTTGTGCCTAAGCCTAACCAGACCTTAACCACAGGGCATCATGATGATTTCGGAACGGACTTCGGAACAATGGGATGTCGAACCAATGGGCAGTTCCCGGCCTAGGGCCCATAGGGTTAAACTGTTTATTAAATAACTGTTTTGCCACCACAGCTCCATCTCTTGAAGAGTTCCCTAACTTTTTTCTGGAAGTTTTTTCCTACAAAGACGTAGAGTATGGGGTTGAGAACACTGTTGAAGAAGGCAAAGTAAATGAAGACATGGGTGCAGGTGTTTACGATGGCGCGGACGTCACACCCTTCCAGCAGCTTAGCTTGCAAAAGTGTGCTTGATATCTTCATCAGGTGGAATGGCACCCAGCAGATCATAAACGCCAGGAGGACTGCCAGCACCAGAGTAGTGGCCTTCTGTTCTGTCTGCCTGGTGTTTAACGCATCAATTGACCAGTTCTGCAGGGCTTTAATAATCTTGAAAGTGCAGTACGAAATAATTGAAACAGGGATGATGAAGCCAAATATTATCTGCATCACATGAAACGCAAGCTGTACATGGGTATTTGGGTAATTAAGATAGCATAAACTAGAATTTATGTGAGGGAAATATTTTACGTCCCTGTAGACAAGTGTGGGGACACCCAGGAGCAGGCCAAAACCCCACACCAGCACACAGGCCAGTTTGGCACATTTTGGCCTACGCATTCGTCCATGGGACAGCGGGTGCACCAGTGCTAAAAAACGATCTATGCTAATCAGAACAAGGAAGTAGATGCTGCAGTAAGCGTTCACTTTGATGGAAAAGGTGACCAGTGTACACAGGGGAGTAGGAAATGGCCAGTTGAATTTTTTGGCTGTGTACACAACCCAGAAGGGCAAACAAGTCATCAGGACAAGGTCAGCAATGGCCATGTTGCTCAAGTAGATCTCAGCCACGGTGCAGGCCTTCTTGTGGAAGCAGAAAACCATCAGGACAAACGCATTAAACACCATTCCCAGCACACTGACGAGCAGGATGTACACTGGCAGCACAGTGTAGTGCCATTCCGCGGATTCTGCGTCAGGACAATCAGGGCCATGCGTGCTGTTTAGATCTCCAGATAAAGCCACAGTGGTGAAGTTAGCAGGGATGCTGTGGAGGAGGAAGGCAAACAAGACAGCAGATTAAAACAAAGACACTTTGGGGTCGGCGGCTTTTCGGCCGATTGAGCATGTTGAATCGGCGGTGGAGCTTGTCGGTGAGAGAGATCACTCTGATTGGCTGTTCAGGTTTTATTTCCTTGCCCCTGTAGCGAGTGNGATGTAATAGTCCGTGGAGGTGCTGCGGTGCTCGGCTGCACAGATAGGAAACCCCTCGGCTGACAGGATGTACCACTCTCTCACTCCGCTCTCTCTCACACAGGCGCAGAACGTACGTGCTACTTGGCCATCGGATGTAGTCCATGTAGTGTGCTCAAATGCAGCTGACACAGGGCGACGTGAGGTGATGTAGACAATGCAAAAGTTGGCTTTCGTCGCTGCTAGTTCTTTGATGTCGGTTTGGTGTGTCCGCACCTTAACACAGCTGTCAATGCGGTGTCAAACTACGCAGAGCTGATTAAATATGAATGAATATTCTGTTACTGCTTTGCTTAAATCTCAACTCACGTGTTTTCAGAAACATATTTTAGTGCACTGTTTAGCTGTGAAATGAGAAAGCTGGTCCAGCTAGTGGGCAGTGCTTGGGATTTTGTTTAATTGTATCGGACATCGGTCACAAACATTCTCATTTTACAGCTAAAAAGGACGCTGAAATTTGTTTCTGAAATCATTTGAGGATAGAAATAGGCAATGCAGCAACAGAATCTTGATTCATATTTGATCAGCGCTGCCTGACATGATTGACAGCTTCGTTAGAGATGCCTCGGCTCTGATTGGTTGTTGTTTTGGTAAGGTGCGGTAAGGCCATTAGAAGTTCTGCATGTCAATAGAGTTGGCAGAGGAATATGATTATCTGCCTCATTTAGTGCTGTGTATACGAACAGTTTCAGGATATATAAAGTTTATTTTGTTATCAGCTACAGCTTTATATATTGAATACTGAGTGACATTGGATGCTGTAAAAAAGCTGTTTTCACAGTTTAAAACAGTTCCCAGAGAAATTGATTGTGCATAAAAAAAGGGTGGGAGCATTTAGACCCAATATGAGGCAGATTTACAGTAATCTTTCTGGCACACTGCTGTGATAACTCCTCAAATAAGACAGCTACAGTCAGATTTGATGAGTTACTATAAAACAAAGTATAGCTGAGACATTAGCGTGGTGTTTTATAGACGATTGTCTTCAGTTTTATGTTTTTCTTTTAAATAATAAAGACCAATAGAGCTAACTTTTAAAATAAAGCTTAAGGTTATGTTACCTATATTTTGTAATCAAAGTAATCCTGTGTTTGCAGAATACAATTTCATATTTGTGTAAGCCCAAGCAAGAGGATCATCGAATAATAAATTATTCTGTTTTAAGTGCCTTATGACATGTGTAATGTCATAAGGCACTTATGTATTTGCTAAGTAACTAAAGTTAACAAGTAGTCAAGTAAAGTATAAGTACCTCAAATCTGAACCTAAGTACAGTACTTGAGTAAATGAGTTGCTCTCCATCACTGATTATTTTTTTGGCATAAATGCTTTCAATTTAAATGCATCAAGAATGACTTTTCCTGACTTTAACCCTTTATGTGTTGCTGTATCAGCACAGTACAAACAGTTTTGTATACTGGTAATTCCGATCTCACTGACTCACATCATACTGGGGCTGAAAATTACCAAAATGCAACACTTGACGTGTTGAGACAAGACATGTCAGAACAACAAAAGCACTTCATATAAACATCCTGTGTCTGTGTCATGTTACATTTAACCCTATTTTACTTTGAGATCAGGGCCCGTATTCACAAAGATTCTCAGAGTCCTCTCAGAGAGCTCCTAACTTAGCCTAAAAAGCTCCTAACTTAGCCTAAAAATTCCTAGCAAGGAATCTTAGCTTAAGAGTGATTCAGGAAGTTTCTGAGAGCAACTCTGAGCAAGGAGGGGACAGAAACTTTTATCTTAGTGAGGAGGTGTGGTTGACCCCGTTGCTAGGTATGACGCAGTCTTCTAAAAGCTGTGATTGGTTGTTACAAAAAGGAAAAAAAAAAAAAAAAAAAGAAAAACAAATGCGCTCCTAGTAATGAATGGACAGTGAAATCAACCGATCATAGAACTTAGACTGTATTAAGAAATGTGTAATCGTGAAAATAATTTTATGTCATGATGATGAAACTCAGCAAAATTAAATTAATTGTTACACAGCTTCAAAATGTTTGAACGTTCCTCATTCACATGCTGATTATTATATTGATTTTCTTATTGTTATGTTCACTCGCCATGCTGGTAATTTTACTACTTAATCTATTTGATATTAATGGCGGACGCAGACTCAGCTGTCAGCGATCACTGTGACTGCTGGCCTCCTTGTAAAAAGCGGTTTGATTTGGCAGAATGACCAAAACAACGAACGAAATGGAGAAAAAAAGAACGAGAAAGCCGAACTGGACAGAAGAGCAGTGCCTGCTGTTGGCACAGCTCGTGGAGGAGAACAAATGAGTTTTAAGAGGGAAATTCGGTCCCGGGATCACGGCACAAGGGAAGAGGTAGACTTGGGAGTGCATTGCCCAACAAATCAATGCATCGTTCCCTCTCCTTTTTACGCACAAGCGATGAGTGTGAGAAGCGCTGGTACGTGCTGCAATCCAAAGCGAGTGTTATTGCGTTACTACGCTGGGTGGGAAAAGTAAGCTCATCCCTGATGAGGTCAACCACAAACATTATCCCTGCACGATCAAGCCGGTAGCGTCTTATTAAATCACTGTCGTTCAATATACGGAGAATATCTCTCCTTCCTCTCTGTCTTTCCGCCATCTTCTCTGTTTAAGACACTCTTAGGCTTCTTAAAAGTCCTCCTCCCTCCTCTTAACAGTTTTTCACCTTAGGAGCTCTCTTAAGGCCTAAGATGCTTTGTGAATAACTTTTATCTTACCAAGAGAAAAATCTTAGAATTCGAGGAATTCTAAGATTTTTCTTAGAATGACGTCACTAAGAGCTACTTTTAGTCTTAGGATTCTTTGTGAATACGGGCCCAGATTTCTTTGTAAAGGTAAGTACATTTTTAAGTGTCTGTAAACTGCCATTCACAGACACTGTTATTAAGCACAAATTGACATTGAACATTGTTCAGCTGTTGACAGTTAATATCCTGACTACAATGAATGATTAGTAAAACATATGCATGCATACCTTGTAGGCAGAAGAGCCATTCTTCCTGAAGAAGTCCAGATGTGAAATGCAGACACAATACACTGCTCCAGTACTTTCCTCGTCTGTGCTCTGTGCCTCACTCCCTTAAAGGAGAGAGGAAATTGGCCAATTGATTTAATATTGCTTCATTTGCATCCTCCCATGACCCTCTACCACTGTGCCAAATTTCACATGGATTGACGATTGAAGTCCTCTACGGGTTACATCTGTAACAGGAAACCGATGGAATTGGGAGCCGTTTAAGTGCGCCAACAGTGCGCCAACAAACCAGCGTGACCAGCTACATTATCACAGCTGTTGAAGTGTTGCCCAGCAGCTTGTTAATGTAGCTACATCTTCACAAGCTTGCATGTGTCTTGCCAATAAAGCATCTCGACAGAATGTCATCTAAAAAACAAACAAAAAAGCAAACACAGCAAAAACAACCCTACAGTGTTCTTTAACGTGTGAGCCAAAGTTTAACATCACATTTCATCACCCCATTGTGCATGCACTGCAATACACAGTTGGCAACTAAACAAAATAACACAGCACCACACCTAAAATCAAAAACATGTGAATGTTTCATGCTTCAGCGTGTCCCTGGAGTGCTGAAAAAAGTTGAGGGTGGCTCAGCTTTTGATTGTAGCGTGTCACAAGTTCTGGGCATCAGTTTGAAGCTTCATGTCACCTGCTTCTACTGAGAACGACTGCTGTGTGTTCATAGTGTGAACACACCATAATGCTCCACATACACTGTGCTAACACCACCCTATGGCTATCCGGTCACTGTACAAACTGCCAGTGTGCAGTTTATGACAGTCTAACATTTCATGGAGCACATCTGCAGAAAATACATTTGCAACCCCTGATTCTCAGCTGTTGTGTTGAGTTGTGCAATCTTATTTAATCAGGGAAGTCTTAACTCCTGTTAGTCACAGTAAATATAATGACAACTGGCACACAGACATTAAACCATGACATACCTAAGCTACTTGAACTACCACAGCTGTTAAATGCAAGTGAAGAGGGCAGCATTAAAACAGCTTTCCTATAAATTTCTTATCTGTCTTCACATATTATATTTAAAAGACGCAGCGTCTCTTACCTGGGATCTCAGTGTGTCTCAACAAGAGGTGAAGGTACAGACGCCTCTCATACCCTTATTTCACCTTGGAACCTCCCACTGATACAACACTTTCTTATTTATCATTCCATAATCCACTAGATCTCCTGGGTCTTAAGTCCCACCCATTACATGCAGAACGTATTATTACTGGTATCATGTTTCAAGCTTTCTTCAGTATCAGAGTTGTATATAGTGGGGCGGCTTAGCTCAATATATCACAACAATCGTTCATTTTGTGATGAAAGCACACCATCTGGTATAGAGGGATATAGAGGGAAGTTAAGTGATAGGAAGTTTGTCATAGATGATGAGGAAATCCCAACAATTAGGGAAAAGTCAGTAAAGAGCTTAGGTAGGTGGTACAATGTGGAGTTGAATGATGAGGAACAGGTGGTGAAATTTAGAAAAGATGTGGCTGAAAGATTGGATAGAATAGATAAATCAGAACTTCCAGGAAAGTTGAAGTTGTGGTGTTTGCAATTTGGGCTATATCCTAGGTTAATGTGGCCATTGTCAATTTACGAAATTCCAATATCCGTTGTGGAGAGAATTGAAAGGTCGGTTAGCTCCTATATTAGGAAGTAGTTGGGCGCTCCTAGGTGCCTAAGAAGTGTTGCATTGTATGGAAAAAGGATACTTCAGCTGCCAGTATCTAGTTTAACAGAGGAATTTAAATGTACCAAGGTCAGGACAGAGATCTTGTTATCTGGGAGTAAAGATGTGGTAGTTAGGAGTGTGGTTCCAAATCCAACCAAGGGGAGGAAGTGGAACCCAAGAGCGGCAGTTCAGGAGGCAGAGGCAGCTCTTAGGCAACATATATTCAGCATTGAGTGTACCAAATTTGGTGCTTTCATCACAAAATGAACGTTTAGCTATGCCGCCCCACTAATAGTCATAGTTGTCTGTACATATATTGCTGACAGCATGTGCTAATGGAATAAGGGCATTTTTGCAGGTACAAATTTCCATACTGTAAACAAATAAAGGCTTAAAAACTGGTTCTTCTTCTGGTCTTCTTCTTTAAAGTTTTACCTTTTTCTTTTGTCATACTGGCACCCAAACAAGCCTGAGTGTTTGTGTCAGATTTAACATGAGTTTTACACACCCATTTCCCCGTCTGCCTCTTCCTTCTCGTAAATGACGTACCAAACAGGAGTGGTGAGGTGTGGCATTTCGCAAAATCCAGCTGCAATTACTCGCGCTGGCAAAAAACTTAAACTTAAACTTAAACTTAAAAAACAAATGCACACATTCACACAAATGAGATAACTGTCATCATTCATGGAAATCTCATTGCATTATCCTGAGCGGAGGAAAAGACAGAGGGTTATTATTATTTTTTGCCTGAACAGAACACATGCAGCACAAAACAAGGACCCTCCCTCTGCAAAATACACTTGACTCCTCTCTAAGACTCTGGAATGAGAGGCGTAGCAAGCGAGGGAAATGGGATGTTCAAAAACTAGATTAACCAGGCATGAACAAAGCTGCACAGTAATTAGCTGTGATTGCTATTATATTGGGATAAATAGGCCTTTGGTAGATGGAGGTTAAGTTGAAACATGTGCAACAACAGATCAAGTGGCTGAAGAATCAAAATGAATACCATATGATTTTTTTTTTTTTTTACTACTGCTTAAAGTTGAACCTCAGTCTTTTTTAGTGGATGTTAGTGAGAAACTTTGTCAGTAAGACATTTTAATGATACAGTTGGAATGGCAGCATACGTTAGCATACTAAAGCTAGCATGCTAATTTCTCAAAGTATAGCTAAAGCTTACAAAAATTGGTTTATTACTTTTGTAAGTAACCTGTTATTCATTCATTCACTCATTTTCTGTAACCACTTATCCTGTTTATGGCTGCAGGGGGCTGGAACCTATCCCAGCTGACACTGGGTGAGAGCAGGAAGGGTACACCCAGGGATCAAAATTAGCAGTCGCCAGTCGCCAGAGGCACTAATTTTAACCCTTTGGCCAGTAAATGAAGTCACCTAACCAGCCACTCTGGCAAGTGAAAAAAATAGGGCCAAACTACTGTTATTGTTGTTTCTCCCGCCCCTGGCTGTGTGTAGGCTACGTGATGTCATTGGTTGCGCGCCGGTGTCGTACAACAGATCTTCAAGCCCACAACATGCCGCAAAGTGGGAGCTAGAA
>NC_065519.1:15952506-15955574 GCF_006386435.1 Epinephelus moara
TTAATTCCACACAAAATTATGCTAATATTGTATTTTGAGAATTGCTCGAGTTTATTATAGTAATAACACATTGAAAATATACCAAAATGCTATTTATGATTTTTGGCTAGTGAAAAAAAATTCTGGCCAGTAGATTTTTAAAGCTTACTAGCCACTTGGCTAGTAAGCCAAAAAGTTAAGTTTGAACCCTGGGTACACCCTAGACAGGTTGCCAGACTATCACAGGGCTGACACATAGAGACAGACAACCATTCACACTCACATTCACCTACGGCCAACTTAAGCCCCTTTAACACTGCCAGATTTTCCGCGAATGTTGGGCCGTTTTGCCGGTAAACTGTGAGTGTTTAGACACACAGAGCCAGATTGGCAAAGTGCCCAATTTTCCGCCTCATAGGGTAGTCATATTGGTGCAACCCTTTTAGTTTAAACAGACCGAGGCGGCCTTCCGCAACGGGAGGGGCTGTTGAAGACTTGTGGGAGGAGCTGTTTGGATAAACAGGAAACAGCTGATAACAGGAGTTAGCGAGCGGCTAGTAGCAAGAGGGAAACGCAAACCTGACAGACACTGTAAAGATGAGCAACTGGGGAGACAAGGCATTGTGCAGCCTCCTTGTCACGTGTTTGGTCTGGCGAAAAATTTGATATTTTGGCAGTGTTGTATGTGGACGGGGCCAAATGGCGACATAGCGCCCCCTAGAAAATTTCGTACCTCAAGCCCTGCCTGTGTGTTTCACCTACATGCATGAAATTTAGTGGGCTCATTGAACATACCAAGACACACAAAAAATCCTCTTGGACCCGTGCCATAAACCCAACAGGAAGTCAGCCATTTTGAGTTGAATTTTTGACGTATTTGAACAAACTCCTCCTTGGGATTTCGTCCGATCGACTTCAAATTTGGTACAGATCATCTAGAGGCCATGCTAATCAAAAGTTATTAAAAGAATGTCAGTAGCTCAAAGGGCGTGGCTGCCAGGGCGTGACAAATGTTGGCGACTTTTCGTTTTCCTGCCATCGATTTTGAAACGGCTCTCACGCCCATATACTTGATCCTAGCAGCTTCAAACTTGCTGGACATGATGATGGCTCCGCCCTGAATGGCCCGATATGTTAATATCCCACCTTACTCATAGCGCCCCCCGGTGGTAACAGGAAGTGACCAGTTTTTACTTTAACATGTACTGATGACACAATCTTGACTGCATCAACTTCATTCTACTTCTAATGCATGCAGAACAAGTTGGTGAAGCTACCTTATGAACGCTGTGAAGCTATGTCTAATGGTGTCCCTGTGGCGGCGTGGTGACTATCAATCCTTTGCCACTAAATATGGCTTTTTGATGGCTTCAGCTACCTCATATCCTCATGAAAATTGATACACAGGTCAAGAATGGGAAGCTCTTACATCTGATAGGAGCATCGCCCATGGGGGGGACAAAATGCCTCTATAGCGCCCCCTTGAAATTTTCAAAAAACCCTCCACATAGGGGTTTTTTTTTGGGAGTAGGAAGATGAAAATTTGTACATATGTGTAAGTTGCCCAGACGCACAAAAAAAGTCTCTGCCACCAGTGGTCTACTCCAAACAGGAAGTTGCCCATTTTGATTTAAACTATTCATTTTGGTGTCGATTTTGTGATAAACACAACTTGTATTTTAACGAACTCCTCCTACAGATTTTGTCCAATCAACTTCAGATTTGGTACAGATCATCCTGAGTCCATGCTGAATCAAAAGTTATTAAAAGCTTTTCTGTATGTCAAGGGGCGTGGCCGCTATGGCATTGCCATATTTGATGCATCGCCATGCATATTCCAACAACTCTCTCACATACTTCATCCTAACTGCTTCAAAATTTCTGTACATGACAAGAGCCTTGCCCTGCACGCCTCCTATTCTCATACTCACTCTAACTCATAGTGCCCCCTTGTGGAAACAGGAAATGGCATATTTTTATATTGATGAACACCAACACCACGGTAACTGACCCAGAGTTTAAGTTAGCTCTCAGTCTGGAACAGACAACCCAGAGTTTCCCTCATCTCAGGGTTAACTTACTCTGAGTTTTCACATAACCGCTTCAGTTATGAGTGCTGCTGCTGGCCCCCCCAGTGGCACAGGAGGGCAAGGGCCCGATCACAGCTGCTTTCAGCTTTAATTAGGGGTCCAAGCCCGCGGGGCCTGGGGAACGCGTATGCAAGGAGACGCGTTTCCCAGGACCAGCGGTCAACACTTTTGTTTTTGCTCCCATTTTTCATGAGCTGAACTCAAAGATCTAAAACATTTTCTATATACACAAAAGACCATTTCTCACAAATATTGTTCACAAATCTGTCTAAATCTGTGTTAGTGAGCACTTCTCCTTTGCCAAGATAATCCATCCCACCTCACAGGTGTGGTATATCAAGATGCTGATTAGACAGCATGATTATTGCACAGGTGTGCCTTGGGATGGCCACAATAAAAGGCCACTCTAAAATGTTCAGTTTTATCACACAGCACAATGCCACAGATGTTGCAAGTTTTGAGGGAGCGTGCAATTGGCATGCTGACTGCAGGAATGTCCACCAGTTTGCTGATGTCAACGTTGTGGATCGAGTGGCCCATGGTGGCGGTGGGGTTATGGTATGGGCAGGCGTATGTTATGGACAACGAACACAGGTGCATTTTATTGATGGCATTTTGAATGCACAGTGATACCGTGACGAGATCCTGAGGCCCATTGTTGTGCCATTCATCCACGACCACGGCCCCATGTTGCAAGGATCTGTACACAATTCCTGGAAGCTGAAAACATCCCAGTTCTTGCATGGCCAGCATACTCACCGGACAAGTCACCCATTGAGCATGTTTGGAATGCTCTGGATCGGCATATATGACAGCGCGTTCCAGTTCCTGCCAATATCCAGCAACTTCGCACAGCCATTGAAGAGGAGTGGACCAACATTCCACAGGCCACAATCAACAACCTGATCAACTCTATGTAAAGGAGATGTGTTGCACTGCGTGAGGCAAATAGTGGTCACACCAGATACTGACTGGTTTTCTGACCCCCCCAGACCCCCC
>NC_065519.1:15955656-15958017 GCF_006386435.1 Epinephelus moara
GGATAGCCCAGATTGTCCTGAAAAAAACAAGATATAGCATGTGTATGTAGCTTTTATAATGACTGTGATATGAGCTTAAAAGTAAAGGCAGTAAAAATACCCCAAAAAGGCCTAGGGCCCGAGATGTTGACTTCAGACTGCACTTCTCTTGCTGTCTCTGGTTTGTTCACACCATTTGAAAGAATATTTGACCTCCTGCCAACATCCCCATGCCCACAGACCTGCATGCCTCTCAGGTTATCTTATTTACTTCTAAGGTTCGGTATGCTTATCGTTTTCTCTCTAAATCTTATTCTGCATCTGTTTCTGTGTGCATGTATTTTGACAAGCTAACCTGAACAGAACAAATAGCATTACACAATGAAGCTATTTTGATTTGTTAGACATAAAAAGATAAGTTGCTTTGGGGACATGAATGGGCCCTTCTTTTCTTATTTCACAAACAACTGATCCACAACCTACTTCCCCCATCTTTAAATGAACCAAATCAGTGACTCACATCCACAAAATGAACACAGAAAGCTGTCTTTGTGGCGTCTTATGCAATCAAATATGTTCTTTTGTTTCCTTTTCTTTAGAACTTTGCGCCATACCACTGATGCTGAATCTAAAATGAGTGGTGGCTGTTGAAGTATTGCTTGTAGTGATGTCTAGGTGGGTGATCTCTGTGACTGAAGTATCATTAGTGCAGTGAAAGCTATATTCTAACAAATATAAAACAATTACATGAGGCAAAAAGAGAAATCAAAAGGAAAACTACTCCCAAAAACAACGGATCCAAATGATCATTTTGGCACTTGAAAACACACAGCTTTGCACACACATTACTCTTGGATGGATTACTCGTGAATGCAGGCTTGCACAGAAATGCCATGCATATCACATGAAAGCACAGGACCAGAGCTGCAGTAAATAGTAATGTTTTAAGCCCTGATTTAAATGAGGTGACAGTTTCAGCCAACCTCAGNATTACTCGTGAATGCAGGCTTGCACAGAAATGCCATGCATATCACATGAAAGCACAGGACCAGAGCTTTCCAGTGATACCACACATATCATTGTGCTGTCATCCCATCACGCTATAAATCTAGATCAATTGTCTACAAAATAAAAACCTGACGAATTTCTTTACAATCCATGATACAGATCTTGTTATCAGTCACTTNNNNTGTTCCAGATGATCTGAGGGGTCTGGATGCTTCATAACGTACAAGTATATCTGAGATGTATTTTTTTTTTTAAAGATATTTTTTGGGGCATTTTAGCCTTTAATTGATAGGACATCTTAAGTGTGAAAGGGGGAGAGAGAGAGGGAAGGACATGCAGCAAAGGGCCACAGGCCGGAGTCAAACCCGGGCCGCTGCGGCAACAGCCTTGTACATGGGGCGCCTGCTCTACCACTAAGCCACCGACGCCCCATCAGAGATGTATTTAGGCCCGAGACTATTTAGTGCTTTATAGACAAGTAACAAGATTTTAAAGTCTATCCTTTGACACACAGGAAGCCAGTGCAGTGATTTAAGCACTGGTGTGATGTGCTCCACTCTCTTGGTGTTGGTGAGGACTCTGGCAGCAGCGTTCTGGACGAGCTGCAGTTGTCTGATTGATTTTTTACTCAGGCCTGTGAAGACACCGTTACAATAGTCCAGCCTGCTGAAAATGAAAGTATGAACAAGTTTTTCTGTATCTTGTTTAGACAGAAATTCTTTTATTCTTGCTATGTTTTTAAGGTGGTAGTAGGCTGATTTAGTAATTGTCTTAATGTGACTATTGAAATTAAGGTCTGAGTCCAGAACTACACAAAGATTTCTGGCTTGATTTGTAGGTTTTAGTGTCATGGCATCAAGGTAAGCACTGACTATTGATCTTTGTTCTTCGGGGCCACTAACAACTATTTTCTGATTACCTCTGTTGTAATTTTACTGGTGTCAGCGGAGATGGCCATTTTAAAGAAAACACAGTAATGATCAGAAAAGGCAACATCAGTCACCACAACCTCAGAAATGTTGAGCCCTTTGGAGATAATTAGATCTAAAATATGTCCCTTATTGTGCATTGGCTCTGTTACATGCTGCCCAAAATGTCCCCCCAATTTTTTTTTTTACTGCAAAGTGGCACTTGGTTGCCTATTTTTCTATTATCTTAGATGTAAATATTGCATGTTTCTTTCAGATAAAACATATTTTTGAAATAAAAATAAAAAATAAAAATACTGGCAATCATGTCCGCCTGGCACAAACCACATGTTTTGGAGAGCTGTGAAGTGACAGAATGTCCCACCATCATGGTTCTTATATTGCCAGATTCCAGAGAGTCTCCCCTCTTCATATATGGCAGAATATGTCAACTTCCAACTTGCTA
>NC_065519.1:15958147-15961953 GCF_006386435.1 Epinephelus moara
TCTCTCTCTCTCTCTCATTGTGTCATGCGGATTACTGTTAATTTATTATGCTGATCTGTTCTGTACGACATCTATTGCACGTCTGTCAGTCCTGGAAGAGGGATCCCTCCTCAGTTGCTCTTCCTGAGGTTTCTACCGTTTTTTTTTCCCCCGTTAAAGGGTTTTTTTTGGGGAATTTTTCCTTATCCGCTGCGAGGGTCATAAGGACAGAGGAATGCTGTAAAGCCCTGTGAGGCAAATTGTGATTTGTGATATTGGGCTTTATAAATAAAATTGATTGATTGATTGATAAAGATAAGCTCCTTTGGGAACATGAATGGGCCCTTCCTGTCTTATTTCACAAAAAACTGATCCACAACCTACTTCCCCCATCTTTAAATGAACCAAATCAGTGACTCACATCCACAAAATGAACACAGAAAGCTGTCTTTGTGGCGTCTTATGCAATCAAATATGTTCTTTTGTTTTCTTTTCTTTAGAATTTTGCGCCATACCACTGATGCTGAATCTAAAATGAGTGGTGGCTGTTGTCTCTGGTTTGTTCACACCATTTGAAAGACTATTTGACCTCCTTGCCAACATCCCCATGCCCACAGACCTGCATGCCTCTCAGGTTATCTTATTTACTTGTAAGGTTCGGTTTGCTTATCGTTTTCGCTCTAAATCTCTGTGACTGAAGTGTCATTAGTTCAGTGAAAGCTATATTCTAACAAATATAAACCAGTTACATAAGGCAAAAAGAGCAAAAGAGAAATCAAAAAGGAAAACTACTCCCAAAAACAAGAGGAAGAAGAAACGTCCTTTATTTATTGTGCTGTTTTTATAGAGTTATCGGCACTGCTACTTCCCCGAAATGACTGCTGTTTTTTGGCTATTCCTTTGAACTGTCATAACAACGACTCAGTAACATTACTACAACACAGCCAGTGAAAACATGCACGTTGGTGGTTTTACTGCTGTGTGATACCACTAATGCAGCCATGGAACAATAAACCATCTCTTAAAGGTATAATATGTAGTTTTTCCACATAAAAATGTCTAAAAATGACTAAACCAATATTATACATTTTGTTTAGTTGTGTACTTTGATTATCAGAAATGTTTCCAACAATTTTTCAAACCCAGATAAATATGAAATATTAATAAAAGTTACGGACCGTATCATTAGGTCGCAATGGCGACGTAACTCCAGTTACCATAGCCATTAAATGAAGGAGAAGAAGAAGAAGCAGACCGGATGAGACGTCAGAGAATGAACGTTACTGTTGCTAGGCTAAGCTAACTCGTCATGGATCATGATTATGCATTGACGGTTGCTGCACCTTCTGACACCGAAGCTGTCCCGGTAAACAAGCCGGTAAAACGGAAACATATGGGTCAACCAAGCGATCGCAGAAGAATTTGGGATAAGAAGAGAGCTAAATCAAGGATAAATATTGGTGTGGCCTTTCTGAGATGGAGAGAGCTTCATGAAAATCTAGGACTACAATTCGACGCCGACCTCACGTGTGTTCTACTAGACAGGTAAGCAAACATCTGGCTGATGTTACTGAAATATTAATCATTTCCACCAGTGTATTGCAAGCACTGCTGAGCTGATGCCGGTAAATTTACGGAGTGAGGAACGTCAGATCTGTATCTGTTATATGACTACAACTCCCATGATCCCACGCTACTTCATGACGTCATCCAACTCCGTCTTCTGTTATTGTTTTCGTTTGAGACCCCTAGCAGCAGAAAATTACATATTGCACGTTTAAAGAAAATAATGGTAATAAAATCAAAGTAGAATTCAAACTCTGCTCCTACTGCTGTAGAAATGTTCCTGGCAGATAAAACACAGACCACCCAATATTTACTGTTATTGAAACAGAGGCCGTTCTAGAAAGATATCCATGTGTCCTCCCTCATTTTGTCTCTCTAGTTTCAAGTGCCTGTTATATTGCTCTGGAGTACAGGCTTTGCAAAATGAGCCAATCAAACATGGGTAAAAATAGGCTCAAATTTCACATCCCCTTTTTCGTATCAACAAACCAGCCATCACAAGACATTATGCAATATGTTCAAGCAAGCTACTGGTGGGCGGCCACAGTCCAAACATCTGCTGTCTGGATTTTGGTTTTGTTTTTATTCATGCAAATTGTCAGAACAAAGATAAAACATTTTAGCCACACCAGGAACAGTGCACCCCCAGAGGTTTTTCAATGGGTTGGCCAGATGAGGCCACTGGAAAATCTGGGGTGGCACTTCAGAACCAAAAACCATAACTGAATTTCATGAGGTCTATATGTGGATGAGCTACACAGGAATAGTAAAGAAGGGATTGCATGCTGAAATACTTTGACTTCTCATTTGTGTTGATATGCAGCACATTCTCACTCTGATCTCGTCACATATGAACGTTTGGTTGTTCTATTGTGCTATCTACAGTATATACTTTAGACAATTCATTGGTTGTAAGGAACCAAACATTTATTGGTAACAAGCCTTCTCAAGTTTAAGGGAGATCCCACCCATAGACCCAGTTTTCATTAATTCATTCAGAATCCTGAAGTGAGTTTAAGGGACCCCTTTGAAAACCGCAATGACAGTTTTTCCTTCAACAAAATTTGGGCTTAATTTGGAACATTACTTAGCCCCCTTTGCCAACAAGCTATGTCGACATGGTTGGCACCAATGGATGCCTTAGGTTGGATGGTCTCATAAGACACCCCTTTCTTTACACTAGCTTAAAAATGAGCATCTACAGTCTCTTAAAAGACAGTAATGTTGACCTCTAATCATTTTCACCAGGTGGGCAGTGGCAGGACCAGCAATTGATCTTTCGCTAAGCCCCGACTTCTTGTGATGGCCTGCCAAGCTGCTGGAGCTAGCATGGAGCCCACACTGTAACTAACTGCACTCCCTGAAGAAATATTATCATATTTTTGGAATAATGAAACAGTGATTCCAGAGAGAAGCAGACAGAGGGGTCTACAGTCTGTGTTTGAAGGATATATCCAGGATGTCAAACTGACTCAGCAGCAGTGATGGGAATAACGGCGTTATAAATAACGGCGTTACTAACGGCACTACTTTTTTCAGTAACGACTAATCAAAAAAGTTACTGTCTACCCCGTTATAACGCTGTTATGGTTACTCACAATAAAATGCGCCGTTACTCGGCTTTACTTCAGTTCACTGAAGCGGCTTTCACTCAGACCAGCTCCTTCTCAGCGGAGCTCTAAAGTGTTTCTTCTTTGGTGAGGGCAGGTGAGGGGGAAGCATAAGTGATGATGATTGGCTTAGGGAGAGGAAAATTTCATCATAAACCAATCAGAGGCAGAGTAGGGCGGGTATTCACAAGCAGGTTTGTCAGGTCCGCGACTTTAGGCTTGTGTTTTTGTAAAGTCGCTTACAAATATTGGTAGTCATCACGGGTTGTGGTTTTTTGGACTTGTTTCCCAAGTGGAGTTGCCACGGGTTGTGGTTTTTTGGACTTGTTTCCCAAGTGGAGTTGCTTATTTGGGCTTGCTCTCTAAACATCGCCTTTCTCTCTATATATCCGTCTAATAACTTATTCAAACGCATGATAGTATCTCGGACTGCAGGATGTTTCCCAAGCCGCACTCCCTCTCCCTCACACACACGCACGCACAACAATGGAGTGTAGTGTAGATAAGTGTACAATGTAGGCTATAATAATAATGATTTATTCTATTAAGTGTCAGTTTCATTCATTTAACATATTCAATGTTGAGTTTCATTACAGTTCCATTAAGGGGGCTGTCCAAGCAATTTGACATATTTGAGCATTTAATAAAAAA
>NC_065519.1:15968059-15973363 GCF_006386435.1 Epinephelus moara
AACTCTTTAAAAACCCTCTTGGATCAGCTGGAAAATGCGTCCTCACAAAGCTGAAACAGGGCTGCTTTTTCTGAGCTCATGAAAAGTTGACTGTAGGACATATGTGGATCTCACACGACAGCCACACTACAAACATATGGTGATTTATACTGTAGAATATGATGCATTGCTGTAGAGTGAACTCCCCAGTAGTATTTTAAGTAGTTAATTCAACCCAAAAACATCCTTTATAATAGTGAAACATTGAACAGTGACCATGGGGGCGGCACAGTGGTGCAGCAAGAAGATTCCTGGTTCAAGCCGAAGGTGGGCAGTTCGAACTCCTGGACTGGGGAGCCCCTCTGTTCTGTGCAGAGCTTGCATGTTCTGTCCATGTCAGTGTGGGTCCCTTCTGGGTACTCCGGCTTCCTCCCGCAGTTCAAAGACATGCAAGTCAGGTTAACTGGTGACTCTAATTTGCCCATAGGTGTGTACCTGAATTTGTTCATACATTGCAAACAAATTTAAAACTACCTCAGGCTTTCTGTATGCACAATTGTGAAGGCCCTGCTGTCTTGGAAAATGTAAAAACACACCTTTTAATTAAATCCATAGCATATTAAAACTGCATTAATCAAAAAATGTTTTGATAAAGAAAAATCAACTCAGCCTCTCAGCTGTTTCTGACCGCAAAGACATTCACAGATGCTCACGAACAGCCCCACACTAAGGTGTCAGGGCCTTAATATGTGCGTGTACACAACTTTATTGCTTTCTCCATGATACACCTCCAGGCACACATACTGTACTTCCTGTTGAGAAATAGGTGGCAGTGTGCAAATAGTGGGCACGCGCCTGTCAATTACAGTGACTCTGATTTACAAACATGCCATGATGGTAGGAACAAATTGGCCAGCACATTTGTGTCATTAATCCAACAGTAGTTTTGTGTGCACACTTGTTTGATACGCAGAGTAGGAACATTTCTGTGCACACATTGGTGAATGAGGCCCACTGAGTGATACAACGTTTGATACTTAAAGTAAATTTTACACATTGTTGTGGTGCATTTTCATAGCGTGTTATCAGTACTTTATCTAACTAATATCTGAACACTTCCTCCAACACTGGTGGGGTTGAGTCAAAGTATTAGAGACAAGGTATCAGAAAGTTTTTAGACAGACTAACAGATTGCTGGTTTTGGACCTTTAATGACATTTGATGACAATAACAAAAACTTTTGCTCAATGAGAATTACCTCACATTTGAAGCCAATACATTCTCACTGCGACCTTGTCTCATATTGACATTTGGTCATGGACTTTCCACCTCCAGATACAAAGTAAAAAGTACCCTGGGTGCGTTGGAGGTTGACGTTCTGGGACGCCATGTCAAGTTATGTTGTTACATGCATTGTCTTCTTTCAAAATACACTTTCGTTTACACAGGAAATGAACCATTTACGTACAGTCTCTTTCAAAATAAAGGCACGACGGCGGTAAAACACCGCAAATTATTATTTTTTCCCTTCAACAACGAACGTACATGGTTGGGTTCAGGAAAAAAGAACAGGGCTTGGCTTTGTAATCCTATGGGACACAAACACCACTCTCCCGGGTGAAAGTCTGTGTTTGTTGGACCCATCCGCCCACCCCACTCAGACTTTTGTTTCCTTAACTTTCGTTGTTGTCCCGTTACGTTTCCCCCTGATGCTGCCAAGTACCATTAAACTGTAACAGCTACCGGCCGAGCATCATGCTGACGTTAAAGGATGGCTTTTTCGTCAATGTCTGACACCGCAAGTCACTGTCCAAACCCTGGATTTTGACGACTTCGGAGTGAGATTGGGTTGTTGAAGCAGTATCTATAACTGAGTTGTTATCTTCTGGGTCATATCCTACTGTTTAATGTCTAACTGTTGGGTTAACCACAAGGGAGTTACATTAAGTCCTATACTTTATTTTACCTACACCACATCTTCATCTTTGCTCTTCTTCTTTACCTGGAAGAAGAGAACAACCTGATTGACATTCGCTTTCCCTGTTCTAGTAATGAAGCAGTAGAGGAGAGGGTCTGCAAGGCAGTTAAGGGTTGAGACAGCTATGCTGAACTTGAACGGATAATGGAGCCATGCAACTTTCCTGCAGTCTTCCACTAGTGTGCGGAGTAGCATCATAACATGGATAGGTCCAAAGCAGAGCACAAGGCAGAGCAGAACTACCGTCAGCAGCTTTGAAATCCGCTTACGTTCCTGTTCCTCTGTGGCCTGATTGGATTTCACCGCCTTACAGATCCCCCAGGTGGTAAACATCACCAGGAGAACGGGGAGAATGAAGCCCAGGATGAAGCGCGCTACATTAGCCCGAGCCAGGCTCTCTGACTGCGGGAGGAAGACATCGAAGCACACTGAAAACTTGTTGTTCTCATGGTATGAGTCCTCCCAGGTGATAGTGAAGACGTTGAAACAGACCACCAACACCCAAATAGCAACACTGACTGCTGCTGCAGTGCTAACTTTCCTCAAGAAAGTATACTTTAATGGGTGAACCACTGCCAGGTAGCGGTCGACAGCAATGCAGCAGAGGAGAGCATCGCTGGTGTAGAAGTTAGTGAAGAGAAAGTAGACAGACAGCACACACACGTAGCCTCCGTGAGCCCAAACTCCTTTCCACAGGAAGTCCAGCCACAGCGAAAGGCCGATAGTGAAGGTCAGGTCACTCAGGGCCAAGTTGAACAGATACACACCGAGCTCGTTCTTCTGTCTGATGTGCTGCCAGGACACGTAGAGGGAGAAGGCGTTGGATGGGATGGCAGTGACGATGATAGCCAGGTAGAAAAACAGAAATGGCCTCCTCCTGTATTCGCTGTCAATCGTGTAGCATTCTGAATGGTTGGAGGCCAGGGTTAGGTTTTCCATTGTGGATGTGGCATTCATGTGTTCACACCTTGTAGAGAGACATGGAAAGAAATAAGGATGGAATACAAAAATGCACTGAACACCTAAACGTTGAGATTTTGCACTTTAAAGGTGAACACCACCCAAATTAAGAATTCCAATCTGTTTTTTCCATGGCCAAGGAAACTTAAATTATTTCTGAGCTACTCTCTCTCAAGGCCAGAAACCAGAGAAGTCTCAGACTGTGATGTCATAGGGTATAAAGTCTGAAACTGCTTAGTAGACAATGAAAAGGAGACTGATTTTGTGGACCCACTTAATGTTTGATTTCTTTGTCTTTGTACCCAAATGAGCTTTATTTTATTGTACTGCTCTCAGTTCTGAAACAGAAAATGTACCCATAACTCAGAAAATTCCCCTGGGTGCTCTCAGTGTCATCTAACATCTTCCCCAATTCATGGTCTATCCTCCTGAGACCCTGTGTCCTCATATTTGCCGGACATCACATTTCGGACTTGACCCTATATTTTATTCTACGTAACTCAGACCCATTGTCCTCGATTGTAGACACTTTTTGTGCCATCTAGTGGTAGTAAGAGCACAGTACACTAATCCATGTAAAAACAAAGTGGCAGCCATCTCTGCCAAGTCAGTCTGCAGCCGATCCCGACACAAAACTGGACAAGGTCTAAAACCTGATCACATTTTATGGTTGAAACCTGTTTAGTTACGATTGATAATGATTGTAGTTTGATATAATAAATTTGACCAATTTAAGGAACACTGTTAATTAGGAAGTACTTGTTTGAAGACATTGGGACATTATTATTGTCTCGTTTTAGGACACTGCGACTTTATTATCATTGACAGTGTTTAGTTTTGTTATACTTATCAGGTTCTATTGATCCAAAATAGGATAAATTAAAAATGCATACAAAACAAAAGTTCCAGTCTCAGGAGGATATGGAGAAGTTTCAGACTTTATATATTTTTTTATTTTATGACATCACAAAATTGAGTTTTAGCAGACATTTCTTGGATTTGGAGAGTTTATTTTTACTAATATTTTTGGACTATCTTAGACCATGGGAATAAGGTGTATCAATTTTGAAAATGGGTGTAGTTCCCCTTTAAGTTCAATTTACTGTGAGAACAACTGAATAATGTCTTCTGTGGTGGTGTTGGCAGCTTTTTAAAGTCTGAAAATTGAGGGAACATTTAATCCCCTTTGTTTTTCTTGCATGCCTCTGGTGAACAAAGAATTCCAAAATAGAGAAAATTCTTAATGAATTGAAGTAATAAGGGTCTGCAGCCAAACTATATTAAAGTATCACTTTATAAACTCTCCCACAACTCATGCAGTATATTCCAACTCTTATTTATCTAGTTGCATGCTCAGTAGCCTACTTCTTAAACAGACAGCCCTGTCCAACAAGGAACTGAACTAAAAGTGAAACCTGATCTATGCTCTCTTTGAAACCAGACTCCAGTGACACAAATAGTCATTTTATCTTGCTGAAAAACGGAGCTGTTGGTCTACCACTGCCTTTATGAGTTTGTTTGTGTTATTGTGTGACTTTGGTGAATCTGAGCTAACCCTTTAAAAAACCAAAGTCACACAATAACATAAAAAATGTTTTGATATAGTTTAGCTATAGTTAAACACTCTGACTTCAGATTATCAAGAATTTAGATTTTTCTTTCAGAGGCATGCAAGACAAACATATTCTTCATGAATTCACCATACAGAGTGAAAAAATCATTTGGGGGCTAAAATGGTCCTTTTAAGGGTATTTAGCACTTCTATTGAAAGATGCTATTGAGTTGCATCATGGGAACTGGATTTAGGCTTGACCCAACGTATTGAATCGCTGACGTGACTTTTTGAAGTACCACTTGGGGAGTTTTACTGGCTTTAGCAACTTTAATTACAAATTGCTTCACCTTACTGTTGAATGTTCGGTCTTGGAGATTTTTTTCCACCTCCCAGGAAACTTTTGGTGTTACATTTCAGTAAATTTGGAAAATCAGCTTGCAGGGTGTAACTTTGATCTTTATTTGTTTATTTTTTGTTTAAAGGAGCAATAAGCGAAATTCATCATTTCTAGATTGAAGGAATTAAAAAATTGCTATGTGAAGAACTAGAGGTGTAATTTCATCTGGAGTATAGCATGACCTCACACACCCTCTCTCTCTGTTGATCTCCAGCCCATTGTTTACAAGCCGGTCCGGCTGCGCGTTCATGTACGTTCATGTGAATCCCCCCCCCAATCCTCCTCCTCCCTCCCTTGGCCCTCCCTCCCTATGAAAAGGCTACAGCCGGTGAGCAATGGCAGTGCGTATTTTTGAAATGAAATGGCAGAGAGCGGAACGTCTACCTGAAGACGACCAGGATCTGACATTACCTCTAAAGAAACAACGGTTGTTGG
>NC_065519.1:15973896-15977065 GCF_006386435.1 Epinephelus moara
CTTCCTCCTCATGCTCCACTTCACTCAGCTGCCAGCACAGCCAGTTAGCCTCCGCTAGCCTCCCAGCTAGCGGCTCTCCGTTTGGATCCAACCGGAGCACCGAGCCCTGGTTTGTTATTCAGGTTAATGTGGGAAGAAGCAGCGGGTATATCGGGCAGCTGAGTGAAGCGGAGCCTGCGGAAGAAACACCGGGACCGTCTGGATGGGATAGTCCGTGCTGCGGTACTCGTCTCGCCGGCACAGACGAGGCGAGTGGGGGGGTTTGAGAGCAGAGGTAGAGGGAGGAGTGGCTCATAACACACGTTTTGCTCTACAGGCAGTGCACAACAGCGAACCTAGCAGTGAAACGATTTCGCTTATTGCCCCTTTAAGTTGCACTATTTCCTATTGTCAGACTACTAAAAGTGGTCTGCCATTATCATTAACATGTCATGTAGCTGGTTCTAAAATCTCCAATGTTGCACTTTTTGGCAGGAGGTCATTTCACAACACATCCTGCACATGACAAAAACATGGTGTTGCAAAAACAACTGTTGATCATGTGTTATTTGTGATGTATTCTAGAGCAAGTTTCAAGTCTAAATATAAGTTTTGTTTTTTAGTTTTGCTGAAATGATTCAAAAATGATTCAAATGTATGCTCAATTAACAATAACTTAGATCAGGCATATACACCAGTAACAGGCTGCCTAATGTGCAAAAACATGAAAAACCTGTAAAATGATCCTTTTAAGTCTTCAAATGTCAACCAGAAACAAACTTAATCTCAGCAAGTCCTTCATAAGGAAAAGCTTAAATTCAGTCCAACTCATATGAAGGCATACTCACCCTTTATTCAGTTGTGCTTCTGCTCCAAATTCTGTCCATACATTTCATTATTATGAAAATAAAAACACAAAAACAGGTGCAGAGTGGACACATTCAGTCGTCTCGTCTCCCACTGCTTAATCAGCCAGCTTCAAGAAACAGGAAGAGACAGCAGATGTATCCTTGTCGTCCCTGACTACCGTATGTCATTTACTGGGTGACAGGCCACAACAGAACAAACTACCGGTGTTAGAGGACCGCGCAGGAGATTTAATTTGGGTAATCTATGAGGCAGCTCCTTCTGTTTGTTGTGTCAATATCGAAATGTTCTCAGGTAGTCTGATAAATAAATACGTGTCTGTTTGACAAATTGTTTCCATAGCGTAGTTATGTTGTTATGGCTGAGCCTATATGTGCTCTAAAAGATAAGTACATATATTTTTCACATGTCCATGTACTGTATACATAAAAGCATTATTGGTTGCTGTAATTGCCAATGCTGGCAACAAACAGATTCCTTCTTAAAGTAATTTCAATTTCAGTCAATGGGAGGCTTCAGCAAAGTTAAATGGAGATCTTTCTTTCAAATAAGCACCAAAATCTCCTATGTATTACTACCGCTAATGAGAGCGTGCTGTGGACACTGTATACTGTCATATCCACCTGCCTCTGTATGTATGCAACCTGTTTAACTAGCGGTATGTCTATTCTGTGTACATTAAAGCAACCAAAGACTGCATTCAAATTCCTTGTATGTGCACACACACATGGCCAATATAGCTCATTCTGATCATGATTCTCTAACGTGGCTCAGGAAACAGTCGGTCTGTGGAAACACAAAGAGATCATTTTCTGCTAAAAAGACACTGGACCTTATGTAGCAACATTCTCTTAAATGTCACTTATATTTTCTCTTAATTTCCTGGTAAGAGAAAATAGAAGAGAAGTCAACTCCAGATGCACCAAATTATCTTAACCATTCACATATGCTCTTACCCAGGTGTTCTGGATGGTGAATCACTTGATCATAAATCACCTATTAGTATAGTTAACGCCCCCTAAACACTGTATAAGGGCTGGTGTTGTGCTGTGTGTGCAGACTCTGGCACATGCCCAAGATTGGTGTCACCATAAAAAAGCTGTATGAAGAAGAACTTCAGCAGTAGTGAAATACAGGTACATAAACTTAAATAAAATAAATGTGACTTTTACGGTGTTTTTAATTGTGTTACAGTAAAATCAAAAACCCAGCAATAACAAAACATTTGCCGTGTCGGCATCAGTGAGAAAGTATTCAGATCCTTTACATAAGTAAAAGCATTAATACCACACTGTAAAAAACACTCTGTTGCTAGTAAAAGCTCTGCATTAACATTTTACTAAAGTAAAAGTATGTGAGTACAATACTGAAGTATAAAAAGTAAAAGTACTCAATGCAGAAAAGTTTAAACCAATGAATCAAAACTAATGAAATTAAAAGGAAAAGCAAGACCTCACAAACATATCTGAGAAGCTGGAACCATGATTTTTTCTGAATGGATGGGTCACGGGTCCATTCTGAATGGGCCACAAGTCACTCCCAAACATGTCAAGTTTGTAAAAACACACTTTATTTTTAAGTACAGTGAATTTCAGGCACAGAGAATTTATTTGGAAGTGCTGTTTCCTGCTGTAGAGTGAGTGACCAATGGAAAGCTACGTAACAGAGACAGCAAACTAGCTCGATGACGCTGTCAAATCCAGAGTTGGGTATAACGCGTTACAAAGTAACTTAGAGTACTTTGATTACTTTTTGCAGTAACGAGTAACCTAACGCGTTAGTTTGCTGTTTGAGTAATCAAATACTTAAGTACATTTTCAAACAAGACATCAGTTACTTTCGTTATTTTTAGAACGCTGGTCCTTCAGCTCCGAAACAGCAACAGCTGTCGTTTGGTTCTAATAACAGAGATAACGCTAAACCTATCAGTCTGAAAGAAGCCACGGAGCTTGTGGCTCGCTATGTGGTCAGAGAAATGCTGCCGTTGTCTACGGTGGAGTCTAAATAGGTGGAGTAGTCAGAGAAATGCTGCCGTTGTCTACGGTGGAGTCTAAATAGGTGGAGTAGGACTTGCTGACAGACGTATTTCAGACTCAGGACTTGCATTATGCCTCACTATGTCTGTTCATGTGCCAGCCGACATGTTGTTGTAGTCACCTAAAAGCGTCAGCAGATGGCAGGAGCTACATTTGAAGTGCCATACGTAAACTATCAAGCTACTGTATCTTCCACAGGAAGTTCTGACAAATGTTTCAGAATAAAAGCCTATTTAGAAAATGGAGGGATTCTCTCAGCCGAGGTTATAAGGGGCTTTTAATTTGAA
>NC_065519.1:15977197-15984992 GCF_006386435.1 Epinephelus moara
TCCATTGTCCAATAGGAAATGTAGAATACTCAAAAGTACTTTAAAAGTGCTTGAGTTACTTTTCTCAGGGAGTAACGTTGGAAGTACTTTTAAAGTAATTGAGTTACTTTACTCAGGGAGTAACGCAGTAAAGTAACTGGTTACTTTTTTAGAAAGTAACGCAGTAACTTATTTTGATTACTTTTAAAGTAACCCTTACCCAACACTGGTCAAATCTAAGTATGACGCTGAATAAATTAGACTGTGTGGACCTTGAACTAATGACTATGGAGAAATCTGGACCCCATGGCTGGACCAGTTGGGAACCACTGACTTAAATGATTATGAAAATAGTTGTAAATTAATTTCCTAATAATCACCTTATAGTCAGCTGCACTTGTGTGTTTTCATGAGGTTCGTTTGCAAAAATCTTAATTTGTAATCTATTTAGTAACTTAATAATAAACACTTGTAATGGAATAAAGGTACAATATTTTCCCTCTGAAGTGCAATGGAGTAGAAGTAGTGGCAAGAAATTAAAATACTAATGTACAATGGTCAATTAAAAGTAAAAGCACTGGTCAGCAGAGGGACACCACAGTAACTGAAATTAGAGTAATTAGGATCAGTGGACAAAGACATAGTATTTTTTTAGCCTTGGATTACTTTAATTCGTGATTTAAAATTGATTATATTATATTCATACATTTTCTAAATGTTCCTCAAACATAAAACGTATTTCTCCCTTGCGTTGGACAACAATTTGTGGACGGTGAAAAGCAGATGTTTATCTCTTATTTTGGTAAGAGTGCTCTCAACCACTCATAAAATTTTCTCTTACCTAAGAGAAAAGGAAAATTAAGAAAACGCAGGTGAATTCCAGAATTCAATAGGCACTAACAAAAATAAGAACAAACAGAGAAAATCTGCTCATATATCATTTCTTGCATGAGATCCGTGTACCTATGGGCATGTAAGGACTGTGTTCAGAAAGATTTCTGAACCTAATCTTTAATTAATGGAATAATGTAAAAAAAACAAACAAACAAAAAACAAGGCTGTTTTAAACGTCTGCTATTTAAATTAAATAATAAACTATCAGATCAGTCTTTTCCAGAGTCGACCATTGTACATTAGTGTAATAAAAGATATGGTTTGACCAATAAACCATCAACACAGTGGTGTAGGTTTGGTTCAGAAGTGTGTGGGCATAATCAATATAACATCACATTGCATCCGCATAACATTATCAGTAAAAAGGCATCAGTATATGAATGCTTAGATTTGATATTACCTCTTAAAATACACAATCACATAGCAAATTAAGGATGAAAATATAAACAAATAGGTAATTCTATTGTTAGGAAACTGACTCAATTCCATTATTCTTTGTCCATTTCTTCTTAACAAAAACTCCCCGACATTTCTCTACAGCATTCCTGATCTCTCTCTGAGCACTCTCACTGATTAAACAGTATATTATAGGATCCAGGGTACTGTTTATGGTGGTCGTGGCAACTGTGACCAGGTACGGATCTCTGAGGCTTGCGCCCCAGATGCAGGTCCCGGGCTCCAGTATGGCCCTGAGCAGCATGACAATCTGGTAGGGCAAAAACGCCACAATGTAGGTGAGCAGAAGGAAAAACAAAAGCAGTCCCACTTTCCTGCGCTCCTCTGTCAGGATGGAGGTGCTCCGTCGGAGTGACTGCATGATCTGCTGAAAACAGAAGGTCATGATGAAAGTAGGGACCAAAAACCCCAGGGTGACTCGTGTGAGGGTGAGGTCTGCAACTTCTTGTGTCATGGGGATCTGCTCCTCACACAGGTTTCTTGAGGAGAAAGCTTGCAGCGCCCCCGTGTGGTCAAGCAAGATGATGTGGATGGCAATCTCCAAAGCCCAAACAGCAATACTCACAAGTGCTGCTGTCCGCACCTCTCGGACGCGGTGAAAGCGGAGAGGGTAGACCAATGCAAGATAGCGATCAACGGAGATGCAACAAAGGAGGCCTGAGCCGACGTAGAAGCTGTTGTGCATGATCACAGCCACCAAACTGCAGAGGCTACCCAGGGGCCTCTTCAGAGCCAGCTCAATCCACACAGGCAGAGTGATCGTGTAGAGCAGGTCAGAGATGGACAGGTTGACGAGGTAGACCGCCATATTGTTCCCTTTCCTCATCAGAATCCAGGCTACGTACAGAGACAGGCAGTTAGCCGGAAAGCCAACGATAAAGAAAAGAGAATAGACAGTTGGATACATGAGTTTCTCCACCGAGGACTCTACACCGCAGGAAGCAGGTGCACTCATGTTTGTCTGGTTTAGAGGAGCTGTTTCCATCCTGGTGCGCCAGTGTCCAAACCTGAATGGGAATGGAAATGGAGAGCCCTGCTCTGTTGAACTGAGATAAGCCCCGCAATGCAAATGTTTCCTGGTAGAACATGCTGTGCCGTGCTACAAATCAAAATAGCATCCAATGCTTTCATTGTGGCTGTACGCAGCACTGAGAGTTCAAACAAGATCAGTACATACTGTAGATTAAACTACATCTGAATGTTTAGGTGACTAAATGGAAATACTGCGTTGTAAACATGTCTGCTCTGAACCTGTCGGATGTTTTTATTTGAATAATAAAGAGGGAAAATGATCCAACTTTTCTTATAAAAGAAAATATAAAATGACAAACTTTTGTGGCAGAAATTAGATTTATCTTGACCTTTTCAAAGGGGGCGGACTGATCGGCTGTCCAATTCTACTCAGACATTGATTAACAATCTAATATATAATGTATAACAACATCAGTCATGGGGGGCATTTTCTTGCACGATGATTACTTTTACTTTTAATGTATTTTCCATATAATACTTTTCACGTTGTGGTATTGGTACTTTATGCGCTGGGCTTTCCAGGAACAGCATGCATTTGCATATCCTATCAGTCCCTGTTATCAGTGCAGATGTGGTGCAGTGGAGGATTCTGTCAGTTCAGTTGTGTTTCATTAAGTTGAAATTTGGCCGAGCACTGTGCTCCTGAAGCAAGGCAGGCTTTGAAAGACAGCCAGACAGCACGACTACACAAATAGGGATCTGGTTGTTTATATACCACAACAAGAAACTGTTGACACTAAGAAGCCTATCCACTGGGAGGACAGGGAGGCATGGTATTTGGTTTAAGTCATGTTTTAGTCCAGTGTCTTGAGATCACATCTCACCAAATAAAGGCTTGCTGAAACCTCTGGAGTTCCAGTGGAACGTATCCAATCTCTCCTTATAAATGCGATTCACAGATAAGGCAATGTGGGTGTTTTTCCCATTCATTTATTTTTGCACTTTTGACCGTTGCTACAAGTGAATATTAGCTAAATATCCTGGGAAAAGGGAAGGCAGTGTATTTCCACAGTCGAGTCATTCTATGTGGTTTCCAACAGCTTAATATTCACTAGGCTGCACTAAAATACAGTGCACTGTAATACAGACATTTCAACAAATGATGTTACAAGGTGAGCTCATGTTATAGATGTAAACAAAGTAGTGACATAAACCTAGTTTTGCACATTTTAATAACATTGAATCTGTAAGAAAATGAAAATGAAAACCATAGATGGGGGGGGAAAAAATGGACGTAGCTACCGTGACGTCACCCATTATTTTGCAGACTCCCATCTCGAAGCCTCGAGATCGAAATTTAGGCTGTTGTCATTTTGGTTTTGTTGGAGCAAGAAGTGACCATATTTGGGCGAGAGGCTGGTGCTGTGGAGCGACAGGTGGACCTGACTGACAAGCTGTGGACACTGTCGGCAGACAGCCCGTCACTCAAAGCAGCCCTGCCTTTTAACTATACGCAATTAGGCCTAAAACAGAAGATGGCCATTTTAACATGGAGGTCTATGGGGATTGACTGGCTTCTGGAGCCAGCCTCAAGTGGCCATTCAAGGAACTGCAGTTTTGGGCACTTCTGTGTTGGCTTCATTTTTCAACCCTGGAGGCTGTCTCTTGGTCAAAACCTGGTGCCAGCATTTCCCACAATGCATTTCAGCTACTTCAAGTTCAGTTAAAGATTCAGGTGTGTAATTCTTGTGACGACTAACATAGCCTGGAGCCTTCAGCTTACAGCTGAGATGAGGAGCCAGCTACAGCCTGGTAAACTCATTACTTTCTAAATTTCTTTTTCTTTTTTTTTTAAATGTTCAAATTTGTAGTCTTTCAGGCCCGGCCAAAGCTGTCTCAAGTGACAGTCGCTGTCTCAAGTGACAGTCGCTGTCTCAAGCGACTTCACATGTGGATATTTATCAGACTTCACGCAGCTTCCTCTGGAGTCACCAAAGGCTTTGTTTATTTTTCCCACATAATTTCGCAGTACTCCCTAAGAGTTCAAAATAAGCACAGTTCCCCTTATATCAACAAATCTTTTTTTCTTTTTGTCATAGTTTTGGCTACTGTCTCAAGTGACTTCACACAACTCCCTCTGGAGCCACAGTCCAACCTGTTCTCATCCCCAGGCCATCATATGTACAGGCTTTGTCATGTCTCTCTGCTTCTCATATACCATTTAACCACCAAAAATGTATGTATGTATGTATGTATTTTTTTTCACGCCGGAAAACCTGCTAGAAATTGGCTATAGACTTATTTCCCGTTGCCAAAAAATCAGAACTATGTGCAGGACTCAGATGAGTATAGCTTTCTGTGTTTTTCTCTGGTGTGTTACCTTCGACATCATGGACGGGCCAGAAAACAGGTTAGTAAACAATAGAAAGCAGCATGGAGCCTGTGAAATTGTTACGTTGCTTACTTCTTTTTTGTATCATTACTTGTTCAGTCTCTCTCAAACTTGGTGCGGCCTAAATTTTGAATGTTTAAGCACTGCATGGCTGGAGGTGAATAATAATTTCTGTTGGCCTGCCAATGCAACTACAGGCTGTCAAAATAATGGACGTAGCTACCCAGATGTCACCCATTGGTTTGGCACTCCTGATTTTGAGCCTTGAGTTCAGCATTACCACTTTACCACCGCCTAAGCGACAGCGGATGGAGTTTAACCAAGGGACTGTTAGACTACAACTTGACAAAACAATTGAACGGTATAGGAAACATGCAACCGTCCTCTACATTGGAGTCACTCGCTGTCAGGCAGCTAAACGTTTTACAACTACGGTACTTGTGTCAGGCAGCTAAACGTTTTACAACTACGGTACTTGGATACAAATATGGAAAATGAGCTAAAGACAACATTTGAAGAGTTACATGATGATATTGAGTCTGTCGCCCACCGCAGATATTGTCTGTCCACAACAAAAGCTTCCTCAGGATAACAATGGCTATCATGTCACTGGATATAGGCTAATGATACTGGGACTAAAAATCTACAGAAGCGCTATCGCTTAATGTGCAGCACTGTGGTGAGGCCTTGACTGACTTCAGAGATGGCGAGAGACGTGTTTCATTAAGATGCTCTGGTAAGAATTGTTCATATACCTCTATCTGGCTTGACTATCTTTTATTGTTTAGGGCTAAAATGCTTTAGTGAAAGGGATCTTCAGTTTGTGAAGGAATACTGCATGCTGCAGACCGTTTTAAAACCTGGCCAAAAATAACGGACCGTTTGGTAACGGTAACTGAGTTACTGTAACGCAGTAGAGTATTAGTTACTGCCAAAACTAACGGCATCATGGACGTCGGAACTATTTTCTGAGAGGGGGGGCGGGATTTTTGTTGGGAGGGGTGGGGGAAGCACGCACACTTATCAATGATTAAGGATTTGATTTGAAGTTATTTTATAATAACATGCAGTTATAAGAGAACTAGAATGGATGAACACGGCATCTTTATTGTTAAGAAAATGAAACTTTGATAACTAAATCAAGCCATTTAAGGAACATAACATTATTTGTAACCTTGAATGAAAAAAACGAAAAGTCTGCGCTCCTGACTCAGGGCTTTCATGCATTTCCAAAAGTGGACCTTCTCTCAGTTGACCTACTGATGAAGATTTTAAGCAGGGTCGAGACATCGCTTTCATCCATAAGGTCACTGTGAGCGTTCATAATGGCCAAATGTGTTAGTCTCTCCTGCGTCATGGTGTTGCGCAGCCAGGTTTTCAGCCTGCGCAAGGCTGAGAAAGAGCGCTTGGATGCTGCGACAGATATGGGCAGGGCCAGACAGAGCTTAATGAGCTTGTCCACCTCCGACAGCATGGAGCGGGTTTGGGGCTGCAAGGTTTGTAGGATGGACACAACATCCTGGATGCCAAGGCTACTGTATGTAGTCAGGCAGGCTACATATCACATCAAAAGCATAGATCTATGCATTAATGATATGAAAGAGATAAATGTAAGTCAGACAAATTGAGTTTAAATTCAGATTCTTTTTTTTTTTTTAAAGCGTAATGCAGTGGGTAGGGAGGCTGGGGTGCGGATGGGAGGGGGTGTGGCCGCACCCCCCGCACCCCTAGTTCCGACGTCTATGAACAGCATTATTGTAACGCATTACTAATAACGCGTTACTGCCCAACACTGGCCAGAAGTGACCATATTTGGGCGAGAGGCTGGTGCTGTGGAGCGAGGGGTGGATCTCACTGAGAAGCTGAGGACACTTTCGGCAGAGAGCCCGTCACTCAAAGCAGCCCGTGCTTTAAACAGCCTGTAAACATGTTTCAGCTATAAAGTTGGGCATTTTAACATGGAGGTCTATGGGGTCAAGTGGCCATTCGAGGAACTGCAGTTTTGGGCACTTCTGTGTTGGCTTCATTTTTCAACCCTGGAGGTTGCCGCTTGGTCAAAAACAGGTGCCTGCATTGCCCACAATGCATTTCAGATGCTTCAGTTGAAGATTCAGGTGTGTTATGCTTGTGACGGCTAACAGACTGGAGCCTTCAGCCAAATGCAGAGATGAGGAGCCAGCTATAGCCTGGTAAACTCATTACTTTCTAAATTTTTTTTTTTTTTTTTTTTCTAATGTTCAAATTTGTAGTCTTCAGCCCCAACCAAAGCTGTCTCAAGTGACTTCACAAGTGGATATTTATCTGACTTCACCCAGCTTCCTCTGGAATCACCAAAGGCTTTATATGTATTTCCCACATAATGCTGCAGTACTCCCTAAGAACTTCAAAATAAGCACAGTTCCCCTTATATCAACAAATCTTGTATTAGTTTTGGCTTCTGTCTCAAGTGACTTCACACAACTCCCTCTGGAGCCACAAAAGTGGGAGGTTGTGTGAATCCAACCTGTTCTCATCCCAAGGCCATCATATGTACAGGGTTTTTGTTTTACATGAGAAAAAAATAGGCTATAGACTAATTTCACATGGCCAGAAAACCAGAGCTATGCACAAGGCTCTGCAACAGATGAGTATAGTATTCTGTGTTTTTCTGTGGTGTGTTACCTTCGACATCATGGACAGCCAGAAAACAGGTACGTAAACAATAGAAAGGAGCATGAGGGCTGTGAAATTGGTACATTGGCATCACTGACTTGTTCAGTCTCTCTTAAAGTTAAATGGACGTAGCTACTGTGATGTCTGACTGAGAAGCCGTGGTTTTCCTGTTTTTTCCTTTTTGGTTTAAAACGAAAAAATGAGAAAATGGAGCCATTTTTCCGTTTTTGTTGTCAGAATTAAAAAACGAAAAATGACAAAAAAATTCAAATAACAGCCTGATTTTGTTTTTTTGCAGATTCATTTTTTCATTTATTGTTTTGGACAAAAAGTAGAATGGCGGTGACGTCAGAGGCGGAAGTAACTTCAAAATAAAAGACAGGAAGATAAGATTGCCTATAAAACTTATAAATATCCTATAAAACTTTCCCATGTATCTTTTATTTCCAC
>NC_065519.1:15985724-15987039 GCF_006386435.1 Epinephelus moara
ACGTTCTAATAACCTTTCCTATTTTAATTTAAACTTTTTTATGTCAACCTCCCAATGAGGTGCAGTTTCCTCATCGCTGCCCTTTGCAGTGAGGCCCTCCAGACTGGACCGCTATGGACCGCTTCGATCCTAGTGCTTTTTTTAAAAAAAAATAAATAAATAAATTGATTCACATGAAAATCACGATTCTTTTCTTTGACGATTCCGAATCGATTTATTAATCCAAAGAATAGATTTTAAAAAAAAAATTAAAAAAAGCACTAGGATCGGGCATTGTTTGAATTTTAACGATTCCTGTTCTGATTCTTTTAAGAGGTGGGTTCAAAATGTTTGCATTGTCTAAATGAGGTGAGTTGTTTTTCGGCGGCTTCTTCGTTGTTTTTCGGTGGCTGCTTCTTTCTTGCTTTACTGGCGGTCGACGGACTGCAAACCAAAGACGATTCCTTGAAAATTGTTTACAAAGTGTGTATCGAGTAGGGAATCGAAATTAAAACTTCTTAATGATTCTGATGAAATTGAAATGTTAGAACAGGTTCAATTCAATTCTCGATGCCCAACCCTAAGCAGCACTTTTAATTTATTTTTTGATAACTTGAATCTATTATTCTTGAAGTCACTGAGAATTCAGTTTTCATTTGTGCAAGTTAAGCATGAATAAATGTTACCTTGTGTCTTAAGTTTGCCTTTGTATGTTTGATTATTGCAATCAGTTGATTTGACATTTTCAAATATAAAAATGACATAATTTTGTACACACTTTACTCTGCTTTCATGCTATAATTTTCCACACTGTCTCTCTTCGTGCACAGCAGACTGGAGTAGAAATTAAACACCCCTATGTACTGAATCAAGAATCAATTTTTGAACTGGGAATCATTTTGAATCAAGAATCGATTTTGAATCGAATCGTGAATCGTGTTCATTGAAAAGTAAAGATTTGTTAAAGATTTGTTATCAAACTGCTTGTGGTCCCCACTTTACGCATGTTGTGGTCAACACAAGCCTGACCTTAATACTAGTAGCCTAACTTTAACTGGTACACACTACATTTTGAATCTGTCATTACTGTGCCACTTCAATATTATTCAGTCTGGATTAGATTAGTTATATTCAAAGTATAAACAAACTGAGGAGCGTAAGGGTGACAATGCTGCTAGCATCATTCTATAGGACTATTTAAACAAATACAACACAGACATCAATACAGTTGCTTGGTTTTATGGACTTGCAATCACATCCAGGTCATAAATGATAACATAGTTGTATTTTTTAATCCCAGTTTTCATGAAGTGGATATTTGTCGAGGCTCACTGTT
>NC_065519.1:15987470-15999408 GCF_006386435.1 Epinephelus moara
GTGGAAATAAAAGATACATGGGAAAGTTTTATAGGATATTTATAAGTTTTATAGGCAATCTTATCTTCCTGTCTTTTATTTTGAAGTTACTTCCGCCTCTGACGTCACCGCCATTCTACTTTTTGTCCAAAACAATAAATGAAAAAATGAATCTGCAAAAAAACAAAATCAGGCTGTTATTTGAATTTTTTTGTCATTTTTCGTTTTTTAATTCTGACAACAAAAACGGAAAAATGGCTCCATTTTCTCATTTTTTCGTTTTAAACCAAAAAGGAAAAAACAGGAAAACCACGGCTTCTCAGTCAGACATCACAGTAGCTACGTCCATTTAACTTTAAGAGAGACTGAACAAGTCAGTGATGCCAATGTACCAATTTCACAGCCCTCATGCTCCTTTCTATTGTTTACGTACCTGTTTTCTGGCTGTCCATGATGTCGAAGGTAACACACCACAGAAAAACACAGAATACTATACTCATCTGTTGCAGAGCCTTGTGCATAGCTCTGGTTTTCTGGCCATGTGAAATTAGTCTATAGCCTATTTTTTTCTCATGTAAAACAAAAACCCTGTACATATGATGGCCTTGGGATGAGAACAGGTTGGATTCACACAACCTCCCACTTTTGTGGCTCCAGAGGGAGTTGTGTGAAGTCACTTGAGACAGAAGCCAAAACTAATACAAGATTTGTTGATATAAGGGGAACTGTGCTTATTTTGAAGTTCTTAGGGAGTACTGCCTCTGATGTCACCGCAGTTCTACATTTTGTCCAAAACAATAAATGAAAAAATGAATCTGCAAAAAAACAAAATCGGGCTGTTATTTGAATTTGGTTTTGTTGTTTTTTGTTTTTTGGTTCTGATAACAAAAACGGAAAAACGGCTCAGTTTTTTCGTTTTTTCGTTTTAAACCAAAAAGGAAAAAACGGGAAAACCACGGTATTTCCGTTTTTTCGTTTTTGGTTTAAAACGAAAAAAAACGAACTGCCTGAAGGTACCCTGACCATCTCAGCAGTTAACTTGTTGATATTTTTACAATCTAAAAACAGAAATCTATAAGAATGATAATGATATGTAATATACCACTGTTCTATTTCATAAATAAAATTTCTTAAATTGTCTATATATGATATCTATCTTTCTGCAACCACAGATACGCTGATTTTGTATGTTTTATATGTAGCAGATATGTTAAAACTTAACATTTATTTACATCTCAATTGACCTATGGCTAAGCCCCGCCCTCAAACGCGATGAGCCAATCACAGTGCATATAGCCATTCCCATACACTCGGACATTCTCTGCCTGGACGTTCATTGAAATGCATTACAGAAAGTCAGTTTTGTTCGGTTTTATGAGCTTTTTCAGAGATTTGAAGTTTAAAAATGGTCAAACGGTGTGCATGGAGTACATGCAACTCCGACACAAGGTATCCTGAGAGGCTGGGCGACGAGGGGTATTTTTTACACTTTAAACCACATCTCAACCGAGAAAAGTGTCTCCTTTGGATAAAGTTGTGTGGTTACATTAGACCACAACATCAACTCAACATGAATAAGATTAACAATGATGTCTACATCTGTTTTAAGGTAAGACAACATCGTGTTTGAGGCAACATATTGTCACTTTGCTGGAAAGAAATAAAGTTATCTTTAACATCTCTAGCTAACGTTAGCTGACGTTAGCCTCACGTTAGCTCCTAGCTGCGTTGTTTATCATGTCACCTTGTTTGCTGGGAGTTCATTAGCCTATTTTGCTCTAGTTTTGTACTTTGGTGATCGTACATCATTGTCAGCTGTTGTCCAAAGGGCTCTAGTTAAGCTAACGTTAACTTCTGGAGCTTAGCTTCAATAATTTATCTGTAATCGCAGAGATAACAAAGGTTGGCAAACGTTATGCTGAATGATTCAGTGTAAATACTGTAGCACCAAACTAACGGAGAGACACTCTTGGTAAAGATGGTAAAAAGGCCGTTATCCTTTTTATCATATTCTGAGCCAAAAACCTTAACTTCAGTGGCACTTTATCTTGCTGTCTTTGATGGCGACGGCAACAAGATGTGGTTCACAAGCGTACACTGTGACCTGTAAATTTTGGCTTGTAATTTAAGCTTTTCATCGACCTCCTCAACAATAAAATGATTAATATATCCCTCCAATGCGTAGTTTAGGCCCTTTTGGTTACTTCTCAATGACATCTGATCGTTATGTCCCCAAAAATCATCAATTGCCTCCTGCGAAATGCCGTGTACTGTGACACCTGCCATAGCGCCGGTCACTGAATGTTGATAGTTTGTCCGAGTGAGTAGAGGGGGGCGTGGCTTAGCCATAGGTCAATTCTCTTTTTTATGTTTTGACAACTCAGTAGTTAACATGGTTACATCCTCATATGGTACATATGACATGTACAGATGGAACATATTAGTGGTTTGCAGACTGAAGAAAAAAACAGAAGAGCATGTCTTTATACACTCACATAGGTGCATGTTTATTCATAAGTCAGCAAAGGATTAAGTCTTTCCATTTATGCCTCTCCAGGTGTTGCATTAAATTGATGATGCAAATAGTTTCACAATTGATACACAGAGGCCGTTTCATGAGCAGTGACGTTTGCTCACACTGTAAAGAAATAACAACATGACTAAACTAACATGCTGCTGTGACTTTGAACAGAAAACAAACAGTACAAAGCAACAGACTGTACAAGCATGCAAATAGGCGCAGTGTGTAGGTGGCGACTCTTATTTTAGCTCTCTAGGGTCAAGGAAAGGATACATGAGTTACAGTGTCAGAAACAGAAGGGAGAATACATGGCTATAAATATGTTCGTTTGGTGTTTAACATAGAAACATCACAAGACAGTGAGAGTATAACAGTACAGAAACACACATTCACAGACATACACCCAACACAAACAGCTTATCATAAAGGTGTCATTGTAACGTTTTAAAGCGTTGCTTCTCCACAGAGACACAAAGTCTTTTCCCATCTCTTTTGTACATTACTTCCATTGTCTTAGCTTGTGCCGATTACATCAAACACAATCTCGTAATGCTGTTAAATCATGTAGCAGTGCTATTATTGTGTTAAGTCTAAAAGCATTTCTAATGAAACAGCATTTAGTGCATGAGTGTTAGACTGGCATGTACAGTAAACTGAGTCTCATATCCTAAAATGAAAGATTCACATCTAATCCCTTGCAATAAATGACCACACCCTTGACTTCCTCTGGTCTGCTGATATTAGTAGACACAACAGAGCGTCAACTTTCCTTCTGAAGTGTTGCACGGAGAAAACATGGGTTCTTGGCACTGTTTAGAAAGGCCTAATACACTCAGGAATAAGAGGTCGGGTTTAAGTGCAAGTACATCAGTTCTCACTTCCATCTTGTCAAACACAGATGCTTGGTCAGCGGCCTGTCTCGTCAATATATGATGTGACAAGTACCCCTCCTTCGTCAATTTTGGACTCTCAGGGATGTCGATTTATGCTCGTTACATGCATCGTCTCTTTTCACAGTAAATGTGAAATTTCTGCTCTGCTCATTAAATGCATATGGTCTTTTTCGTAATAAACTTACAAAGCAGGTAAAAAAAAATGTTTTGGGGTTTACACAGGACACAAACGACGGACTCCTGTGTAAAAGTCTGGAGTATGCTTGACCCATCCTCCACTCCCTTCCACCAAATGACTTTCTTGCTATTTGTACTGCGGTAGTTACCCGGAGTGTCAACAAATGCTGCTGCCTGGGACATCTCATACCACTGCTTAAGTGTGCCTTTGTGTGTCAGTGTCTAACTCCAGTGGGCCACTGACCAAGCGTCCGTATTTGATGAAATAGGAGTGAGAACATCACAGAGTGCAATAAAAATAGGCTGGGAACAGATCAAACAAAGTGTAGATGGCAAACACCAGAACACCACCCTCACTCCTCTTAGCTAAAGCCCAGAGTTATAATTCACTCGCAGCAAACAATCAGGAGGGAGTTTAAACAATGTTTTTCTCACGTGGGCGGCACGGTGGTGCAGTGGTTAGCATTGTTGTCTCACAGTAGGAGGATTCCTGGGTCGAACCCGGGGTGGGGGGGTTCAATCCCAGGGGAGTTTGCATGTTCTCCCCGTGTCAGCGTGGGAATGAGAGCTTGAATGGTTGGTTGTCTCTATTTGTCAGCCCTGTGATAGTCTGGCGACCTGTCCAGGCTCTATCCCGCCTCTTGCCCATGTCAGCTGGAATAGGCTCCAGCACCCCCGCGACCCCTAACAGGATAAGCGGTTATGGAAAATGAATGAATGAATGAATGAATTTCTGGGAAAGTAACTAACTATTTTATCATACAAAACTGTAAAAAAAAAACCCCATGCTAGATTTGCTCACTTTTAACACTTCTTGTCAGGTTTGAGCGTGTGTAGGAGGTTGACCTGTCAAAGCTCCGTCTCTTGAAGAGTTCCCTAACTTTTTTCTGGAAGTTTTTTCCTACAATGACGTAGAGTATGGGGTTGAGAACACTGTTGAAGAAGGCAAAGTACATGAAGACATGGCTGCAGGTGTTTACGATGGCGAGGACGTCACATGTCAGTAGCTCAAGTATTATTAGTGCGTTTGGTATCTTCATCAGGTGGTATGGCACCCAGCAGATCATAAATGCCAGGAGGACTGCCAGCACCAGAGTAGTGGCCTTATGTTCTGTCTGCCTGGTGTTTAACGCATCAATTGACCGGTTCTGCAGGGCTTTAATAATCTTGAAAGTGCAGTACGAAATAATTGAAACAGGGATGATGAAGCCAAACATCATCAGCATCCCATCAAACGTAAGCTGTACATGGGTATTTGGGTAATTAAGATAGCATGGAGTAGAATTTATGTGAGGGAAATATTTTACGTCCCTGTAGACAAGTGTGGGGACACCCATGAGCAGGCCAAAACCCCACACCAGCATACAGGCCAGTTTGGCACATTTTGGCCTACGCATTCGTTCATGGGACAGCGGGTGCACCAGTGCTACAAAACGATCTATGCTAATCAGAACAAGGAAGTAGATGCTGCAGTAAGCGTTCATGTTGATGGAAAGGGTGACCAGTTTACACAGGGGAGTAGAAAATGGCCAGTTGAATTTATTGGCTGCATACACAGCCCAGAAGGGCAAACAAGTCATCAGGACAAGGTCAGCAATGGCCATGTTGCTCAAGTAGATCTCAGCCACGGTGCAGGCCTTCTTGTGGAAGCAGAAAACCATCAGGACAAATGCATTAAACACCATTCCCAGCACACTGACGAGCAGGATGTACACTGGCAGCACAGTGTAGTGCCATTCCGCGGATTCTGTGCCAGGACAAAGAGGGCCATGCGTGCTGTTTAGATCTCCAGATAAAGCCACAGTGGTGAAGTTAGCAGGGATGCTGTGGAGGAGGAAGGCAAACAAGACAGCAGATTAAAACAAAGACACTTTGAAGGTAACTTTGACATTTTCTTTTCATAATGTGAAATACAGAGAGACACTAAGTTAATGCTGTCAACTGTTAAAGCTACAGTTGGTAACTTTTAAAGGAGCTATATGTAAGAAATCTAAAGCAAATAGTTGTAAAATCATCCTAACATGTCACAGAGACTAAGGAATAATGTTCATATAACATACTGATCTCACCGACAACAATAGTACGGCCAGAATATTTGCATCTAAAAAATTTTTTTGTGGTCCGCAAATCATGTTTATGTTTTGAATTTGTGTTTTGGCCTGTTGCGCCACCCACCGCTGTCTACCAGTCACGCAGTCAGTAGAGTCTCAGCATCAGTTACAGTTATGACTGAGCTACAGCAGCACGGCAAGCAGCATTAGCAGTGTCCCGGTACATAGCATTAGCAGCCGGCTCCTCCTCAGCTGTATCCCGGCAGCAGCGTTAGCAGCAGAGAAGCCGGACTTGCTCGAACGGTCCGCTGGAAAACCGAAGATCAAGGACGCGGCGACGCAGCCCTGCCACGGCAGCCGCCCGTGGGCAAACAAATCAGTCTCCAGCGTGCTGCTGTCCAGCAACCTCGAATCTGTAGGGGAGGGGGGGCGGACACGACTCGCGGCAGTATTTTGAATTTGAGTGCAGTAACCGTTTTGGCCACATTCTTCCATACAGTGCCTTTAACTGAAAATAGCTGTCACTATATTCTGAAAGAAGTACATTAAACAGTCAAATATGACTGAATATTCTGTTACTGTTTTGCTTAAATCTCAACTCGTGTTTTCAGAAACATTTTAGTGCACTGTTTAGCTGTGAAATGAGAAAGCTGGTCCAGCTATTGGGCGGTGCTTGGTGTTTTGTTTAATTGTATCGGAGAGAATCTTGATTCATATTTGATCAGTGCTGCCTGACATGATTGACAGCTTCGTTAGAGACGCGTCGGCTCTGATTGGCTGTTTTTTTTTGTTCAGGTGCAGTAAGGCCATTAGAAGTGCATGCTGCAGGTCAATAGAGTTGGCAGAGGAATATGATTATCTGCCTCATTTAGTGCTGTGTATACGAACAGTTTCAGGATATATAAAGTTTATTTTTGAAAAGTTATCAGCTACAGCTTTATATATTAAATACTGAGTGACATTGGATGTTTAAAACAGTTCCCAGAGAAACTGATTGTTCATAAAAAAAGGGTGGGAGCATTTAGACCCAATATTTAGGCAGATTTACAGTAATCTTTCTGGCACACCACTGTGATAACTCCTCAAATAAGACAGCTACAGTCAGATTTGATGAGTTACTATAAAACAAAGTATAGCTGAGACATTAGCGTGGTGTTTTATAGACGATTGTCTTCAGTTTTATGTTTTTCTTTTAAATAATAAAGACCAATAGAGCTAACTTTTAAAATAAAGCTTAAGGTTATGTTACCTATATTTTGTAATCAAAGTAATCCTGTTTTTGCAGAATACAATTTCATATTTGTGTAAGCCCAAGCAAGAGGATCATCGAATAATAAATAATTTTTTTTTTTAAGTGCCTTATGACATGTGAAGTGCTTACAAATCCCTTTCAAACATTTGTCAAGGATTAATAAATAATTTCTCTGATAATGGCCTGTTTTGTGAGCCAGCACCACTCTTGACAAAATGATGAAGACCAGGAAAATAAACCATGCAGAGGGTGGGGTGTTTGCTGACATGAAACACTGAGACTGCCATTGTGAATAATTGAAATTAATAGGATCGTTTTTTATAAGATTCACACTACGTCAGGGGCTGAACATGCCAAAAAAAATCATGTTTTAAAAAAAAAAAAAAATCATGTCCATATATAGATATAAATATAAAGATATAGATACATCCTTGACAATGAGCAATGAAGGATGACACCCACTGTGATTTCCTGATAGTTTTGTGGGTAAAGCTGCTGAACCAGCAACATTCATGGCAGTGTTTCCTGCACTCATCTGGTCAGGTTCCCCTTTTTGAATGGATAAACTACTGTAGTGGAAGTACCCTAAACCATAAACATGCAGATTGGAATATTTTTGACAACATTTGCATATGATGAGCTACATCCATGACAGTGCATGTCATTAAATGTAATACGTGTACAGCAAAACACACTCACAAAGAGCCCTGTTTCTATAGTGTTATTTTAAAACAGTAAAAGCAGTTGTAGGAAAGACTCTCCATTTGTCTTTCTTTTCCCCCAACTTGTGTGCATATACTACAGTTGAACTTTTCCTTGTGTATTATTATCAGAGGTGGGAGTGCTCAGATTTTGTATTTAAGTAAGAATAACAATAAGACAGCGTATAAATGCTGTTACAACCAAAACTCATGCATTCAATTTTTTACTTAAGTAAAAGTACAAAAGCACTGGCATCAAAATATACGTAAAGAACCAAAAGTAAAGCACTCATTGTGCAGAATGGCCAGTTTCAGAAGACATATATATATTCTTTTTAGATTTTATTTTTTAATGTATTAATGTACATCACTTAAATGTTGAAGCTGGTAAATGTGAGACAGATCTCAACTATGTTATGTACAGTTGAAATGTATATAAATGTATGTATTTGCTGTGTAGCTTATTAGGTTTTATCTATATTTTTATATATATATATATATATATATATATATATATATATATATATATATATATATATATATATATATATATATATATATATAGTGTTGTGGTATTATTAATATGTATTTGCTAAGTAACTCAAGTTAACAAGTAGTCAAGTAAAGTGCCTCAAAATTGAACCTAAGCACTTGAGTAAATGAGTTGCTTTCCATCACTGATTACTTTTTTTGGCACATAATAAATGCTTTCAATTTTAATGCATCAAAAATGTTCTTTAACCCTTTATGTATTGCTGTATCAGCACAGTACAAACAGTTTTGAATACTGGTAATTCCGATCTCACTGACTCACACTGGGGCTGAAATTCACCAAAATCCAACACTTGACGTGTTGAGACAAGACATGTCAGAACAGCAAAAGCACTTCATATAAACAGGCTGTGTCTGTATCATGTTACATTTAACCCTATTTTAGTTTGAGATCAGTTTTATTTGTAAAGGTAAGTACATTTTTAAGTGTCTGTAAACTGTTATTCACAGACAATGTTAGAAAGCACAAACTGACACTGAACTGTTCATTGTTCAGCTGTTGACAGTTAATATCCTGACTACAGTGAATGATTGGTAAAACACATGCATGCATACCTTGTAGGCAGAAGAGCCATTCCTCCTGAAGAAGTCCAGATGTGAAATTCAGACACAATACACTGCTCGAGTACGTTCCTCTACTGTGCTCTGCGCCTCTGTGCCTCACTCCCTTAAAGGAGAGAGGAAATTGGTTTTAAATGATGTCAGACAAAATCTCACGTGGTATGACCCCTCCTTCTTTACTCTGCCCCTCTTCTGTTTTTTCTCCCCCCATGTTCCAGTAGCATTGGACACACAGCCTGTCACGTTTTTAAGTGGAACTCCGAGATGTTTATTTTCAGCATAATTTCGGGACAAGATTGTCGACTGACAGACTTGACCTGAAGGTGAAAGTTTCTAAACGAAGTTGTGGGTCATCATATTTAGCATTTCTCTGTAAAAACATATTTTGTTCATGAGAAGGCGCTATTCACAATTCAGTAACTATTCCCAGTAAATATTTACGAACAAGCTGTGGGAACAGGGAACGGGCTACGTGTTTAAGTGAATGAACTCATCAAGAATGGATGGACTGTTCAGATAATGTGAACCTGCAGCCTTCACTGTACAGTGTGTTCTATTTGTTACAGGAAATAGTCCTCAGCAGTGTATGAGGATTTCCTTTGTTGCATTTAACGTCGCTATTGTCAGCGCTTGCACATTTGGCACCCTTGGTAAGCTTCCCCTTGACACCCCTGTCCATCATCCGTAGGGGCGCCACAAATAGGGGAAGAAAAAAAAATCTAAATGTTAATCTTTTACTATTTTTTATTAATACTATACTAGTCCATACTCATTGGTAGCTTTGTCACCTTCTACCTATGCCAATCCTCAATGCCTATGTGCAGTTTCACATAGATTGACCACGTCAGTGAGAAGAAAAATGTGGGACTGACAGAATGACTGACTGACAGAATGACACACTGACAGTTTCCGTGATTATCTACAGCATACCATACCATGCCTTAGTCATACCAAAAATTAGAAAGAAAAAAAAAACATTGGGCCACAGGGGGAGCCACAGCGATCGGTCGCATTTTAGCCATTTTTGAGTATTTTTCTGTTGTTATAGCGCCACCCAGTTGCCAATTAGAGTTAAATTTCTCCAGTCACCTTGAGGCGTCCTGTTCTACATATCTACCAAGTTTAGTAAAAATCGATATGGAGGTTAGGCCTAGATAACAAATTAGCTCTCTAGCACCCCCATTTTGTCTGATCAGGTCAATAATGGAGGGGTCCCCTCAGATTATGTGTGGTCATATGCCTACAAAGTTACGTGGTGATCGGTGAAAGCCTTGAGATGTTATACACCTTTATGTGATGAGCCACGCCCTCTGCAATATTCATTGCCTTATAGAAGCTCAGTTTAAGTACGTTTTACCAACTTTTGCCAAGAGGGAACTTTAGATATTGGCCCCTAGATTATGTTCACAGAGTTTCATGCAGATTGGTCAAACCCTAGATTATGTTCACAGAGTTTCATGCAGATTGGTCAAACTTCCTATGAAGAGATCGATTTTAAGTGTTTTTCCAAGAATTCAAAATGGCGGAATCTATATAACCGGAAGTTATGGGTTCTTGAGGCAAATTTGTTCCTCATGAGGAGAGGCATCTCTGTGCAAAGTTTCATGTCTCTACGACATACCCATTCAAAGTTTGCAATTTCAATCGGTTGCTATAGCGCCCTCCTTTGGCCAATTGATGTAATATTGCTTCATTTGCATCCTCCCATGACCCTCTACCACTGTGCCAAATTTCATATGGATTGACCAAGTCAGTGAGGAGAAAAACGTGGAACAGACACACAGACAGACATACCCACAGACAGAGTTTTCGTCATATAGTAAGATTATATAGGGCCCTAACAACATAACTACATAGCAAAGCCTCATGAGGCCTTTTTTCCTGCCACCCAGTGGCCTCGTTCCCCAGCTCGTTACACTTTACCTGTGGCCTGTACTAGGAAGCAGGATTTGGAGTTAGCGAGGTAACTTCAGGGTTAACTCTGGGTTTTCAGTAGTACGAAGATGATTCTCTTTTTACCGGGATAAATCACCGTGGCAACTTATGCTTAATAGCTAACCTGCTCTGGAGCAGGTTAACTTCAGAGTATAGGATCACTGCCTGTCAACACCCTGACCTCTGACCAATCAGATCACTGAAGAAAAAAGTATCCACAGACAAAAGTTCAGAGTCTCAAGTAAAAAAAGAGGAGCCTATGTATTATTTTAGGTCAGAATATTTCATTGTTCCAGGGCTCTATTTCCACTGTTTTTAGACAGAGCTTCTAACAAACACAGAGAAACATTAAACACATGATTTTAGCTGGATTTTAACTTCTGCAAAGCTTAATTTAGTCCACATTTTACACTCTGGTTCCATCACTGCAGCTCAAAATAACGAGACACCCGTGTCATGAGGACTAGCAAAAAAGATGATAGTTTATGAATAATCCACACACTGTTAAACGGCTCCCGTAACCATAAATGCAACATTTGGGTCAGATGAATCTCATCAGTCATTAACTAGGCTACCTTTCCACACTTTACTTCGGTAGCAGAAACAGTCTGGCAACACTTAAGTGTTTTATGTGACATATTAACTAAGAGGAAAGGAGGAGGGCTGGCTGTGTTTGTGAATGATAGATGGTGTAACTCTGGGCACATCACTATCAAGGAACAGCATTGCTGCAGGGACATTGAGCTGCTGGCTGTTGGCATGAGACCATATTATCTACCCAGGGAGTTTTCTCATGTCATTATGGTAGCAGTGTATGTCCCCCCGTCTGCTAAAGATGAGTCTGCTTGTGACATTCTCCACTCTGTTACAAGTAGGCTGCAAACACAGCACCCTCAGGCCCTGTAGGCTGCAAACACAGCACCCTCAGGCCCTCCTTCTGATCTCTGGGGACTTCAACCACGCCTGTCTATCCACCACCCTGCCCACCTTCACCCAGTATGTTTCCTGCCGCACCAGAGACAATAAAACACTGGATTTATTTTATGCCAACACCAAGGAGGGAAACCACTCATCCCCCCTGCCCCCCCTGGGAAGAGCTGATCACAACCTGGTTCATCTTCTTCCTGTCTACAGACCTCTGGTGCACAGAGAACCAGCAACCACCCGCACTGTGAAGAGGTGGTCTGAGGAGGCCGAGGAGGCCCTGAAAGACTGCTTCAAGGCCACTGTGTGGGAGGTACTCAGCGATTCCCATGGAGAGGACATTGACAGTATGACATCATGCATTACGGACTACATAAACTTCTGTGTGGAAA
>NC_065519.1:15999427-16026664 GCF_006386435.1 Epinephelus moara
GAGGACATTGACAGCATGACATCATGCATTACGGACTACATAAACTTCTGTGTGGAAAACACCGTACCCACCAGGACTGTACGCTGCTTCTCCAACACCAAACCCTGGATTACTCCAGAGTTAAAAGCTCTCCTGAAGGAGAAGTGGAGAGCTTTTAACTCTGGAAACAAGGAGGAGCTGAAGGCCGTGCAGAAGGAGCTACGGAGAAACATCAGGCGGGGAAAGGAAGGATATAAAAAGAAGATGGAGGAACAGCTGCAGCAGAGCGACGTCAGCGGAGTCTGGAGAGGTCTGAAAACCATCTCAGGACACAAACAACCAGACTCCCAGGCCAGAGGTGACCAGCAGTGGGTGAATGATCTGAATCTGTTCTTCAATAGATTTGATCAGTCTGCCCCTCCCCTGGCCCAGACATCACGGCTGCAACCCCCCTCATCCTCACCTTCACCTTCCCCCCCACCTACACTCCTGGCACACTGCTTCGACACCTCCCCCACCCCCGCTCCCCCGGACATCTCACCACCCCCCACCCCTCCTCCCACCTCATCACCTCCACCCCCAAGCACACATGCCCCCCTGCTCCAGCTTGTCCTTCACTACCTGTCAGGTGAGAGATCAGTTGAGGAGGATAAAGACGAGGAAGGCTGTGGGTCCAGACAGCATTAGCTCCAGGCTCCTGAAGTCCTGCACAGACCAACTGTGCGGGATAGTTGAAACCATCTTCAACCTGAGCCTGAGGCTGGGGAGAGTACCACAGCTGTGGAAGACATCCTGCGTGGTACCTGTGCCCAAGACTCCGCACCCCAAGGACTTCAGCAGCTTCAGACCGGTGGCATTAACATCGCACCTCATGAAGACTCTGGAGCGCCTGGTCCTGTCTCGTCTCCGCCCCGCAGTAGGCCCTTCAATGGACCCGCTGCAGTTTGCCTACCAGCCTGGCATTGGGGTGGACGACGCCGTCATCTTCCTCCTGCATAGAGCTCTTTCTCACCTGGAGAAGCCTGGAAGCTCTGTGAGAATCATGTTCTTTGATTTCTCCAGCGCTTTCAACACCATACAGCCTGCGCTTCTGAGGGACAAACTGGAGCACATAGGGGTGGCTAATCACCTCACATCCTGGATCCTGGACTACCTCACGGACCGGCCGCAGTATGTCAGGACCCAGGATTGTGTATCGGACTTGGTTGTCTGCAGTACGGGGGCCCCGCAGGGGACGGTGCTGGCACCGTTCCTCTTCACCCTCTACACTGCAGACTTTTCATACAACACCCCCACCTGTCATCTGCAGAAGTTCTCTGACGACTCTGCCATAGTCGGCCTCATCACAGATGGGGACGACAGGGAGTACAGAGAACTGAACCAGGACTTTGTGGACTGGTGCCTGAGGAACCACCTTCAGATCAACGCGGGGAAAACCAAAGAGCTGATGGTGGATTTCCGCAGGCGCAGACTCCTCCCCCCAACACCGGTGAACATCCAGGGAAAGGACATTGAGATGGTGACATCTTATAAGTACCTGGGTGTTCATCTTAACAATAAACTGGACTGGACTAATCACATAACAGCACTGTACAGGAAAGGCCAAAGCAGACTCTACCTGCTGAGGCGGCTCAGGTCTTTTGGAGTGCAGGGGGCGCTCCTGAAGACCTTCTTTGACACTGTGGTGGCATCAGCCATCTTTTACGGAGTGGTCTGCTGGGGCAGCAGCGTCTCGGCTGCAGATAGGAAGAGACTGGACAAGCTGATCAAGAAGGCCAGCTCTGTCCTGGGATGCTCTCTGGACTCTGTGCAGGTGGTGGGAGAAAGGAGGATGACAGCCAAGCTGTCATCTCTGAGGACTAATGACTCCCATCCTCTGCAGGAGGAGATAAAAGCTCTGGAGAGCTCCTTCAGCGATAGACTGATTCACCCAAAGTGTGTGAAGGAACGCTATCGCAGGTCCTTCCTGCCTGCTGCTGTCAGGCTACATAACCAGCACTGCTCACAGTAGACTGCACCATGGACACTTTATTGACACTTTATTGACACTATGGACACTTTATGGACACCACAGCTGTCTGCTGTTTTGCACATACAATCACTTGCACTAGATGTGCTCCCTTTATCCACTGCTCATTTTCATTCACTGCTGCTCATTATTATCCACTTCCTATTATTTTCATTATTATTATTATTGTTATTGTTATTTATTGCCGACTCTTGGATTTTTGTACTTATTTGCATGCCTAGTTATTTAAGTTTTTTAAGTCTAATTTTGAAATCTTTAATCTGACTCTTTTTCCTTGACTGCTGTAACACTGGAATTTCTCAATTATGGGATCAATAAAGGTGTATCTTATCTTATCTTATCTTATCTTTTCTTATTCAGAGTAGTTTTGTCATTGTCCAACTTAATAATAAAAAATATTCTGTACTAATGTCACATACAGTATAGCCTACATCCACACCAATGACATTCTACTGTCTTGTAGTTGCAGATAGTTTCGGTACCATTTCATGTCATATGAAGCAGCCTACCTCATTCATTAATTAACACCCACCCCCTCTTCCACATGAGCACGCTGGTGGCTGGATAGGAAAACCCATTGTTGATTGAACTTGTTGATAACCAGCTTCGTCATAACGGTTATCCAGACAGCCAGTGTTAGGGTTAGTCAAGCCAGATAATGAAATGATAACCCAAGTAAGTTGAACTGGCTTCGTTGTACAGGCTGCTCTCTGCTCTACTCTGCTCTCTGGGTGAGATGAGTGACTTATCCGACGTCATGTGAACCCTGAAACGCGCTGTATTGTTATCATTACCAAATGTGGTAGGACTGCCACTTCCACTGTTACCATTATTAGATTTTTTTGTAGTTATTACAAACAAGAACAAAAGCTAATGTGAAAATGACAAAAATAAACAACTCAGCTAACAAACAATAATAGAATACACTACATGCAAATTTCTTCTTCTTCCTGTTCTCTGTACTGTGGCCCAGAGTGGTTTTGCCTTTTAATTTTCTCTTACTGTTATGCTGTGCTCACACTTAAGCCCTGTTTCCATCAAACACTTTTAGTAAAGTACCTTTGTAACCAAAAGTAACCCATCAGACATGGTTCCTTAGACATTAGTTTCGCTTAGCATTTCCACTGCAAACAATACTCTTAAATGTGGGCAGAGTCGTTTACACTCAATGCTTCGTCAAACACCTGCTTTATTTCCTTATCACCAGCAAGAGTGACCATCTGCTACTGACAAATCAACAGACTGCAGTGTTCACAGCATCACCTTTTGGCACCAGATCTGTGTGCTAGGTACCCCAACAGAGGGGGGACCAAAAATGGGGACGGTATGGAACAGTTCCATTGGTACCATCCACAACTTTTCACAGTGGAAAGGGAAAAAAAGCATACCAAACTGAACTGAACTGAACCGTACCGTACTGCTCGGTTGAAACAACGCTTAAGTATGCCAACAAACCAGCGTGACCAGCTACATTATCACAGCTGTTGAAGTGTTGCCCAGCAGCTTGTTAATGTAGCTATGTCTTCACAAGCTTGTGTGTGTCGGCTACTTGCCAAAAAGCACCTCGACAGAATGTCATCTAAAAAACAAACAAAAAAGCAAACAAATCAAAAACAACCCTACACTGTTTTTAACGTGTGAGCCAAAGTTTAAAATCACATTTCATCACCCTATTGCATGTGCACTGCAATACACAGTTAGCTTAGCATAAGCCAACTAAACAAAATAACACAGCACCACACCTAGAATCAAAAACATGTGAATGTTTCATGCTTCAGCGTGTCCCTGGAGTGCTGAAAAAAGTTGAGGGTGGCTCAGCTTTTGATTGTAGCGTGTCACACCCGTCTGCAGGGATAAGTTCTGGGCATCAGTTTGAAGCTTCATGTCACCTGCTTCTACTGAGAACGACTGCTGTGTGTTCATAGTGTGAACACACCATAATGCTCCACATACACTGTGCTAACACCACCCTATGGCTATCCGGTCACTGTACAAACAGCCAGTGTGCAGTTTATGACAGTCTAACATTTCATGGAGCACATCTGCAGAAAATACATTTGCAATCCTTGATTCTCAGCTGTTCTGTTGAGTTGTGCAATCTTATTTAATCAGGGTAGATTATCGTCTTAACTCCTGTTAGTCACAGTAAATATAATGACAACTTGGCACACAGACATTAAACCATGACATACCTAAGCCACTTGAACTACCACAGCTGTTATATGCAAGTGCAAATATGCAGCTTTCCTATAAATTTCTTATCTGTCTTCACATATTACACTTAAAAGGCGCAGCGTCTCTTACCTGGGATCTCAGTGTGTCTCAACAAGAGGTGAAGGTAAAAATGCCTCCTATACCCTTATCTCACCTTGGAACCTCCCACTGATACAACACTTTCTTATTTATCATTCCATAATCCACTAGATCTCCTGGGTCTTAAAGTCCCACCCATTACATGCAGAACGTATTATTACTGGTATCATGTTTTAAGCTTTCTTCAGTATCAGAGTTATATAATCATAGTTGTCTGTACATATATTGCTGACAGCATGTGCTAATAGCCTAAAGGCATTTTTGCAGGTACAACTTTCCATACTGTGAACAAATAAAGGCTTAAAAACTGGTTCTTTTTCTGGTCTACTTTTTTTTTTTTTTTTTTTTTTTTTTAAAGTTTTACCTTTTTGTTTTGTCATACTGGCACCCAAACAAGCCTGTGTGTTTGTGTCAGATTTCATTTAAGTTTTACATCGAGCTCTTTATAAAGGATCATTGTTTGCACACACCCATTTCCCCGTCTGCCTCCTCCTTCTCGTAAATCTGACAGTGCTGCAAGGGGGCAAAAGCCAGACAGGAATGGTGAGGTGTGGCATTTGGCAAAATCCAGTTGCAGTTACTCTGCGTTGACAAAACAAATTCACACAAATGAGACAACTGTCATCATTCATGGAAATCTCACTGCATTATCCTGAGCGGAGGAAAAGACAGAGGGTTATTATTATTTTTTGCCTGAACAGAACACATGCAGCACAAAACAAGGACCCTCCCTCTGCAAAATACACTTGACTCCTCTCTCAGACTCTGGAATGAGAGGCGTAGCAAGCGAGGGAAATGGGATGATCAAAGCCATGCATAGACAAAAACTAGATTAACCAGGCACGGATAAAGCTGCACAGTAATTAGCTGTGATTGCTATTAGATTGGGATAAATAGGCCTTTGGTAGATGGAGGTTAAGTTGAAACATGTGCAACAACAGACCAAGTGGCTGAAGAATCAAAATGAATACCATATGATTTATTTCTTTTACTACTGCTAAAAGTTGAACCTCAATCTTTTCAAGTGAAAAACTTTGTAAGACATTTTAATGATACAGTTGGAATGGCAGCATACGTTAGCATACTAAAGCTAGCATGCTAATTTCTCAAAGTATAGCTAAAGCTTACAAAAATTGGTTTATTACTTTTGTAAGTAACCAGTTATTCATTCATTCACTCATTTTCCATAACCACTTATCCTGTTTAGGGCTGCAGGGGGGCTGGAGCCTATCCCAGCTAACATTGGGCGAGAGGCAGGGTACACCCTGGACAGGTCACCAGACTATCACAGGGCTGACACATAGAGAGAGACAACCATTCACACTCACATTCACACCTACGGACAATTTAAGCTCCTTTTACACTGCCAGATTTTCCGCGAATGTTGGGCCATTTTGCCAGTAAACTGCGAGCGTTTAGACACACAGAGCCGGATTGGCGAGTTGATCCAAGGCGCCCAATTTTCTGCCTCGTAGGGTAGTCATATTGGTGGAACCCTTTTAATTTAAAAAGACCGAGGCGGCCTTCCGCAACAGGAGGGGCTGTTGAAGACTTGTGGGAGGAGCTGTTGATGACCAGCATGTGCAACCCATTGGCGGTGGACTAACAGGAAACAGCTGATAACAGGAATTAGCGAGCAGCTAGTAGCAAGAGGGAAAGGCAAACCTGACAGACACTGTAAAGATGGGCAACTGGGGAGACAAGGAATTGCGCGCCCTCCTTGTCCTCGCAAACGAAGAGGCCATTAACTGTCAAATGACGGGAACGGTGAAGAACGGGCTAATTTACGAGAGAAGGACTGACTAGCCGTGGCTTCCCTCCCACGTCACTGTTTACGTCACCCGCTGAGCTACACGTTTTGTTACTTGACCACGCCCCCCATTGCCCCGAAAAAGGCACATTTTGTATGAACAAAAGTAGGTAGGCGGCATTTTGCCACACTCCCCGATTTTGTTTATATACTGCCAATGCTGAAAGAACACTGATTGGGCTTTCCTGCAAATTTGCACAATTCCTGTTTAAAAAGGGCTTTAGAGTCACCAATGAACCTAACCTGCATCTCTCCGGACTGTGGGAGGAAGCTGGAGTACCCTGAGACATGGGGAGAACATGCAAACTCCCCACAGAAGGCCCCCCCCACCCAAGGTTCGAACCAGGAACCCTCTTGCTGTTGCATGGTGGTGCTCTATGAAAAGTCAGATGATCACCAAAATCATCAGCATTCTTTAATGAAGGACTAATATGGCTGCAGTAAATCAGAGGAGACGGTTGTCAGCTGACTCATTGCTGCATCTGTCACACTTATTAATCTGGCACAATGTGTATGCGGTGTACACTGACAATGGTAGGAAAGTTTCTCCTTACATGGTAAATATTATCCTTCATTTCAGGCGGATGTAGACAAAAAGAGGATTCTTATCTTTACTAAAACAAATGTATGCCAGCAGATTCATCAGAAGTGTAGCCAGCAAGTGATCCAACCTTAATTTCAGTTTCTTAGAGACCTCATTCTGAAACTTGCAGGCTGTGGGAGGATGTCGGCACCCTCACCGGTTAATTATCCATGGAAACTTACCATAAAATGACATGCCTGGACAGTCACAAATGTGACTGTTATGACATATACGTACTTTACAAGAGAAAAGTTTTTGAAGAGGAGAACTAACAAATCAGCTTGCCAAATCTCAGGTGAAAGTCCCTACACCCAATAAAAAGCACGGCAAAGCTGCATTCATGAGCTTGATGTGCCAGTTTTACTTGATGTGCCAGTCAAAGTCACAACATAGGTTATTAAGTGTAAGATAATAGGCGTGCTAACATCAGAAACTACACGACTTGACTTTAAAAGGACAGTGCACCCCAAAATCAACAGTGTAATGCTATATATCAGTCTAGTTTTGGTGTGAGTTGGTCTGTGGATTTTCTTGAGTAACTGAGTCATGATTCCTGGAAAGAGATTGCTGAATAAAATGTATTTTTTTGCATGCTGAGTTCAACAAGGGAGTGTCATCTACTTTCATTATATTCAAGAAAAGGCAGACACCTCTACGGCCGGTATCTCCAACATTTGGCAACTCACACTACAACAGTCTAGACTGATAAAAAGCATTACATGCAAGCAAAAAAATATGTTTTTGATGCAGGGGTTGACTGTCTCTTTAAAATGAGCCTTGTTACAGTCATCTAACTGTGACTGTGACAGTCACTGTTTTGGAGCGGGGTTTCGCAATGAGCAGTCATACCACAGGTCTATCCCTGAACATGCCCCTGTGCCTGAGATGTTAAGATGTTGGTTGCATGTGGTGAGAAGCTGCTCTGTGTGGTCGATGATGGTTGCATCTGTAGCCATACCCAACAATGATGTCACTCTGTTAAAACACCCTGACGTACACCTGTGCAGTAAGGTGAGAAATGAAACCACTGAAGATTTTCAGTTGTTAACTGCTCTTTAAAACGCACATGCGAAACCACTGAGCACATATTAAGTCTGATGCAAATATCTGACATGCAAACAAAACAGGAGAGCCTGCTAGATTTATACATTATAATGTTTGCAATCAAATGTGTGAAATGTACAACACAAAAGGACGCTATTAACTGCAATAACCATAAGTGAATTTATCAAGTTCTATCTACTTACACCAGCTGTGACACAGCTGTTCAGGAGGTTATGCTTCACGTCATGTCTCAGCAATGATATTTGACATTGTTTATTATAATACTTAAGGATTTCCATTGAACTGATTACACACATTATTCCAGTAATACATAGAAATAGCTTAATTCATGAGTGTTGATACTAAAGGGAACCTTGCATAACGATGTATGTCAGCCCTGGATAAATATTTATTCTACATGCAAAGGTACACTGTATAAGGAAACTATGCATGTCAATGTACACAAAGTGTCTCCAGTTAGCCTGCAGAGTGTAACATGTCTTGTGAAGTTGTCTCTCTGAGACACACATACACACTGTGTGTCTGCAGACAAAGACAAAAGTGTCTTTATGGTGACTGTAAACATAAAATCTGCTTTCATTTCTTGTACATATTACAGCCATTATCTCTGGCAATGTCCATTATTTCTGCACAGCACAGTATTAAACATCCTTTCATAGTGCTGTTTAACAATGTAACGGCATTATTATTGTGTTAAGTCCCATGAAATGACAACTTATCCTCATATCCTGTATGCATTTCCTATACGCAGCGACGGAAATGGAGGATGTCATGTCACATCTGATCCTTTGCATTAAAAATCACCACAGTCTTAATTTGCTCCGTTCTGTTAATGTAAGTGGACACAACAGAGCGTTGAAATGTGGTCATGTCTGATCCTCTGCGTGGATGTCTAGTCCTCCTGTAGATGGCGCTAACTTTCCTCCTAAAATACTGCCCTGAGTAGACATACAGCAGTGGGTTCAGGGCGCTGTTGAGAAAGGCCAGATACGCTGAGACCTGACCTCCTATGTCGAGTGTGTGGAACCACAGCTTCTCATCCAGCACTTTAATATCACAGAGTGTGTCGAGGAAGGTAAAGATCTGGAAGGGACCCCAGCACAGTAAAAACAGTATTGTGACAGCGTACATCAGCACTGTGGCTTTTGTGTCTTTGGTGTCATTAAAAGCAATGCCGTCCCTTCTCTGACCTAAAGCTTTGATTATGTTCCCACTGCTGAAAACAATTACCAGAACAGGGAGAACAAAGCCCACCACATTCATCAACATCTGATGGGCCGACTTCCAGGAGCTCTCGTGACTGTAATCCAGTATGCAGGATGTTGTCTCAAACTCCTCGATGAACTTCACCTTTCTGTGAACAAGTATCGGCGTGCTCAGTATGACGGCTAATATCCACAGGCTAAAGCAGATCACCTTGGCATAGAGTGTCCGTCTCAGCCACCTGGCCTTCATTGGCTTCACAAGTGCGAGGTAGCGGTCAACGCTAATCATAACCAGAGTGTAGATGCTGGTGTAGAAATTAATGATGATGATGGAGTTGACCAGTTTGCAGGATGCATCTCCGTACAGCCAGTTGAAGTCATTGATGATGTACATCGCCCAGAAGGGGAGGCCGCACAGGAGAATGAAGTCGGCCAGCGCCAGGTTGCTCAGGTAGATCTCGGCTACAGTCAGTCGATCCATGTGGATGAAGTACACCCCGAGGACGAAGCTGTTAAAGAGGAGGCCCAGCAGGGATATGGTGAAGATGTACGGGGGAATGATGGCGTGGACGAGCTCCCATTCTGCAGAAGTTGGTGATGCAGTGCTGTTTTCGGGCCACAGCGTTGCCATGGGTACAAGTGTCATGGGCTCCATGGGCTAGGAAACAAAATAATTAGACATAACTCATCGGTAAAATGCTGTTACTTGATTTAAAATACATTAAGCTTGTTTGAAAAGTACTGCACTAGAGATTGAAAATAAACATGCAAGGTTCATAACTTTTATTTTAGACACAAAAACTACATAAAACATACGAAAATTGTAGAAATTTCTGCCACAATAATCACATGTTTATTCACAGTTAGGCAGATTTAGTGCTGAGGAAAACATGTGGCCACCATGAGCCACTGGACACAGGCCCAGGTTGAAGCACCCCATACCTTCACCTGTAAAATGTCACTCAAACTAACGTGCTGACGAAGAAGACACTCAAAATGACCATGAAGAAATGTAAAATTACTATAAAGAGACAAAAATGCACTGAAAAGAGACACATAAGGCCTAATAAGACACAAAAATGACTACAAACAGACATAAAGTGACCAACTGACTTCAAATATTTGCCAAATAACTTATGAATTTGTTCTCAGGAATTATCTCAACTCACTTCCTGCCATTAAAAATACTCAACAGCTACATTATTTCTCATCGAGCTGAATGGCACCTGTTTATATTTTCAGGGTACAAACTCTGACGTTCCAAACAAAAAATTCGACTGAAGATAACAGCTTCTTACCTTACGTCTCCTGAAAATCTTTCTCCTCCTATGGTCAAAATGCTAATGATAAACACAAGGTTCTGGGACAGGGCTTAAGTGTGTACATGGAGCTCCCGGTAAGAGTACACAGCCAGTCAGAAGGGAGATGTGTTAGGAGGCTTTTTGTATATAGAGTTGCATTCCTCCACACCCATCGCCAAGACGTTCAATTTATCAACTTGTTTGTGAGAGAGTCAAAATTTGGCCCGTGCACTTATTAGAGAGGCTAAAACTGCCGTGCACTGCATGTGTTGGAGAGAGTGCTCACCTTCATCAGAAAAAATTAAGAAAGTATTAATTTATCATCACTAATGATGTATTTTATTGTTTCAATAGTAAAGTGACAGTGTTTTCATGTAGTCATAATATTCCTCAAGGCCAAAGGGACAATTACGCTCAGCTGACGTCATTGTGATACCCATCAATCTGATTTAACCGGTTAACAGGATTATTGCCTGTTTATACAGTACCTCTGTCTACGCTTTGATGCTGAGATACTGGTAATTCATAATTTGCTTTCCAATTTATGAACAGTATACTGTTTATCTCCAGTAAATACATGTTTGCCTGGATGATAAAAACACATTTATCCCCATCTCCATTTATCCTTGTATCCGTGTGTAATCCTATCCTAATCTATTCTAAATTTCATGCGAAGTCAAGCTGATGAAATGGCAACAGTAACAAACTCAATATGGCCTGAAACCAAACAACAATCAAATTGGACAGAAAATATAAACAGTGCTTTTGTCAATATGTTATCTAAAAATGAGTGTGAGGCTGCAGCGCCCCTTTTATGGTCAAAATGATAACAGCACACTTGAATCACGGGATCCATTAAGTCATTCAGAGAGGTAATCAAGCTCATTTTCATCACAGAAACATTCCCTGCTTATCAAAACAAAGACTCTGCATGCTTTACTGGAGAAAAGGAAGTCATACTTTGTAGAATTATCTTGAAAAACATTAAAAGCTCACTGGTTCACTATTTTTATTGTACTGATAGCGCAGAAGAGTTATATTTCACTCTTTACAGACAGGACAGTGGCAGGGTAATACACAAGCATGATGATCCATCACTTCAAATATTCTGCATTGCCAGTTTCAACATGTGGAAATTCTCAAGAGAATAAATTCCCAACATCTTAAAAAAAACCCCCATAAAAACCAACTCAGCTTTCTGATAAATGCTATGGAAACAGATAGCACAGCCTCAGGTTACACCCGCCAGGTTAAGTTTTGTCAAGACAGCCCACCATGGCTTTGTTTCGCAAGAACAATAGAGGTGGGACAGCTCGGAAATGAAACTACAGTTTACAAAAATCATAATTACATGACATCATATTCAAGACTGACAAACACAACACAGTAATGTAAGAGTTAGTGTGCACTGGAGGTTATTTAGCAAAAACTTTTATGCTCTTACACCTAATATTTATTTCACACTTAAAGAAAATTCTCCAATCCAAAATCAAAGTCTGGGATAACGTTCCATCGCAACAGATTACTTGCAGAAGATTGATAGTACTCACATATTTGTAAATATGAAGCTGGTTAGCTTAGCTTAGTTTAAAGACTAGATACAGAGGGAAGCAGCTAGCCTGGCTCTGTTTGAAGCTAAGAAAATCCACCTCCAGCACCTCTAAGATCATGAATCAACACGTTGTATCTAATTTTTTCAATTGGTACTAAAAGTTTAAAAACCACACAATATCGATATGGGGGTGGGGGTGGCTTGATTTTGTACGGAGTAGCAATTACAGGTGCTGGCAGGCAAATTTTGTTGCAAGGAGACCATAGAGATCAGGAAGCGGGCCAGGGACACCATCAACCGGGATTAGGGGGCTTTCATGCTGTCGCACACCTGGGACTCTCTCCTCCAGAGACCATCGGGCGGCAGGGGGCGTGACTGACCTGGCAGATCTGTCAGATTGCCAGACCGGTCACACCTTCAAGGAAACACCAGCTGATAAAGACATGTCACGATGCACGTCAGATAACAATTGAAACATGTCAAGGTAAAGCAACATCTCCTAATCTCTTTGTCTGATAAAAAGAAAAACCTCTATACAGAAATAATCATATTCATCCTGAATATAAGCAATATTAACCACATTTTATTTAGAACCAAAATATAGTGCTGCACGATTTGATAAAAATGTGTGATTGCGATTATGGTGGACAATATCGCGATTTGCGATTGCGATTGCGATTACAATGTAATTACAATAAAATGTAATAAATAAATGGTATCATGAGTCTGCTCACACAGCAGCGCAGCACGGAACTCTACACACAGCGGAGCGAGCATATGTTGCGTTCAGGCGTTGTCACGTAAATGACAAATTCCAGCGCCATAGCACAACACAGCAGCATGTCAAGTGGGCCGAACCCGAGCAAAATTTCTCAATTTTTCATTTGTTATGGAGTCCATGATTTCCCTGTGACACTTACAAATGTTTGCTTAACTGTGCTTGGATGTTGTTTTATGAGGCTCTGGCGGCTTTCAGTTGTCTCTTTGTCTTTAACGTTACACGGCTCGGCTTTCTCTCGCATGCACTCTTCCTACTTTTCTCTGTGCTGTCTCAAGTGCTGATATAGATTGGTCGTGTTGCCGCGGGACGTGGCGACTTTAACTTTTACACTTACACAGCACGTCTTTCTGTTCAACGTCGCCGTACCTGAATCCAAAGTATCGCCATGTAACAGACGTTTTTTTCGCCACCAACTCAGCCTGTTCATGGTTGAGCTCATGCTCTTCTTCAGCATCTGTGTTGGTCACTGCTGCACGCCGGCTGCACGCACCAGGATAGCTTGTGGGCGTGATGTCAACAAACTCCACACACTACAGGAGAGGCAGTCACGTTCACAGGCACACACGTTAACATTTATTTAGCCTACATTAAATCGCAAATCGCAACCATTTATGCGGTTACGTAATCGCACAGCCTGACATCGCGATTGCGATTAGATTAATCGTGCAGCACTACCAAAATATTCACTGTTTCTTTCATTAAGACAACAAAAATAAACATATTTATTGTCGCTTTCGTAAAATGTAGCCTGTTTCATGATGACTACCCCCTTCACTAAAAATGGTATGAGCATGCACTGATATTAGTAAAGCAGATATGGGGAGGGCCCATTCACTGGACCGTTTCAGGGGCCTAACGATTTCTGTGGGCGGGCCTGAAGTCAGGTTAGCTTTTTCCCTGTCTTTGCAGTCATTATGCTATGCTAAGCTGCAGCTTCGTATATAGCCCTCAGACATGAGAGTGGTATCGACCTCGTCATCTAAGAAAGCGAATAGTGTATTTCCAAAATGTGAAATTATTATTCCTTTAAGTTTCCATAGGTCAATGACTAATATGTATATAACAAAGAAAAAATTAGTATGTTAAATTAAGGGATTTCTTTCAAGGTCCAGTGTGTAAGATTTAGGGGGATTTAGTGGAATCGAGCAGTGAGGACTGCAGATTGCAACCAGATGAATTCTAACAATGTTCTTTGTTCAGGAGGTTTTTGCTGGGAGATGAATTATCCTCAGAGGTCTCTCCCTCTCCAAAACAAATGGACATGGTGATCAAAACCAGTATAAAAAACACTGAATAAAGCAGTTTCATGTTACGCACGTTGCTGTGTGCTCCCCTATTTCTCTGATAACTTAATGTGTGCTCACCTTATTCCTGATACAGATGTTCAGGTGGTTTTCACCAGCAGCCAAATTATTCTTATAGGTCTCCTCGTCACCTAAACAAATGGACCAGGTGATCAAGCTGGTAAAAGCAATGAATGAAATGGTTTCAGGGACAAATCAATGTTTCTCTAATGCTGTTTGGCAATTACGGTGACCAATGCGAAACCATGAATGGCAATATCTAGAGCCAGTGTTTGGTTTGTCTGTTTAGGGCTACGTAGAAACATGGTGTTGCAACATGGTTACCTGCTACCTTTGTAGATATGAAAGGCTCATTCTAAGGTAACGAAAACACAGTAATTCTTACTTTCAGGTGATTATACACTAAAGAAAACATGCTCATTACATTATATTCTATGTGCACCAGTATATCCCCCTAAATCCTACTGGACACTGGACAGCTTCTTTGGTAAAACTCTTCTCTATATGTGTAGGATGATTTAAATTTCCGTGCTCTCAGTTTGTTTAGTTAAGTTGACATTGGCATTGGAATGTCCGGACTTTTTCCATTGTCTTTTCCTCCCGCTACACACCAATCTAAACACCTCCCTTGCCCTCTGCTTAAAGTGCTTCCCCACTATTACATACAGGAAAGGATTCAGTGAGCTGTTACTATAGCCAATGTAAGTAGCAATCTGGTTTCCAATGTCCAACACATACGCCCATGTACATCCTGTGATGACTTCATAATGATCCAAGGTGTCCAAGAAGATGATAACCTGGTAGGGCAGCCAGCAGAGGATGAACACTGCCAGAACGACAAGAACGAGGCACGCTGCTTTCCTTTCCACACTGCCTCTGCTGCCTTTTCTCATCTTCTGGCTTTGCCGAAGGACTTTAGTAATGTGGTAAGTACAGAAGGACACAATGGGGACAGGGATAAGGAAGCACACTATGTTGGCAGTCATGTTGTAGCGCAGTCTCCAGCCTTCATGGGGATAGTCAAGATAACATGCCTCAGTGTCCAGATGAGGGATGAACTGGACGGAGCGGAAGAGGATAGCTGGGAAGCTGAGCATGACCCCAGTAATCCAGATGCCTATGCAAATCACATGTGCCCAGAAGGCCCGTCTCTCCCTCCCCTGGGTGAGGGGTCTAGTGAGGACCAGGTATCTGTCCACGCTCACAAGCGTAAGGAACAACACACTGCAATAGTAATTCATCCCAATGATAATGCCGGTAAGCTGGCACATGGGCTCCCCAAACCTCCAGTTGAACTTGTTGATAATAGTTGCTACCCAGAACGGCAGGCAGGAAACCATGAGGAGATCAGCAGCTGCTAGGTTGCTCAGATAGATGTCGGCCACAGAGCTGCGCCGCTTCTGGAGATAGAACACACAAAGCACAAAGGAGTTGCCGATCACTCCAAGGAGGCAGATGATGGACATGTAGGCAGGCTGCATGGTGTAAACCCAGTCCCATGCTTCTGTGTGGTTGCAGACAAGCTCATCTCTTGCATCAGTCTCCATGGGTGATGTAGATCACTGTGAAAGCTGTTGCACACTAACAGAAATTTTAGGGTTAGAAAAAGGGTGTGCTCACAATAAATTCCAGTAAAAGCTTTCAGCTGTGTCAACACAGGCGTAATATCTGTGTTGCTACCTTCACATCATGATTTGTTTTAAAGTGACAAGGGATTATTGATTTAGTAGGGTGTAAGTGATTTAGTGGTGGTTTATCAGTCGGAGCTCACAGCACACATGCCTTTGTCAAAGAGGGGAATCTTAGCAACAGATACTGTATGGAACATGTCTGATCGTCAGTCCGTGCAAGTATGAGTTTGTGGCCTGGGTTCTTTTCAAACTCTTTCAGTATGATTACTGGTCTGGAAACTAACACAAATTTAGAAAAAAAATATTGATACAATATTTTCAGTAATATAAAACTGGCATTGTTATTTCCATTACTGTACATCTTTTCCATGATGATCATGGATGGATTACTGAACGGGCCTACCGGGCAGGCACAGATCCAGGGGCAAAAAAGTGTCAGGGGGCTGCTAGGCCTTCACTTGCAAAATGTCATTCAAATTAACATGGACCGACCAGAAAGAGACTCAAAATGACCTTAAAAAGACAAAAAGATCAGAAAGAGATGCAAAGAGACACAAAATAACCACAAAAAATGTCCACTAAGATTACAAAAATGGCTACAAAGTGACATAAAATGACCAAAAATACATAAAATTACCTCAACAAGGTACGAAATGACCCTAAAAAAACAAAACAACCAAAAAGAGACAAAATGGCCACAGAAAGATCACAGAAAGATCACAAAGAGATGCAAGGGAACTGCATCTGACACAAAATTACAACACAAATATTGGCAAAACATTCACAAAGAAAGACAAAACAGCTACAAAGAGACACAAAATGACTACCAAGTGACATAAAATGACCTCGATGACACACAAAACAACCATAAGGAGACACAAAATGACTACAAAAAGACAAAAAGGCAAAAACATCACAAAGAGATGCAAAGAGGGACAAAATAACAACACAAATAATGGCAAAACATTCACAAAAAAAAACCCCAAAATGGCTATGAAGAGACACAACATGACTACCAAGCAACAAAAAATTACCAAAAATGTATAAAATTACCTCAGTAAGACACTAAATGACCTCAAAGACACCAAACAACCACAAGGAGACACAAAATGACCACAAAGAGATCACAAAGATCACAAAGAGATGCAGATTGACTGCAAAAAGACCCCACATAACAACACAAATATTGGTAAATTATGCACTAAGAGACACTAAATGACTACAAAGTGACATAAAATGACCAAAAATGCATAGAATTACCCCAGTAAGACACAGAATGACCTCAAAGACACACACAACCACAAGGAGACCCAAAATGACCACAAAATGATCACAAAGAAATGCAAAGGAACTGCATAGAAAGACAAAATAACGACACAAATATTGGCAAAACATCCACAAAGATAGGCAAAACAGCTACGAAGGGACACAAAATGACTACAAAGTGACATAAAATAGCCAAAAAATACATACAGTTATCCAAGTTAGAGACAAAATGACCTTAAAAACACACAACACAACCACGAGACACAAAATTACCCCAAAAAGACAAAAAGATCACAAAAAGATGCAACGGGCTTGCAAAGAGACACAAAATAACAACACAAATATGGCTAAAACATTCACAGAAAGAAAAGACAAAATGGCTATGAAGGGACACACAATGATTACAAAGTTACATAGAATGACCAAAAATGCATACAGTTACCTCAAAAAGACAAAAAACTCACAAAGAAATATGAAGGAACTGCAAAAGCACACAAAACCACCACAAAAATGGGCAAAACACCGACTAAGAGACACAAAATGACTACAAAGTGACATAAAATGGCCAAAGAATGTATAAATTTACTTCAATAAGACACAAAATGACCTAAAATACAAACAAAACAACCACAAGAAGACACAACATGACCACAAAGAGACATTAACCACAAACAGATGCTTCATGACCACACGTCTTGCTCCTATGTAGGAAAGGTGGTGGGGCCCTTTACATATCTATGCCCAGAGGCCCATAATAATCATAATCCGCCCATGGTTATAATGAACAAAGTTATGGAAAATATGTAATTTTGTTACATCAAAAAAAACAACAACAAAAAAAACAACAACACATCTCATTATATGTTAGCTTGCTAATGTCCATTTTAGCATTAGCATTAAATTAACACAAAATACAGAATATAAACTGTTGTTCTTTTTTTTAACATTCAAATAATATATCAGCAGTTTGACAGCCAATAAACATATTCTTTATTTAACAGTTTCCTCTTTGGAACCAGCTGTCCTCCAGCCATGTGCTCCCTTGTCACATGACCTCTGCTGCAGTCACCAAGTATACAAACCTTAAAAGAACCTACCTGAGTTTACATTTTTTACAGTGTGGAGGAAATGACAGCAACCAAAAGTGGTGGTTTTTTTTAATGCAAAAAAGACACAAGATACAGTTTGTTCCTTCTGCTGTCAAGTAAGTGGGACACAAATAGAAAATAAGAAATGTGTTTTTATATTTCTTATTTTTGATAAGAACACAAAAAGTTGAAGAACCATCCACACACACCGTGAGTATTTATATATTTAAGTCCAACTGAAAATTCATTTCTTCTTACTTTCTGTGCAAAGAAATATGAACTGAGATGATACTGCAGCTGTTGTGCACATTCTCCTATTATTAGGAGCAGATTTTTTTGGACGAAGCTTCAAGCATCTGGAAAGATCTTTCTCATGGCAGGCTGACATTTGAGGGCCGGATTTACTGGGAGACACGCTTTCAACTTCCATGATGCTACAGACAGGAGTACATCAACGCCCTGTATCGCCTTTAAACATTTTCCCCCTCACATTTGACTATTATGTGCTTAAGTTTTTATTCCTCTCAAAAAGTGGAACAAGCTAGGATAACTTGCATAATCCAAGGCAGACAAAATACATGGAGCAAGGTCAAACGGTGTATTTTCAGCATGCATTTCACCCTTTGAAGTCATTTTGTCTGCCTGCATGTTTTTTCGCTCCACAACAATTTCCAGCTCTGGCAGTGGTGGTAAAACCTGACTCCCAACAAAGATTTCCTGTTTGGCGCGACATGCCTAACATTTTGGGGACAGCTAGGGGTGTACCCTCACCCACAGCCCACAATGAGTCAACATTGGGCCATTAAATGTTGGGAGTGTGGAAAAATATAAAGTGAGATGTCCATACAGCCAACGAAAATGAGTGTGTTTGTGTGTCACCAGTGGAAACTCTTTGACAGAGCCCTGTTTTTAACTGCAGCAGACAATGAGTCAGTGACACCAGAAAACACTTAGCAAGCAGTTGTTGGAGCTCTCGTTCTAAGTCTAGTCTTTTGCTCAACTCAACATTGAAATGCAAGATTCAACAAGACATCCATAAAACCATTTGTATGTTTTATTTGACCTGTAATATGTTCAGAGATAAACAAATACTGGTACTATTACAATCTGAGTTATCAGCAGTACAAGGCAGAGTATAAAAACTGTATTTACATGAATTATTTTACAGCATCCAGGCTGGTTTACACCACACCATCTCTACATTCACGATACGGATGTTTGCCAATGTTTGTAACAAGAGGCTGGCTGAAGTTTATTGCATGTGGTGAGAAAAGCAATTCATTCAAGCCCTGGTCCTACACGTATAACTTCATTTCTTAAAATTCAGTTTATCTTTTTAAAGAGGCCCATCCAGGTCTCACTCCCAACTTGCTAAACACAGACATTCGGTCATATCATGCACAGAGGCACCCTTTATCGATGGTATGAGATGCAAAGGGCAGATGCTCCAGGCATCTACTGCAGTATTGATATGAGAAAGGGTGATATGGTCCCATTGCATCCACTACAAATGTAATAATAAATTAAGCTTATCATTGGAAAAATTTACATTTGTGCAAGTCTATTAAATGACACTCCACCACTCTTTCTGCAAAGTCCTTTTTGACGGGGAAGACTGCTTTTGAAAGCAGCATTTTATACCATTGTCTTCAATGTAGAGGACAGGTTTGACGAACGCGACGACTCAGAGGTAATTGTTCTTTCCAAGTGCCACTGCTTGAAGAGTTCCCGAACTTTTTTCCGGAAGTTCTTTCCCACAATGACGTAGAGGATGGGGTTGAGAACGCTGTTGAAGAAGCCTAAGTAGGTGAAGAGCTGATTGCAGATTTCCAGGACAGACAAGAGGTGACACCCTCCCAGGACCTCGGCTCGTAAGAGTACGTCCAGTGTGGTGACGATGTGGAATGGCACCCAGCAGATAAGGAATGCCAGGAGGACCACCAGCACCAGCGTGGTGGCCTTCTGCTCTGTTTTCTCAGCATTGAACCTCTCTATTGCCTGGACCTTCAAAGCCTGAATAATCCTGATAGTGCAGAATGAGATAATCGAAATGGGGATGATGAAGCTAAAAACGACCAACATCCCATCAAAGAGCAGCTCTACAGTATGGTTTGGGTAGACCAGATAGCATGCGGTGACATCATAGTCAGGCAGGTAGTCCACTTTCCTGAAGATGAGTGTGGGGACACTCAGGAGCAAACCGAAACCCCACACCAGCGCACAGCCCAGTTTGGCATATTTTGGCCTACGCATTCTGCCATGGGACATTGTTCGCACCAGTGCCACATAGCGATCTATGCTAACCAGGACGAGGAAGTAGATGCTGCTGTAGGCGTTCAGCTTAATGCCCATGTTGATCACTTTGCACAGGAACAGACCGAAGTGCCAGTTAAAACCATTGGATATGTAGACGGCCCAGAAAGGCAAACAGGACACCAGGACGAGGTCAGCTGCAGCCAGGTTGCTCAAGTAGATCTCAGCAACAGTGCAGGGCTTCTTGTGGAAGCAGAAAACCACCAGGACGAACGCATTGAAAATGACTCCCAGCACAGTGATGACCAGGATATACACCGGCTGGCCGGTGTGGAGCCACTCCCAGTCGTACGGATCAGTACAATCGGAGCCATTGGTGTTGTTCTGTGCTCCATATAGAGCTGTGGTGCTGAAGTCTGGGATGCTGTTGGGAACATAAAACAAAGACCAATAAATGTTAGCATTAAAACAACATTTTTTTTGAGTTAGATGAGAACATCAGTGCCACTCTTACTGCTATTTTATGCTCTGCTGGTTAGCCTAGCTTAGCATTAAAACTGAAAACAGTGGGAAACACCTGCAGTAGCTCGGCTTGTCTCTGTCCAGAGGTAACAAAATCCAACTTGGTGTGTTGTTGGGGAAATGTTCATTGTTAGGTCATCCCCTGAGATGAGGATTCAGCAAGAGCAGAGTTCAACATGATGGCTGTTACGGCTCTTTTCTGTACGTTCAAGCTGTGAGCTTTGTTGTGCAGTAAAACAACACAACATGACTAGCAATTGAGCCTCTACAGACAGCTGATCATAAGCCTCTGAGCTCTTTAAGCACCACCTACACAGCCGATCATAAAACAGAGCAGTTCACTGCAACTGGAACTACTAATTGCTGCATTGCACCTTTACACACACCACCAGCAGCCCTGCCTTCACCCATAAATCAATAACTTTTACAACTATACCTGCTGTGATACTCTGCCAAGTTTATGCTCATGTTTTTGTGTCCACTTCCTGTTTTATTTTGAAATGTGCTCTCATTGTGTTTAGTGTTTTTTTTTTTCCCCACCTTTGTTAATTACCTCATGTGTTTCACCTGTGTCTTGTTCCACTCACCTGTGTGTACATAGTAATCAACCCCTGTGTATTTAAAGCCCTGTGTTTCCCCCATTCACTTGGCAGATTGTCATTGTCTTCCTCTTGTGTTCATGCTTTCCAGCCTTTACTTTGTGTTTGATTCCTTGGTTTTTGTCTCAGCTTAAAGTGAGGGACTTTGGTGTGATTTCCCTGAATGGATTTTTCTGCCTTCACGTGTTTGACCCCTCAAATTTAGATCAAACAGTGAGGCCATGATGGGGTAATGCCAACTGTTTTATGATCCATCAGGGAGATATAAAGTAAGTCCATCATATGCCTCATGTAACATTAGTTGCTCAAGCAATCCACTTTAAATTGCCTTGCACATAATCTGGAGCTTTCACAGATACCACTTTCCTCAAGTGAATAAATTCTGGCCTGCTGCCTGTAACCACAGCATTTTTGGTAAACAGCCACCCTGATGTACCATACTATTGCCAGCTAGCGAACATAACCTTAGCCCTGTGCAGATTGATTGATGGGTGGATGGTGTGCTATTATCGGTTGAAATTGGATCGTTGTAGCTCATGTAAGCACAGGTCATATTTAGCTTTAAAGGAGAAACCCTTATTGGATTTTGATTTAACAAAATGAAGAACGATTTTTTATAAATGTTTTGGGCATATATTGTTGAATAGGTGCACAAAACGTCAGGGGATGTGATCAAAAAGAGTTGAAAAGGCATTTTTTTCATCATTCATTTCATTTTAAGTCACGTAGAGCGGTCACCATGTTCCAGTAATGAGCAACAGGCTTGGCTCTGTTCACCTTAATTTCCCTGGGGATGTTTGACTTTGCTCTGCACAGTATGAGATCATTTTAGACATCCAAGGATCTGTTTTTCACTGCACCGTAGCGTCAAAGTCAACTATATTTTGAAATGATACACATATGAGAATTTCTGAATGTATTAAGAATCAGTAACAGAGCTGCAATTTAAGAGCATAGGTCCACATCAAATGTGTCACACAAGAGTTTGCAGTAGAAGATGGCAGCTCTGCAACAGTGGGCAAATTGAACGCATATGCAACTTCTGCAATGTGCAACATGAACTTTACAGTAACCACAAGTTTGTCGTAAAATGCATGGTTTTCTTTGGTAGTCAAAATTGCAAACATAAAACTTGTAACCAAAATATATATAGTGAAAATGAAAGGGAACTACGGGTCACTGTTACATAACACTGAATACGTTTACATAAATAGATGAGATGATGAAAGACATGTCTATACTGGTAGAGACAATTCTGGTTTTTCATCCCCTGGTTTGTTTTGTCTTTGTTTCACTGGATCATTTACTTTTAGGAATCAAGACATTCTGTCACCCAACACACCCTGATGTGTGATAACTGTGATTTTCTGTGAGTTTCTGCACTTAGTCATTGGCATACAGTGATTATAAAGCATAACACTACTTTATGTTTAAGAAGACTTAATGTATCAGTGCTACTGTGAAATATTTCACAATATTTAAAACCAAACGGCGGTCATGCATACCTTGTAGATTGAAGAGTCATTCCTCCTGAGTAAGTCCAGATGTAAAATGTCCAGATGCCCAGCTGCACTACTCAGTAGCTCTCCCTTACTCTACTGAGTCTGCCTCTGACTCGCCCTCTTATAGGAAATTATAAGGGTGTCAGCCAACTTCAGTTCTTATGCTCTCTTTTTCTCTCTCTCACTCTCCTGTTTGTCCCCTGCCCTCCTCTGAGTAACATCATACATACAGCAACATCTACGTGTTTGCGACCTGGCTAATGTTTATTTGCTTGAGGTTTTATTATTGGATGAGGACTGTTCAGAATGCGGCCGCTTGAGCTGGAAGTTTAAGTGTCAGTGTGGGCAGATGACGTCTGTCTTGGTGTAAATACACTGCAGGTAAAATTGAGAATTTCAGCATATTTGAGGACTTACTGGATATTTTGTGGGAAATGAATGAATTTCCAATTACACAAACATCTGACGTGAGCATAGTAATGCTATTCCCTCAGCGTTAAAGTGAAGTAGATGTGTGCTCGGACTATAGAGTCATTTAATGTTATGTTCATGCACTGCTCGCTGTGCATTAGAGACGAATGAATCCATTTACTGCACCACAATGAGTTTATTGTAAGGTTATTGTTACAGTAAATACTTCTGCCAGTGTTGTGTCTGATGTACAACGTTTTAATAGCCTCAGAAGTGCATTATGATAGGGACACTGTTGAGCAGTGAAATGTATGGTTACTGTGGTGAACCTGAAACCATTACTTACCCTCCACAACTAACCTTCAAATGTGTTTATGCAGACAGAAGCAAACATGGAGTCCATCACTGGGGGTGGACCTACACCACCCAATATACTTTACCAATATGCAATTATTGATTAGCACTTGCAAATCTTCCTGTTTTCACCATAAATGTTTTTTTCTACAAAATTGCTGAGACTTTTTTTTTTAATATCAAAATAGTATTAATTTCTGCAATTACAGTTCCAGAATAAAATAACGAGTCATTTAGCCAGGCACTGCTTGGTTAATTAAATACACGCAGAGATTCCTGACAGATCTTACTATGTGATTTGTGTGTTTCTACTATTTTCATTGTGATCACTATGATAGATCATAAAATCATGGTGGCCATTTCGTGAAAGCAATTTGCAAGCACTTCTACCTGGATCATATTTAATCGTGACACAATACAAAAGCTAATGATGACAGGTGAGGAGTGGGACATAAACGGACCGGTACATCGAAAGCTTTGCCTTTTAGTTCAGCTCCATCTTTGCTATGATGGTCTGGCACAGTGCCTGCATCATCATTGATGCTGTGCCAAACTGCCTATCCATCTCACGCTCCATTTTACCCTGACTTATAAACAAGATGCCGAGATACTTGAACTCCTTCGCTTGGGGCAGCAACTCTCTCCCAGCCCGGAGGGGGCAATCCACCATTTTCCGGCAGAGAACCATGGCCTCAGACTTGGAGGTGCTGACTCTCATCCCAACCACTTCACACTTGGCTGCAAACTGCCCCAGTGCATGGTGGAGATCATGGTGTGATGAAGTAAACAGAGCCACATCATCTGCAAAATCTATGGTCATGAGCTTTGGGTAGTGATCCAAAGAATAAAGCTGCAGATACAAGTGGCCGAAATAAGCTTCCTCCATAGGGTGGCTGGACTCAGCCTTAGAGATGGGGTGAGGAGCTCGGACATCTGGAGGGAGCTCGGAGTAGAGCTACTGCTCCTTTGCATGGAAAGGATGCCTCTTGGGCACCTCCCGTTAGAAGTTTTCTGAGCATGTCCAAGTGGTAGGAGGCCCGGGGCAGACCCAGAACACGCTGGAGGGGTTATATATCTCATTTGGCCTTGGAATGCCTCAGGATCCTGCAGCAGGAGCTGGAAATCATCGCTACAGAGAGGGACATTTGGAGTACTTTGATCAGCCTGCTGCCCCCATGAGCTGGCCCCAGATAAGTTGATGAAAATAGATGGATGGACAATACAAGAGAGACTAAAAAGAAACACTTATGAACATTGAAACTTTGACATTGCTGCTGCTTCTATACACAGTTTATGATCATCTGAGCCATTTCAAACTTCTCTCCAAAGTGAAACATTATGACTTATACAAGACATTTGAAAACATGGTCTACCTTTCACCTAATGTGTCCTCAACCCAAGGTCTGGTGTCTGCATGTTGCAAGTTTGACACAAGAATGAGTGTGCTTTGACTCAGCCAAAACCACAGGACTGGAAACAGCCATTGCGGTTGGCCTCTATTCCTCATGCTCGTCTCTTACTGGAGGCAAAAATCCTGAGTTGTTGCAAAACAGAAACTCAAAAAATTCATTCATTCTCCATTGTCCCGACGGGGCACGCTCATGACCCATTGTTTCTCTCCTGCTGTCTTGTATTGTGGATAAAGACTCAGACCCTTCCCCCTGTTTAATGTTCAACACTGACCCTCCAGTCTCTTCTTAATCTACTTAACTAAGATTTATAGATCAGTTACACTATTACATTTTCTATACTGTGCACAAATGGACATTGTGTGTGTGTGTGTGTGTGTGTGTGTGTGTGTGTGTGTGTGTGTGTGTGTGTGTGACGAACAATGCAGGAAGATGGACTGGTGGCTCAGTCATCAAGCCTGTGATTTTCAGCTCTTATCTAATGACTGAGATCTTCAGTTATCTCACAGACAACATTTGGATGAACAACATGGCAATTTGGGGCACATTAAGATCTCACAGTGCAGCTAAATAGCAAGAAACACTTTAAAACAAAGGTCTTGATTCAGCATTGATCCGAATAGACAAAGTGCTTAAAAGCAGTCGATAATGTGTGAAAACTGATCTGGTGCATCATAGTCATGGGATTAACATGCAGTAAGTGCATGACCATGACTGTGATCTTTATTGAAGTAATGTCGCAATGATGGATTTCAGTTTTGCCACTTTCTGTTGGTCCAAAACACACGCACAGATTGAAGAACCACCTCATGATATTCTGTAATGAATACTTTAGAAGTGTAGCTGTTGTTACACATGAACCCTTAACTATGTTTTAGGGGAAGGCCCACAATCTGATTGGTAACCTCGAAATGACTTCCAGCAGGACGAAGCCCTGTGGCCACACCAAAGCACTTAACATCCAGTTGTAAATTTCCAGTTGGTGCTGGCGCCATTCTCTCACCCACCATCAGTTTCCTCTGACAGGTCAGGTTGTCTCTCAGACAATCTAATAACAGCTAAGTCATGAGACTTCCTGGTGTTGCAACAGAGATTTTATTTTCTCCTTTTCTCAGCCACCCTTTCCTTGTTTCTTGAAATGATAAGAATCAAATTAAGATGTCTTATTAATTGGATGCTATTATAAACTTGTATGATTGATTGGTCTATTTACCACTGAGTGTATTGTGCACAATTGATTTTCCACTTAGGACACTTTACCAAGACATTTCCCAGGAGTCAAATGCACAGAAAGGGAAGCTAAATATCTAAATAACAGAACAAAAGTAGTTATGCAACACCTTTATTACAAACAATGGAAGTCCTTGAATGGTCAGGGTTGATATAGGAGTAAAAAATATCAACACTGACATCAACTTAAGGCTAGTTCACATTACATGATTTTCACCCCGATTTTGACGTCGCAGAGGATCTTGAGAGCCACCTTGGGTCGGCGGTGAGTCAGCAGATAGTCTGCCACGACGAGTCCTCATGCGTGAACAAGCCTACGAGCAAGTCGCCCCCTCGTCTGTGACTGGGTCTGGATATCTGGCATGCTAGAAAACTGGAGAAGTTTGATTGGCAAAGAGCATCAGCCAATGAGAGGCGGGATACGTCCCACGTCAGCACGCAGGAGGACGAAAGAAATGTGAGGAGGACAAGCCGCAGGGTTGCCAGGTCCGCTTATTAGCCACGACTTTGGGCTTGTTTTTTTGTAAAGTCGCTTACAAATATTGGTAGTCGCGGGTTGCGTTTTTTTGGCCTTGTTTCTAAAGTGGAGTTGCTTATTTGGGCTTGCTCTCTAAACGTCGCCTTTCTCTCTATATATATATCTGTCGCTTCATTTGGGCTTGTATCCATAGCCCTGGTTGCTTGTTTCTCTCCCAAGATCTAGCAACACTGACAAGCCGGCAAGCAACAACAACAATGGCGGCGTCCACAGGATCACGGGGAGCGCGTTGTATTTGGAGCTAGGCCCTGGAGGCAGATCTGATTCAACACTGGGAAGAATATCCATGCCTTTACGATGTGTCGTCTCCAAGTTAAAAAACTTAGTTTGGTGATGTCCAGAGTTGGGTATAACGCGTTACAAAGTAACGTGTTAGAGTACTTTGATTACTTCTTGCAGTAACGAGAAACCTAAGGCGTTAGTTTGCTGTTTGAGTAATCAAATACTTAAGTACATTTTCAAACAAGACATCAGTTACTTCCGTTACTTTTAGAACGCTGGTCCTTCAGCTC
>NC_065519.1:16027165-16031937 GCF_006386435.1 Epinephelus moara
GATGGGAGAATTGGATCTCAGTGAAGGGCAAGTGGTCCATAACTTTAATTTTGGAGACAAAAAATGTAAGCTTAGCGCCCTGTGGTCCATTGCCCAATAGGAAATGTAGAATACTCAAAAGTACTTTAAAAGTGCTTGAGTTACTTTTCTCAGGGAGTAACGTTGGAAGTACTTTTACGCAGTAAAGTAACTGGTTACTTTTTTAGAAAGTAACGCAGTAACGTACTTTGATTACTTTTAAAGTAACCCTTACCCAACACTGGTGACGTCACCGTGTTATCTGGGGCTCTGTCGGCGAGTGCTCGGTGGAGAAATCTGGAGAGAGACTCCCGATGACAGAAACACACATCGCCAGGTATGAACACTCAAAAGATTACAATAGTCTCAGTGATGCAAAATCAGGGTGAAAATCGTGTAATGTGAACTAGCCTTTAGTGTGGGTGTTCTGACAAATTCAACTTCGGAAAGTGACAGTTCACCCCAAAATCAAAAATACATATTTTCTCTCTTAACTGCAGTGTTATTTCTTAATCAAGATTTTTTTGGTGTTAGTTGCCGAATGTTGGAGATATCAGCCGTAGAGATGTCTGCCTTTTCTTGAATTTAATAGAACTAGATGGCACTCGGTTTATGGTGATCAAAGCGCCAAAAAATATAAAACTCAACAGCAATGTCTCTTTCCAGAAATCATTACCCGGTTATTCAAGATAATCCACAGACCTTGTTGTGAGAAGTTTCATGTAGGAACCTTTTCTTTCATCCAAACTACACCCGCAAACAGTATCACTGCGCAGAAGGCATCTACTGCTCACTTCAGCTTAGATGCCATAAATATTTACATCTCAAGCTTTCACAAGCACAAGCCTCTCATTCATGAGTGTATGTATACAGTCTTCCACGCCATGATATAATCGGTGGGTGTTGTTTAGAAGAATGAAAATAATTAAAAATGAAAGTGCTCACAAGAAGTCATTGGCGTGTTGAGCTCCACAAGCTGTACACCATCTAGGGCATTATATTTGAGAGAAGGCAGACATCTCTACGGCCGATCTCTGCAACACTCAGCAGCAACTCACACTAAAATAATCGCGATCAAAGACCAGCATTAAAGGTAAGAAGGAAAATGTGTATTTTTCAAATTTCGGGTGAACTGTTCCTTTAAGAGATGTTGACTTCAGACTGCACTTCTCTTGCTGTCTCTGGTTTGTTCACACCATTTGAAAGAATATTTGACCTCCTGCCAACATCCTCCCAGACCTGCATGCCTCTCAGGTTATCTCGTTTACTTGTAAGTTTCGGTTTGCACATCATTTTCTCTCTAAATCTTATTCTGCATCTGTTTCTGTGTGGGTGTGGTGTGCCTGTATTTTGACAAGCTAACCTGAACAGAACGAATGGCATTATACAATAAAGCTATTTTGATATGTGTAGACATATAAAGATAAGTTGCTTTGGGGACATGAATGGGCCCATCCTGTCTTATTTCACAAACAACTGATCCCCCATCTACGTCATACGTCCACAAAATGAACATAGAAAACTGTCTTTGTGACGTCTTATCCAATCAAACATCCTCTTTTGTTTCCTTTTCTTTAGAATTTTGCTCCATACCACTGATGCTTAATCTTGCATGAGAGGTGGCTGTTGAAGTTTTGCTTGTAGTGACGTTTAGGTGGGTGATTTCTATGGCTGAAGCATCATTAGTGCAGTGAAAGCTATATTCTAACAAATATTAAACAATCACATGAGGCAAAAAGAGAAAAAGAGAAATCAAAAGGAAAACAACAGATCCAAATTATCACTTTGGCACTTGAAAGCACACTGATTGCACTTCTGGTAATTGTTTGAGCCATGAAATTAATTGCACAGACTGTCAGGTTACAGATACCTAATCACTATTCCTAAGAAACATCCTTTATTTATTGTGCTGTTTTTATAGAGTTATCGGCACTGCTGTTTCCCCGAAATGACTGCTGTTTTATGGCCATTTTTTTTAACTGTCATAACAACGACTCAGTAACGTTCCTACACTGCCAGTGAAAACATGCACGTTGGTGGTTTTACTGCGGTTTGTCATTTGAAGCCTGTTCCTGTTTCTTGCTGCAGTATATTATGGGCTGGTGGAGAACTAAAGTTAAAGTAAAATAGTGTAGGTTGACTGTTTTGTGTTGTAGACAGTTTCCATGAGAAACTATTTTGTACCGAACATGGAAAAATATTGTGCAATTGTCAAATTATCAAATAAACGCTGACAGTAAGGTCTGTGGTTTATCCTCACTAACCAAGGCATTGTTTCTGGAAAGACAAGCCGCTGTTAGGTTTTTTTAGTTGTCAACACAATGGTTATCTCGGAACCTCAGCAAACAGAACCTTAATTAGGAGTGAAGAGGGAAAAGAAATGTTTTTAATAGCACAATGCCTGTGTCTAAACATAACCTTTATTAAATTTAACAGCCTTGTAACTTCAGCTTAATGTGTGTGACTCAATCCCTCCTAAGTTTATAGAGACACACTCTGTGAATCCTTTACATTACAATACATTAACTGTCATGCGGTAGACGCTAAAGTAATTTATCATAGCAAACCCAAAGGTCCTTGAGTAATCATGACAACAGGCCACAACTCTGTCCACTGCTGTTAGTTATGTCTCAGTGGTGTGTAATGAGGTATATAACAAATGTCTGGACGAGGGGGCGGCAGGGCTCATGCTCCTCTTCAAAAAATACTCAGCTCATTTCCTGTCTCCTTCTGCCTGTCTGCTTAACATGTTTTTCTTCCAGGCTGTGAGCCCCATTACTCGGTGCTGATCCCGCCCCCGTTCCCTCTTTCATAACTCCTGACGGATTTAAGACAGCAGGGCACGGCTCTTCTCATGTACTTTCTATATTGTTTTTACAGCTGTCCGGTACAATCAGGGGCTTTGAAAGAGTGAATGAGACCTCGTAAGAGACGGAGTTATACCGGCCCCAGGGTCTCATGCAGGGAGTGGCCCCGGGCCTCGCCTCTTGTCTGAAACCACTAATGCAGCTCTGACGAACGCTGTGTGATACCACTAATGCAGCCATGGAACAATAATGCATCTCTTAAAGAAAATAATAAAATCAAAGTAAAATTCAAACTCTGCTTCTTCTGCTGCTGTGCATCTGACTGCTCAAAAGTTCCTGGCGGATAAAACACAGACCACCCAATATTTACTGTTATTGAAACAGAGGCTGTTCTGGAAAGTGATCCATGTGTCCTCCCTCATATTTTTCTCTCTAGTTTCTAGTCTGTTATATTGCTCTGGACTAAAGACATAGCAAAATGAGCCAATCAAACATGGGTAAAAATAGGCTCAAATTTCACATCCCCTTTTTCATATCAACAAACCAGTCATCATGAGACATTATGCAATATGTTGAGCAAGCTACTGGTGGGTGGCCACAGTCCAAACATCTGCTGTCTGGATTTTGGTTTTGTTTTTATTCATGCAAATTGGTTGTCAGAACAAAGATGAAACATTTTAGCCACACCAGGAACGGTGACACCCCCAGACGTTTTTCAGTGGGTTGGCCAGATGAGGCCACTGGAAAATCTGGGGTGGCACTTCAGAACCAAAAACCATAACTGAATTTCATGAGGTCTATATGTGGATGAGCTACACAGGAATAGTAAAGAAGGGATTGCATGCTGAAATACTTTGACTTCTCATTTGTGTTGATATGCAGCACATTCTCACTCTGATCTCGTCACATATGAGCGTTTGGTCATGGTCTATTCATGTTGAGCATATGACATGCAAGGTACCCTTGGTGTGTTGGTTGTTGACGCTCTGGGATGCTGTGTCACCTTCTGCCGGTTACATGCATTGTCTGTTTTCAAAATACACAGGTAATGTATACAGTGTCTTTCAAAATAAGGGCACTACGTCGGTAACCCTTCAATAACGAACGCAAGTGGTTATGTTTTACCAATACACGGATGAAAGCCGATGGTTGTTGGACCCATCTATCACCTGTCCCACCCAGCCTTGTCAGACTTTTCCCCCCTTATGTTGTTGTCCACCACCACCATTACAGAATAATAGTGACTGTCTGCGTATCAAGCCAGCGTAAAAGGACAGCTTTTTCTCGTCAGTGTCTGATGCCGGAAGTCAATGTCAATGGTGGGCAGTGGGGGGGACCAGCAATTGACCTTTCGCTAAGCCCCACTTCTTTGTGATGGTCCGACAAGCTGTCACGGTAAGCATGGAGCCCACACTGTAACTAACTGCACTCCCTGATGAAATATTATCATATTTTTGGAATAATGAAAGAGTGATTCCAGAGAGAAGCAGACAGAGGGGTCTACAGTCTGTGTTTGAAGGATATATCCAGGATGTCAAACTGACTCAGCAGCAACAACAGGTTAAAAAGACAAAGATAGTTAGAAGCTAAAGCCGAACTATAGGCTACAGATCACAGCGTAAAAGTAAACCACCACATCACTGCTGATCGCCACAGAAGACAATGAATATAAAGGGAAACTTTGCTGATATTGAGCGTGTGCTGATGAATGGTGTTTGGCTTCGCCCCCGTGTCACTGCCAGCACCCGGATCTCCGCCTACGAACGGGCAGGGATGACACACAGCTGGTTGAATATCAGCAAAGTTTCCGTGCTTCCCTTCACTGGTTCCTGTACAGCAGGGTCGGTCTTTGTTTCACTATTATAATCATTAAAAAGCAAAAGTAGCATGTGTATACATTCAGTAGGCTTTATCTTCAGTAGCTAGCTAGCTAACCCTACACTTTTC
>NC_065519.1:16032022-16032141 GCF_006386435.1 Epinephelus moara
AGCAGCATGTGTATACATTCAGTAGGCTATATCTTCAGTAGCTAGCTAGCTAACCCTACACTTTTCAGGGTTTGATTTTGGTTTTGGAACAGGGAAGAAACGTATATCTTTTTCCAACC
>NC_065519.1:16034586-16148548 GCF_006386435.1 Epinephelus moara
CAACATTTAGCTCCAAATCCACAAAACCAGCCTGAAAATGAAGGAAATCTGAAACGACTGCATTAGAGTCAATGGAGCACAGCTGTGTTGTTGTCGGACCCTGGTCTGAGCCGACCCGATGCTACATTATGATTCTGCATCTGGGGGCGAAGGGTCAATTGAATTAGTGGGGCCATGGGTCCCCTACTCCTCCTTGGGGACGCCACTGGCCAGGAAATCTGCCATTTATGGCGAAATAAACATGTTTATGTGCAGTGAGCAAGCTGAGAGCTGTCTGTGGGCGTTAATAGTTTAGAGAAGGACTGAGTAAGAGGTAAACTACGTGGGAGAAAGCCACTTGATTGAGAATGAATATTTCATCATTCATAGTGGTTAATTGTGGTTATGGCTCCGATTGATTTTATTGAACTACTTCCTAACTTCTGAGTATCCACTTTGTCAACATCTGTCAATGCTATTGAGAAATAAGGGAATTTTCCCAACGGTGACATGCATCACACATATTCCTGCAAGTTTTTACATGCTTTAAAACCATCTCAGCAAAAATCTCTGCATCATACTCTACCGTTTAAACCTTTTTCACAATTAAAGGAAGGTCTGATAAATGTCTGTCTTACACAGCATTTTAGTTTTCAGACTGTCTTGTCTTAGAAAGTCAAATATTGTCTCTTTTTACTCTGATCCCAGCTGACAGACTACAAATGTTAGCCTCAGAGGGACAAAAGAGATGACTGCTTGTTTTACTGAATGACTTCTGACAGTGTGGTGATACTTTGGGAGAGGACTGCTACGGCATGTCTCTAACGTGTCTCACTACATCCCTGAAACATCTCATCTATCTAAAAGGGATAACTTTCAGAAACCCTGATGCAATGAAAAAATATATTATATATATACATATTTGGTTAAACCTTTCGACCTCCATTTAAGTTAAGCTGCCTCTTATTCATTTAATAAAAATACAGTATATCTTGAACCATATGAATTGAATACAATATTGGAATTTAAATAATCTAAATGACATGTTTTTGCAAAATAATTCTTAAGAGTATTCTGTATAGACTGAGAACACAAATCAACACAGACCCATCACACCATGCGCATAATCAGTTTTATTCAACTTGTTCCTTCTAGTGGGCACCACACAGCTCACTGAACACGTGTAAACTGTTAAATCAGCCATATTACTTTACAGAGCAATGTTGCATTAACCCTGCAATACAAAAAAATCTACCGTACTTGCACACACATACCAGGGATACTCAACTTTTAATGGGGTGCCAGGTGGCCCCCCAAGCATTTTATAATTCATAATGGAAATTAAATGATTCACACTTAGGATTTTTTTTGTACTTTTAATATAAGTAAGGTGTCAGAATGAATGAAAAGCATCAAAATAAAGCTTGTGCCAGAGGAGGAAACCCCCTGAAGCTGCCGACAGAGGTCTGCGCTTAGTTCCAAATGTCCTCAAATTACAGAAACGCCCCTGTGCGGGCTGCTGCCACTGATTTGGCCTCTTTCATTTTGCACACATGGCCCCCAGGCAAAGCAAGTTTAGTATCCTTGCAATGTAAAGAACATAGGCTAATCTATACACAAGCATAACAGTCTGAGCAATCTCTACTTTACATATATGTATAACTTGTTACACATCTTAAAATGGCAGCATTCCAACTACTGAAAACTGAAGTAAAATCCCTCATATGTCTGCCAACAAAGTTGATTCTGATTCTGCAGAATACAGTGTATAATGCATGTACTGTATACCTGTATCATCTTGGAATACCATCTGGAAAAACTGGAAATAGAGACCTCTAGTGGATGAAACACAAAGTGCTCTGAGCCTTGGAAATTTACTAGACACATCTAAAAGTGAGAAAACAGTCGGCCATCCTCTTTTAAAAATGCTCCTTAGACATAAATGGAAATAATTCAGTAATGCTAAACATACATTGTGTCCATGTCACTGTTATCAGGCATGATATTTATAGGAGGCTACTAACATTTTTTGGGGTTGATGAGCATGTGAATTTGATGATTTCTAAACATTAATCTCATGTGACCTGTCTAAAATCTGAAAACATGCACTGTACCTTTAAGTAGGAGGAACTACTTTAACTCAAGTGCTGTACCTATGTAGTTTATAGGCTACTTTACATTTAAAGTACAATATATTCTTTGTAATATGCCTTGTAATGGAGTAGAAGTATAAAAGAGCAGAAAGTGCTAACTTTAAAACAGTATTTGAGTACAGTGCCTTGGTCAATTTTCTTGGTTATTTATTACTGTCAGACTTACAAACACTTTCTTTCCCTGAGCCATCAGAACTCTAAACTCCCACACCTCATGAACTGTCCAAATTCTCATTTCCACCTAGGTGACATTACATACATAACAACATTTCAATCAATTCAATCAATCAGTTTTATTTATAAAGCCCAATATCACAAATCACAATTTGCCTCACAGGGCTTTACAGCATACGACATTCCTCTGTCCTTTGGACCCTCACAGCGGATAAGGAAAAATTCCCCAAAAAACCCTTTAACGGGGGGAAAAAAATGGTAGAAACCTCAGGAAGAGCAACTGAGGAGGGATCCCTCTTCCAGGATGGACAGACGTGCAATAGATGTCGTACAGAACAGATCAGCATAATAAATTAACAGTAATCCATATGACACAATGAGACAGAAAGAGAGAGAGAGAGAGAGAGACAGAGAGAGAGAGAGATNTATTATCGTTATAGTTCTGGCTACTGTGGTACAATATGTTGAAAGTCTATATTAGTATCTGGCAGTATACATGTACAGTATACGTTTGCCTCTTATTGTTGATTATAATTTATTTTATTCTCATTTATTGGTGATGTGATGAAGGTATTTTTATGGGTTACCACTAGACCTCAAGACCTACCTTTTAAGTCTGGCCTTTAACTGAATTTTATTTATTTTATTATTTTTTACCTTTTTAGTTTGGCTTTTAACTGAATTTTATTTATTTTATTATTTTTACTTTTTTGTCTGGCCTTTAACTGAATTTTATTTATTTTATTATTTTTACTTTTTTGTCTGGCCTTTAACTGAATTTTATTTATTTTATTATTTTTACTTTTTTGTCTGGCCTTTAACTGAATTTTATTTATTTTAATATTTTTTACCTTTTTAGTCTGGTTTTAAATTGAATTTTATTTATTTTATTATTTTTATCTGTTAGATATTTACTAAATTTTAATTCATACAATTACAGTTAATTATTACCTCTCTGGTGTTCCCTCACTTCAAAGAGAGGAGTGTAGGATAGCGTTTCCTCAGTGTTTTTAAATCTGCGTGTGTGTGTGTGTGTGTGTGTGTGTGTGTGTGTGTACGTAAGTGTGAGTATGTGTGGGAGAAGGGGGGATATCTCTTGTGTCTATTGTTTGTTGTATTGTTTTTATGTAAAGCACTTTGGGCTCCTTCTTTTGTATGAAAAGTGCTCTATAGAGTTTGATTGATTGATTGTTGTTCCGTATAACTTGCACTGTTTGCAGTTGTAGCTTTAAAATTTATTGTACCGCTACAACAACAAGAAGGACTTCTATTCTTTTCTTCTGTTCTATATTTATTATAATTGAATGCAGTACCTTTACTTGTAACAGATTATTTTTACACTGTGCTACTCAAATCTGAGAAGAGCCTTGAAACACAACTGGCTCTAAGTCACACAGAAATGAGGTTACAGGTGTCATAAATCATAAATAACATGGTAGATATAAGCATGGCCCCAAAACAGGAAACAGTCGGCCCGGCACACTTGCAAATGTTTCAGTGTGAGCTAGAGATGAGAAAGATCAACATCGATCAATCTCTGCTCCGCTCCGAGAGGACACCTGTCACACATTCATCACAACACAGAGAAATGGACGGAGGTTTCCACTGTTAATCCTGATCCTTTCCTCCCCATTCTCTCGCATTTTGGCTCTTCTCAATCATCCTGTCATTTTCTGTCAGCCAGAGCATCTGTCTAACTGTCTGTGTACATGTCTCGCTCTCTGTTCCCTGGATCCTCCATTAGCCCCCGGAGAGGTTTCCACTTTAATTTTGGCCAGCAACCGAGTAAATGAGACTCAACTGTGCCTGCCAATGGGTGCATCAGGCAGCCGGAGTGATACATGTCAGTCTCCATGGTGACAGGCTGCATGTTCTGCATGCTAATATCCAGTCATATTTGGTGGAGTGACAGAGCGGTAGCGGTCTGCTGGGGGACAGGCGTCTTATTCCCGGGACTCCTCTGGCACTTTCTGAGACTTACATCTGCTTGTAGATCGAACATCATTTCTGCTCAGTGATTAATGATTGAAGAAGTTTGCTTGGGACTTGTTTCCGTGTAGCTGGCAGCACAAGAACAGCTGTGTTGGTTGTATTTCCAGTCCACATAATATTGGAAGGATAAGCATGAAATTTTGTACGGACATTTATGATTGCTAGAGGACAAATCCTGCTGACTTAAGTGATCCCCTTTTTTCCCTGTCCCACCAACATGAGGTTGACATTTTTATTAGTTGAATGTTTAAACAGCTGTCGGTTGGATTGCCATGAAATTTGGCATGGATATCCGCTGTGCCTGAGAATAAATCTTAATGATTCTGGTTGTGTTAATTTTGACAGCTATTATAGAATTATTCTTAATCTTTAGAGAAACCTGCCCATTAGTTCCACATTTACCCTTCATAGTTTAAATCTAATTTTGGTCGAGAATAACTTGACGTTTTAGCCCAGTTTTAGCTGAGGAAAAGTCACTACATTAGTATTAATTAAAATGTTGTCTCTCTGGACCTTTTATTGAACACATCAAAAGGATAAAGAGTCAAGCTGACTAACCACATTGCCAGGACAATATGTCTCCGTTGGACTTTCCCTGACCACTCGGTCTTTACCCGATGGATGCTATCTCTCTGCCTCAACCTTCCTTTGGACGCAGTACAAACTGGCCTATAATTGTACTGTTTTTCCTCTAGTTGCCAGTGTGTTATCGTTTATCTTATAATTTCTTATCATCATTATTATTTTTACTATTTTTATTATTATTTATTTATTTTGAATTTCTATGTTTTCACTGTTGTCATTTTCTTTTTTTTCCCCTGTCCTGTATTTCTTATGTCCGTGTTTGTGTATTCTTAAAATGTTAAAAACTCAGGAATAAAATCTATTTAAAAAAAAAAAAAAAAAAAAAGTTGTTTCTCTTTAAGCTAATTTAAAACATCCACAACTCCCGCCTCCCTCCAAAGTCCCATCCCCATCCCCCTCCTCCTGCAACTCCACCTCCCTCCAAAGGCCTACTCCCCCCTCCTCCATTACGTCCTTGTTACGTCTATGATAGACGTAGGCGTTGGCAAGGTAACGTTAGCTACACGGAAGAGGAGAGCGAGTGTAATGTTACAACCAAGATGAGTTTTAGAATAAGGTTACAGCGCTAACGTTAGATAGTAGCGTTAACGTTACTAGTAAGTGGGAACGCACAAGGAAGATAACGTTAATGTTTCAGAGGCTATGCTACAATAGGCTAACGTTAGCCATTAGCAAATTGGGGGGGGGGGTTACACGAGCAGCTACGTCAGTCGGAGGAAGACAGACAGGACACTTGGCGTTTTCTTTTGCCATCAGCTTATTAATAGCATTTTAACTTAAACAAAGAAAGGCGTAAAATTTCCAGAAAGGTAAGCGTAGCTTTAATTAGGCTAATACAAGTATCCGAAATTGCAATTAAGGTAACAGGTAGCATCAAGTGTTGAAATTTCAATTCGACATACATTTTTCTATGACTACAAACAATTTCAACACAGTTACAATCTGCATTTCTCACTAATCCATTCAGCAGCTCCACAGTCAGACACACACGGCTGCTTTTTTACTGCTGGATTTCAGCTCACAACTCTCGCTAGTGGCTAAAGCTGCTCCAGTGTGAGTGTTTTGCAGGCTAATAAAACATCCTAGCACCTAGCACTACTTACTGACATTCGACCCATTGGTGCTCTAACTGTAGCTAACCACTAACAATTTAAGTCTTGTCTCATCAACAAAAACTAGATGTGCCTTTGATGATATTTATTATCTCAAAGACCTATTTTTAGCTCGCCAACGTCTCGTCTTAGTCATGGAAAAAGGTGGCTAACAAACATTTTTTGTCATAGCTTTGTTAATGAAATGAACCCTGCAACCAGCAGGTCAAAGGTTTTCACATATCCAGTGCAATATCTCAATATCTAGGAGATAGATTGGCACAAACGTTTGTACACACACTCCTGGTTCACAGAAAATGAATCCCAATGACTTTGATGATCCTACTCACTAAAAATTACTGCATGAATTGCCAGGAAATTTGGAAAAATATTATGATGTTCCTCTAGTCAAAATGTGTAGTAACTTGGATGATACCTCAATATTATCTTCTATTTTATTGTAACTGGGGATTTTTATAAACTTGTTTTTTATCTGGTGCAGCCATCAGATCAAAATTTAAGTTGTCCACTTCATTGGACTGTGACCAAATATCTGCAAACTAATAAAGTTTTTAGCAAAAAACTCATACCAACTGTCATTCGCTGTTTGCACACATGCTAATTGACAGTTTCTTGCTGTCATCGTCTGTGGCTGTTCCATCAGCTAATCTCATTTATCAAATATCACAGTGACACAACTTCATTGTTAGTCCGTCATCTTGCTGCTGTCTTTTATGATTCTCTTTCTGCCTTTAATACCGTCATGCTGCAGTTGTGCAGTTGTCACCAGCCACCACCTGTGTCTGGACTCCACAAAGGAATTTATCTTGCTGCTGCTCAGAGCGGATGGCCTTCTATTGCAAAACCTCCCTGTAGAGTCTAAGTCTTTCTGTCAAATCTTAATCATCACATATCATCTGTAACCTGTGCACCTATAATCTGTGTTAAACATCTTTACTTCTGTCTCTCTCAGGCCCCCAGGAAAGCAGCTCAGCCTTGCTTCCAATTTTTCCCAGTGGCTGCTCGTGGTATTGCAGAAAAAAAAACCCTCTGCAGCCCAAAAAAGCACTTTTCCCATAGACCACCACTGTTAAAGAGACATCGGTAAAACTGTTAACAGGAAACCTCAAACTGCAAACATGGTCAGCTTTGACTTTTTCTATTATGAATTTTTATCCATTGAGTATTTGTAAAACTTTCCTCAGGCTAATTCAATACAATTCTATCTATATACTATAGGCTGATACTATTTCTAGATATATCTCTGATATATCTGACCCCCAATGCTTCATGAACAGAAAGATCAACACACACAGATACATAGTAGCCTATGTGTGGATATGACATATGCCTCTCTTTTCATCTGTGATAGATTGATGGATAGATAGATGGATAGATGAATTGTGCTTTGTGCTTTATTACTGGTTGTTGCAATCGCATACACCACTGTACTCTGTATGCCACTGCTAAATGGTCATCTTTGTATGTCCGCAGGCTCTCGCATTGGTTGGTTTTTATATATAAAACTATTCTTCTTCAAATGCTAGTTCCAAGGGTGACAACAGAACTGGGCAAAAAAGCTTTTAAATATGCTGCCCTTCATCCTGGAATAATTTCCAGAGGGATCTGAAATAAGCAGAGGTGATCACTGTAGCTCTTTTAGTCAATGTGACTGTTCCTAATTAACTTAAAATTGCACTCATATCACATTTGTTCTGGTCCTGGACCTTGTATTTCATGTTAATAGCATATTGTGGCTTTTATTAATTTGTTGGGTATGACAGTTGTATATGTCTGTTTGTCCTTGTTGTAACTTGTAACAATGTTTTATGCTGCCCTCTTGGCCAGGTCACTCTTGAAAAGGAGAATTTTAATCTCAATGAGGCTTTTACCTGGTTAGAAAAAGGATATATATATAGATGTATGTAGATACTATCTCTTCATCTGCATCAGGGGAGGGATAGGTATCCATAACGATGGAGAATCACATGGCAGATGCCATATGACTTCACCACTCCTCTTATAAACCTGCCGCTATCCACATCCCTGGCACCAAGACATAGGACCTCGCTACTCACTTCCCTATCTGCCGTTCGTTTTGGATATCTCATTCTGAAAAAAGTGTGAAAATGAGCTGTTTTTGTTTCATTATCATTGAACACCATGTTACTACTAACCCCGCTGTGTGGAATTTGTATCAAGCCTAGCCAACACTTGCTGGGAGTTGGTTACATAGTTCAAAACGGTGCAAGAAAGGCAACAAGAAAATTATTAAGATGATATTTGGTTGGATCTGGTGACCTACATAGAGTGTTTTTACTGAGCTGTCTTTGTCGCTGAACTTCACTGAAACACGTCCAATCTCTGCGCAATTTCACAGGTCACTGTTTGGCAGTATTGTAGTCAACTGGCACGAAGCACAAAAGGATCGACCGAGTGTAACCACTTAAAAAGTTTGTGTTACAATTCAACCCGTGTAATGAGGTACCCCGCGCCCCCCTAAACCTGCGAGCTACAAACTTCTTTGGAGTATGTGTCAGATGAGCAGTTCCATTGGACTGAGTAGGCACCATCTCAGGGTCCAGTCATTATTATACATCTATGGTATCTCCTGATTGAAATGACTTTCCCATCAGCTTTAGCTGTACTTTGTGTTTAGTGCTAGTCAGCAAATATTAGCATGCTAACACTATAAACTATAGTGCACATGGTAAGCTTTAAGCTGCTTTCAAACAGTGAGCAGCTGCAACCTGCTGCCTTACATCATCAGTGCTCTGTATCTTGAATCAAAGGCAGGACAGCTGCCACGGTGGCTCTGCTCTGTGTCAACTTCCTTAAAAAAAATGAGGGTTATATAAAAGAAAATAACAGTAATAAGCTTAATATGTTAGAGATTTGGCTCAGGGCACAGGTGGGCAGGGCTGTATTCATCTTGTTCAAAGGGCAGCTTCCTCATAAATTGCCTTCTCTTTCTAAGGATGTTTTCTATACGAGATGACAGGCAGAGAGAGATACTTTGTCTCTCTTCCTGTCTCATAGTGTGTGTGTGTGTGTGTGTGTGTGTGAGACACCCAGCGATACTAAATCAAAAGTATGGGGCTCCTGCCTTTTGGATGACGGGTGATGCTGAGCTCCCATCATGGAGTAACAGTAATGAAGCATTTTCCCTGAGACTGCAGCAGCATCAGGGGGTGGTGGAGCCCCCGGGATTGCATTAAAGACTCTCTGTTCCCTGTCACACTTGGCACACTGTTTACCATCCCTTGCGATTGGAGGTAGAAAGGATAGCTTAATGCAAAAGTGGATTACATGTGATTTCTTTAACATTTCGCCTGCATCTTGTGCCCTAACAAAATGATAGCTAGACTAACTTAATCAGCGGGAAAGCTTTCAATTATGACTCTGTTTTGGAGGGAAATTAACAAATTGAATCTTATTGAGGATGCACATCATCAGTTAACTACTCTGTGTATCAATTTTTGCAGCATGCTCACAGGGCTTATCATCCTGTTTAATCGTTCTGCTTAGTCAGAGCTGTACGCACTGCTGTGTGAGCCCCTCATCAGAGGTTATTAGCTGGACTGACAAGCATCTGTAATGAGCATTATTAGAGGGTGCATTTGTGTGTGAGGAAAAAAAGGTGGAAAGACGACAACCCGACACAGAAACAAGCAAAATCAAGGTCCGGAAATGGCTGCCACAAGCCAAAGGTGCTGTCCAAATCTATTACAGCCTGCTGTTGCCATGGTAGCAGCCCACCTAAAATCATTTTCTCGCCAACCTTTCTTCCCTCTTGTATGTTTTCAAGAGGCACACGGTGCCAGCTGGTGAAATCTCTGTGAAATCTCTGTTAGCGTGATGACAGCTGTCAGTTACTCATGTTGCCATCCGAGCGAAGGATAAAACTCCATCCTGCTTGTGCGCTCAAGCAGTTACCATCAAAATCATCCATCATTGCAACGTCAGAGTCGATTACAGACGATGCAAACACAGCACAATTCATGTAATGCTCTGTTACCTTGTGCCGTATCAGTGCCTCTTTTGATAAGACTTTAACAAACACGTCGTAGAGTTGAGGCAGGCTGTTGATCTGATGGAGCAAGCACTCTCTTAGTCCTGTAAAGGGACCTTGAGCAGGAAACACTGTGATCGAAAGCCCATTATTGATTCCGATAATAACCTATGAGTCACAAAATCAAATTAATTAACCTGAGGGAAACTAATGTATCTCCATTATCCTCCTTCTATTGAGATCTGCTGTTATGAGCTCGTTCACCTGGGGAAAGCCATTAAACTTCTGACCTCAGGTCCCTGCTGCATGACCAAACCCATGTCTTCAAGTCCTGAGTGCTTGTTATATCATTATAAAGTTATGAGCCTAATGCATCTGGTGAAGTGCAGAAGTTAGAAAACTACAATCATTCTGAGGCCTAAGGCAACAAAGAAAACTTTTTACGAGTTGGGTCCAGTTTGTCAACTTCTGCGACAGTAGGCTGTAGAAAGCTGAAACATGCTAACACTTGTAGTAATGATAGAAAGTATGATAAAGTTTGAAACCATCCAAAAGTCAGAGTAACAATTTGTGGCACAACATTACCTTCTTCCAAGGTGAAGAAAAGGAAATAATGGTAACAGGTGAGAACTCCAGCAATGTTTGACGACCAGAGAATATTTTTTTAATTCTTGGCTACCAGGCAACATCACAGACGCCGTGGAAGAGGACCCGCTCCATATGTAGCTATAAACAGCTCATTCTAAGGTAATGAAAACTATTATTGCCAGGTGATCATGTGCTAATGAAAACATAGTTATGAACATACCATCTCTGCCGATTTTCATTCATTCATTCATTTTCCGTAAAAGCTTATCCTGGTAGGGGTTGTGAGGGGGAGCCTATCCCAGCTGACATTGGGTGAGAGGCAGGGTACACCCTAGACAGGTAACCAGACTATCACAGGGCTGACACATAGAGACAGACAACCATTCATGCTCACATTCAGAACTATGGGCAATTTAGAGTGACCAATTAACCTGCATGTCTTTGGACTGTGGGAGGAAGCTGGAGTACCTGGAGAAAACCCACAGTGACACAGGAAGAACATGCAAACTCCGCACAGACGGATTCTGCCAATAGATGCCCCTAAATCCGACACTATGAACTTTAAAACAAAATGGGAAAAACTTTACTGTAGCATTAACATTTTTAAGTGTTTATAAAAAAGGCAAACTTTGCTCATTTTCAACCAGCTTTGTGTCGTCACAGTCAGTACATTTACATGCACAGTTAAGTCGAACTACAGTTAGAGCTTGACTAGGCCATTTAAGCATACTCCTGTCCTTGCCCCACAAGCACAAGAGGGGAATCGAGTTATTGACCGAAGTATGTCTGACGCTGCTACGATAGGTGGCAATATGCCCCTTTTCAGCTTGGTAGTATTGGACCTTTTTCTGGTTGACCTACTATGTCACAGACCAAACAGCTGACGAACGAGTTAGTTACGGTTAGCTAGCAGCAAACTGGCACCATGGTAGACTCTGTAGATTTCGTCCATCCAAAAATGCACGGCCCTGGATGTAGATTTTGCCATGTTGTTACCGGCTTCTTCTTCTTTTACACATTTATTGCTTCGACTTCCGGGTCAAAACCTGGGGCGGACACTGTGGAGCATGAGCAGAGCGCCTCGACCAGTTTGGGTCCACCTGACTGTATACATGCAAGAGTAATTCGACTCCCAGTCGCATTATTTCAGTGTGTTAGTCTGACTTTGAGAATTTCAATTTAGTACAATTTCAGTTGGACTAACATGTTTACATGCGTTTTAAAAGTCCAGTTTTAGTCGGACTAACACAATAAATTGATTTTCTCTTTTGTCATATAAACATACTGACTGTGGGCAAAGTTTATCTTTAGTGTACAGTGAACATCTATGATGTCTCCTATTAGGGAGGCACATTTCACATTTTTTTAACCAATAATTAGCTGCCCTAACAATTGACTGTCGAATAAACATTAATAATTTATAAAATGCATTAGAGAACCATTTTATCCTTTCACATGACCACTTTGGTTAACCCAGAAATCAGAGTTGACTTCATAAGTGGTCAAAAGAAATGAAACTTTAAAGCTAATTGGCCTTCAACAAAACAAATTACTGTAAAGTAGGAGCTAATAAAAACAAGGTGAGCAAATACTATTGTGTATTTGTGTTTTTTCCATTCCTGTACAATTCTATCTTCAATGATGGATAAGTGTACATGCAGGCTCCTGATGAAACTGAGGAGCTCCAGTATTACTCACTCCCTTACACCCCCACATACTGTGAGCCCAGACACTTGCACACTTTGGCAGACAGCCTCTCCTGCCTCTTCTCTTACAGCTGCAATCTTTTGTCACAAATAACAATTTGTGACTTATTAATGTGGCACATTATAGAGATGGTCATGTATAGCTTTGTTACGGCATGGGATAATTATTGACCTATACTGTACGTTCTCATGTGTCTCTGAAGTGACAGTTTGACAAGATGTGTCTAAGCGGCTTGGCATATATTAGCATACCCGGCACCTCATCACCAGGCTGTCACTCTCGACTGGACAGGAGTTGGACTGAAGTGTTACATCCTGTGAGACTTAAGGGCAACACAGGAGGAGAGAGACAACCTCTCCTTTCCTTTTCCTGTTTCACACCCTTTGCTTTCCTCTCCTTCCCTTTCCTTTCCTCATATTTTTAACACCGATTAATCTCATCCTGGCTTTAAGTTAACGACATTATCTATTATTCACAGGCAAAGCCGGTCTCACCTCACGCAGACCATATAAATTAAGTCTTAGCCACTGTGGATTTCTCACCTGAAAGTCTAGTAATTACCATGCATTAGCATAGATTAGCTCAGCCAAGGTCAATGGTTATCCATTTCATCTTGCTCTTTCTGGGGGATTTTTTTTAAACTCCCTCGCCTCTAGGAGTCGGCGGCTGCGGTGCTGTGAGGCTCCTGGGACTTTATTTTTTTCTTCCCACAACTGAGTCGCTTGATCGGATAAAGAGGAGAGGCACAACAAGCAGAGGAAGCAATGTGAAGGTTGTTTAAAGATCGTGTGCAGCCGACTTTACTTCCAGCTCTATCTCCTCTGCTGAGGGGGATCAGAAAGGCCCGTGGCGAATTTGAAGGGAGCTGATCCACATGTTATGAAACCGAGCTGCCTTTTCAGTGTCGGAAGGGCTGATTCAGTCTGTAAGGCGGCGTAAAGGTTGAGCAGTAGGTACCCTTTCATGGAATTATGAATGTGATCTCTAAATGTTTTTGACAACACTTCTCCCCAGGGTGAAAGGGATTTGCAACCACTAACTTCTGGGAGTAAGCCATCCTGGATATGACTGTTACAGTAATAGAGGCACTTGTGATGCTGTGGATTTCAGGTGTGGGTGTGAAGTCATGATAGAAAGGTTATATTACTTAATCATTCATCCGGTAACAGTAATGTTGGCTAGCAGTGGATCTCAAACTATAAGGACAAATGCATCGACTGTACCCATAAAAAGTAAAGAAGCATTTCTTTTTTGTATAGTAGACAAAACAATCTTACATCGTTGTGTATATTGAAGATTTTTAGCCTCGTGACTCCAATGATGGCAATGCTCCAGAGAGCTAGGCAATGTTGGTTGGTCAGACTGTTGGCTGTACAGTCCACCACTTTGGTCCAGACTGAAGTATCTCAAGAACTACTGAGCGACTGCAATAACATTACTGGTCCCCAGAGATCCCAATAATCCCCTGACTCTTCCCCTTCCTCCCACCAGGTTGACACTTTTAGTTTTTGGTGAAATGTCTCAAAAGCTGGCTCAGATCCTGTCCATGGTGCCCAGTGAATGGGACCTATTGACTCTGGTGACCCCCTATCTCTTTTGCCACCAGCAGGACAAAATCTATTCTGTGAAACATCTGAACACAGCTATGTATATATATTTTCTTGGTTTATTTTTATTATGAACATGGGCAACAGGTGCGGCATGTCACATGACTGGCTCAGGCACTATGGCTATTTAAGATAGTGACCTTCTGTCATTCATCAGAAGTCTGAGGAAGAGCTGTGGGCTCTAAATGTCACTCTGCATTATAATCTTTCGAAATGGGAGCTGCCTGGTGTGCGGACTTATTTTTTTCCTACATCTGACATCTACCACATGGATTACCCAAGGCGTTCTCATCCCAGTTCCTTAAATATTGCGTCTTTGTCCGTGGACTTTCATGTATGCATATGATGCGTTAGGTATCCTCCTGTGTCTGTTGTTGACGTTCCAGGAAGCCATGTAAATTTACGCTTGTTACATGCATGCCTCGGTAAAACCCCTTACTATATCCATGTTTAGTTCCTTGTGCAACACAAATATATGGTTAGGATTAGTACAAAACATGGTTTGGCTCAACATTCACATGGAGAACGAACAGTCAGCTCCTAGGGGAAAGTCCAGGGTTTGTTGGATCCATCCATCTCTTCCAACTACCCTATGGTGTTACTGGCAGCGTTACAAACTGCCACCTGCCAGTGTGTTTCATAACCCCGTGAAAGACGCCTTTGTGCGTCTGTATCTAACACCCAGATAACTGACAAAACTTCGGTATTTGGTGACTTTGGTATGAGAACAGGCTGGATTATCAGATAATTTGGTAAAGACATTTACATTCTCGTCAGGATAAATTGTCTTAAATCTGGTGATCCCTTAACTTTCTATCTAGTGCCACCATCAAGTCAAAACATGACCATATACCTGCGATTATGACATTCCCATCAACCTCAGCTGTACTTTGTGTTTGATGCTACTTACCTAGTGTTAGCATGCTAACATGCTAAACTAAGATGGTGAACAGGTTGAATGTAGTTTTGTTAGCATGATTGTCATCATGAGTATGATAGCATGCCGGTGTTAGCACTTAAAATAATACTTCACCCACAAAATGACCATTGTGTATCAGTTAGTCTACTCATTGAGTGTTGCCTTGAATTTCAGGAAAAAATGACAGATGGATCCAACAACCTTGGACCAACCTTCACCTGGGAGAGCTGTGTTCGCGTCCCGTAAGACTAGAAATCCAAACACTGTTCTTTTTTCCTAAACCCAACCACATGCTTTTGTTGCCTAACCCCAACCACGTGCGTTTGTTGTTGAAGGAAAAAAACAATAACTCACGATGTTGTACCGACGTGCGTTTATTTTGAAAGAGACTGTATGTAAACTGTGAATTTCCTGTGAAAACAGAAGTGTATTTGAAAGAAGACAATGTAACAGGCAAAACTTGACATAGTGTCCTAGATCATCAACAACCAACGCACCCAGGGTACCTTTCACCTTGTATCTGGACGTGGAAAGTCCATGACCAAACGTCAATATGTGACGAGGTCGGAGTGAGAAGTGTTTTTGTTTGAGTAAAAATATTCTATATGTTTGGGTTGTACTGTACATACAACTGGATAATGAGACCTGGATTTTACTACACGAGTTGTGAGAGTTTGTGAACAGATGTTTTGATATAGTTTTGTTGTTGTTAAACGTGGACCCCATTGACTTCAATTAATGAAGAATACTTTTTTTATTTTTTTTTATTCTTCGTTCCCCGTGGAGAGGTGGGAAAAATGAAGTTTTCTTCATGAATTCAAAGTAACACATGGTGCATAACTGATAAACAAATGGTGGTTTTGCAGGTGAAGTATTCCTTTAAGTAGGCCACAGCTGGGCTCATCATTATGTTCTCAGGGTTCTATAAATCTCTTGGTATAGACTAAGATAGTAAAAGATTGGTAATGGCTGTCTTTGCAGTTCAAATGGCAAAAAACTGAAGGGAAGATGACATTTCATATTGAGATTGAAAGGTAAAAACGTGGAGATGTCAATGTCAAGAAAACAATCTTGACCACAAACTTGAGGGAAAATGTTTCAAAGAGTGTAACATATGTAGGCTATAAGCTGTAGGTGGGTGAATACAACATATTGCCTTTGGAAAACATACACTGACCATTTGACCCAGGGCAAAAACATTGCTGAGAACATAAAACCCTTTGAAGGGTCTCCTTAATGAGTCGTAAAGGACCCTGGGAGCATATGCTTTCATAAAGCCTCATGGAACAGCTAGCATGGCTTTAGACTTTAGTCTTGTTGTTTCAGTAAAAAGTTAGCTCACTTTGTAAAATAAAATTAATTGCAGCTCTTGGGATTTCAATAAAGATATCAGCTGCAGGCAGAAAAACTTTAAAGCATTTCTTTTTTTTTGGGTAAATATCCTGCCTTTCTTTATGTAGGCCAGAGCATTGTTTTCACGTTGTATGTTTTTGTAACTTCCTGCACAGTCTGTTGGTTCAGCAAAACCAGTGTGAAGACAGAGAGAGATGGCGGGGTGCAGAGGTCCACAGAGGAGTGAATCCAGCTGGTGTCTAAACAACCTGTGCCTGTGTCAAAATGACAGATGGCGCCATCTAAGCTTAGCATCAATCTCACCTGATGGCTCAGCAGCGACTGGTGATGTCTGTCAGCACGGGTTGGCTTCCCCAGGAACAACGCCAGGTGATTGAGGCAGAGAAAAGATGGAGCTAAAACCTTCTCGCATGATCACGCTGTGCGCAGGCAACCGAGAGTTTGCATTTAGCCAGCGATGTTTCCTGTGAGTGAATCATTCTGCACTTGACACTGAACTTCCAGATGAACTATTTCTTATTTTTCAACAGAGGAAAAACAAAATGCATTAATACAGAAATTTTAATAGTAGCATATGTCTTTACAAAAGGAGCATTGTGTATGTGGTTTACAACATGTCTAAATACAGTATTTCTACATCAACCATTTATTAAAAATAACAGGCTTGAAAAGTCCTTCTTTGAACATTGTAGAAGTATAATAACAGTGTCTGAATTTCCCTTCACATCGGTACAGTTGATACAGCTAGTATTGTAGTTCGCAGTGTATGAACATCTGAACATGTACAGTATGGTGTTTACAAGACAGGTTTGTATCTTTTAACCTAAAGCATGTTGACATTATCCCCGAAATCCCAGAAAAAATATATGTTTACTGAAAAAAGGAGTAGTCTCTTTCTATTTCTCTCTCTGTCTAAATATATAGATCAGTCAGTTTGTCAATAAAGAATAAAACTACTCACTGACTTTAAAGTGACATTCAGAAAAACAAAATTACTAACATTTCTATCAGTTCTCCTATAGTAGCTCACTGTCTTAAGAAATGGAAATAAAACAGTGTAAAGCAATGCACAAGTAAATTAAAAAATCAAGGTTACCAGATGTTACATTTGTTTAAACTCAGTGCAATGCTTCCTGTGATGGTCTTTGTGTGCGAGCGGTTATTAAATGCTCCGAATAAAAAGCATAAATGGCATCAGTGGCTGCAGGTTAACGCTCGAGTCTCAGAGTACAGCTGTTGTTCCCCAATTAGGACGAGGATTAGTTGCCATGGAGACTGCTGCCTCCAGATTCCACAGTAACACAAAAGCTAATTTACTGAACAGTGACGAATTTAGAGGGACAGCTTGACAACATTTCATTTCGAACTGAGGCATCCTTTCCCTCCTCACGTTAGTATACAGTTACCACAAAGTTCACCACAGATCTGATGGGTGTTAAATCACTTTTAAAAAACATACATTTACCAGTTTTCCACATCTGCTCTGTCCTGCTGACAAGATTAACTCTGAGTGACAAGAAATACAAGCTGTACTTTAAAGGTCCAGTGTGTAGGAGTTAGTGAGGATATATTTGCAGAAATGGAATATAATAAGTATGCTTTCTTTGGTGTGTAATCACCTAAAAATATGATTCCTGTTTTTGTTACCTTAGAATGAGCCATTCATATTTACATAGGTAGTGGGTCTCCATCTATGGAGATCATCATGTTTGCAGTGGTGCAGAATGGACAAACACTGACTCTTGATAGGCAGTGGCATTTTAGCGATTTTGTGTCAGCCACTGTAGTTAGCAGCGTTAGAATAACACGTTGTTTTTTTTTAGGAAACTACTTTTTTTCAGTGTTTTTACTGCTTTTAATCACCAGGGGTCTCATTTAAAAACATTGCGTATGCACAAATCAAGGCCTGAAAGAGGTGTACGCCACTTCCCATGCAAAAGTGGGATTGTGATCTCTAAAAATAGACTTGATGGGAGCTACTTTGACCCATGCTTACAAACATTTCGGAGACTGAAAACCGGCGACACAGATGGTGAGGTGGAAGCCTGATTGTAGAAATTGTTAGATATTTATAGACATTGATATTGATAGATATTTTTTGGCGCACACCATTTTTGGTTTTTGCCCGTACATACATTTTTAGTATGGATCCTATGCATTGTTTTATAAATCAGATCCCTGATCTGTTTGTTTTGGAAAGGAAGAGACAATGATAACTTAAGAGACTCTTAAAAGGATAGTGCACCCAAAAATGAAAATTCAGCCATTATCTACTCACCCATATGCCGAGGGAGACTCAGGTGAAGTTTTAGAGTCCTCACAACACTTGCGGAGATCCAAGGGAAGAGGAGGTAGCAACACAACTCCACCTAATGGAGGCTTACGGTGCCCCAGGTTCAAACAAAAACACATAACTGAAACCACAAAATGTCTCCATACTGCTCGTCCGTAGTGATCCAAGTGTCCTGAAGCCCTGACATAAAAATTTGTTTGGAAAAACGTCATTTGAACTCTGTTTTTAGCCTCATTGTAGCCTGCAGCTCTAACTGCCTCTCTGATGTGTGCGCGCTTGTGTGTTCACGTGCTTTCGCTGGTCTCGTGCGCAAGCGCACACACGTGAGCGCGGTAAGCCACCATTAGGTGGGGTCGTGCTGCCACCCCCTCTCCCCTGGGATCTCCGCAAGTGTTGTGAGGACTCTAAAACTTCACCTGAGCCTCCCTCGGCCTGACGTCCCATTTACAAAACAATGCGTAGGATCCATACTTAAAATGTACATATGGACAAAAGCCAAAAATAGTAGGCTGCAAAAATATTCAACAATTCCCACATTCAGGCTTCCACCTCACCATCTGCTTTGCCAATTTCCGTCTCCAATATGTTCATAAGCATGAGTCAAAGTTTTTATTCATCACAACTTTTGTGTTGGAAGTGGCGTACGCCTCTTTCAGGCCTCATTTTGTGCATACGCAATGTTTATAAATGAGACCCGTGGTCTGTTTTGGAGATGAGGTGATTTCTGTGGAAAATGTGGCTCATGGTAAAAACCTCCTGGATCAGAAATAAGTGAGCACACATTAAGTTATCAGAGAAAATAGGTGAGCGTACAAGAGCCGATGCTGGCGAGTGGACCATTTATGACGTGCTGAACAGCGTAGGAGAAGCACTGATTTGTAAAATGAAGCTGCTTTATTTAGTGTTTTTACTGTTTTTAATCACCTCTCTCCTGGTACAGTCAAGTACCAGGAGACCTCTGTGGATAATTCGGCTCCTGGTAAAAACCTCCTGAACACTGAAAGAATTCCAACCAGGAGAAGTTTCTAATGGTTGCAATCTGCAATCCTAACCCCCTCTAAATCTTACACCCTGTTCCTTTAAGAAAAAAAAGAAGTACAAAATAATTAGGTGCAGTAAGCAAAGTAGGCTACGTCATCTTGCGATTCAATTTGTGCTTTTAATTGTATTTGTTGACATCTGTAGATAATATCTAAACATGCCTGAACAGACCATGACAATACAATTAGATTTCTAATAACCCCTGGTGAATATTGCTGTAGGTATTTGACAACAGGATCATTCATTTCAAAGGGGCTGACTTAGTTTTACTCTACTCATCTAATCATACAGCCATCGTTCACTGCGTATAATTCAGTTAGCACTGCGGAAACCATTCTTATAAGATTTTAAATGTGTCTGTTCTTTGTTTCCTGTCAGTAAAATTGTTTAGATACTATATACACCACGTTTCATCCACAAATTAGTCCTTAAATGAGCTCCAGTGTTTTGGGCCTCAGGGCTGCCTGGCATGAAAATAATCCCAGCACTTTCTAAATGTTTTAACATTCACCATCTCTGTTCAGCCGCATAATTAAACAGCACTGCTCTAAATTGCTAAGAAACTATCTGGTGGATGTTTAAGATGGCCCGGATCAACCTGGATCTTAAGCCCCATTTAATCTCCATTCTCGTCTCTGCATTATAAGTGAGGATGTTGTCTGAGGAGAAACATGGAAACAAACTTAAGCAGAAAAAAAAAAAACAACAGTGTTCCTTTGATTCTTGTTTGAGAGCGCAGGTCTGATGTTTCTGTTTTTAACTAAAGAGCTGTTGAACACAAAAGCTTTTTTTCAAACTAACAGTTGTAGCATCCAAAAATGCTCCATGCCGACGACTGCAGCCAAGTCCCAGTCTTCTCCTCTGATGAAGAAATAGAGGAGTCTATATGTCATTGTCTAGTATCACAACTTCCACACCCTAAGGGACTCAATCTGATCCAAAAGCCAAGTGCGAGGGGGACAGAGGAAGATAGAGAGAGACATAGAGAGAGAGAGAGTGTCTGTCTACAAAGCGTGGCCTCGCTCAGGGGTCCAGATATCCGGAAAAAGCAGGATGTGTGTGTTTGTGTGTGTGTGTGTGTGTGNGAGAGAGTGTCTGTCTACAAAGCGTGGCCTCGCTCAGGGGTCCAGATATCCGGAAAAAGCAGGATGTGTGTGTGTGTGTGTGTGTGTGTGTGTGTGTGTGTGTGTGTGTGTGTGTGTGTGTGTGTGTGTGTGCGTGCGTGTGTTTGTCTTTGTCAGCATATGTTCATCAGAAAGTGCAGGCATAGACGACGCCAACCACCACAATGTTTCCTATGGTGGCGATGATGGCGATCCAGAGCCAGATGGCATCGCTGGACATGGACTGCTGCTCATCCTGTTGGCCGTGTACCGAGGCGGCAGAGGCAGCGGCATGGACGCTGGCCGAGGAGTTAAAGAGGGAGTGCTCGCCGCTGTAGTCGTCGTTGGGCGAGGAGTCCATGAAGGCTCCCGTCATAACTGGGATCTAGGAGGGGAGGTGGGCAAATACAGAGAAGGGTTAGAATATATTTCGATTCTAGGAAAGAGTAGTGAAGCATTTGAAATCCGATGTTTAATTCAGGTTTTGCTTTTCCAATCTCTGGCTACTGGAGCCATGGTGTGAACTCCAGGGGAGCCAGGGGGAGTTTCTGTTAATAAGACATGACCTCCCCTGAAAACATGATGTGTAAAATTTTGTGAGGGTCTCTACAATATTCAATATTTGCCATGCAATTCTATTTTTTCTGTATCTTTTTCCATATATGATGTCTGATTCATGCATGAGGGTGATTCATCACTGAGTCACTTCAACATTTAAATCAACTGACTGATTATTAATATATGTCAGAGCCTAGTTAAAAACTTTTGGTAGGTATTATTGATTCCAATTCTAGCACTTCTATATTAAATAACAACATAAAAAAAATGAATTTGACTAATTTTAGGCCAGCAAAATAAAGGATATCTTCATCAGGGAGCTGTTCATGGCAGTATATAGAGACCTGGCCACCATGTTGGTAACAGTCAAGTACCAAGCACTTTCTACCAGATGGACCACCTTTCTCATTTTACAGCTAAACAGTGCACTAAAATATGTTTCAGGCAAGAAACAGGCAATGCAGTAACAGAATCTTGGTTCATATTTGATCAGCGCTGCAGAGTTTGACAGTTTGATTACAGTTCACGGAGCAATCGAATTGATTGACAGCTGCGTCAAGCCCAGTTCATACCAAAGATTCTCAATGAGACTAAACCAGTTTAGAATGTTGCAGAGAAAAGTTGCAGTGGTGTGAACTGGCTGGTCTGAGTTCAACTCAAGCCATGTGATGGTGTCACCTGCAAGTCCGTTGATCAAACCGGCGGCGGCTGGTTTTAGAATGTAAAGCACGTCATCAGTCAGCTTGTAGTGAAGTAGGCTAGCCCAACACATTCTCACTCAGGCCTCATCCCATTTCGACGTTTGGTCACGGACCTTCCATGTCCAGATATAACGTGAAAGCTACCCTGGGTGTGTTGGTTGTTGATGTTCTGGGACGCCATGTCAAGTTCTGCCTGTTACATGCATTATCTTCTTTCAAAATATACTTCCGTTTTTACAGGAAATTTACCGTTTGGGAAAAAAGAACAGGGTTTGGCTTTAGAATCTTATGGGATGCAAACACCGTTTTCTGGGTGAAAGTCAGTGTTTGTTGGACCCTCCCACCTACACTGCTCAGACTTTCGCCGCCTTAACCGTCATTCGTCACGTTGCGTTTCCCCCTGCTGCCATGATTTAACTATAACAGCAATCGGCCGCGTGTCATGCTGACGTTAAATGGTGGCTTTTTTCTTCAGTGTCTGGCGCCGCCATTCACTGCCCAAGCGTTGAATTTCAATGACTTTAGAGTAAGACCGGGTTGGCTGGTCAAGACAAAATGACTACAGATGGCGTGGTTGCTTGCTGCGGCAGGTGCTCTGTCCTCACTAAGCCCTCTGTTTCTGTCCTGACGGTGTGCCGGTGTCGGACGATGGGTCGCTGCTGCTGCTCGCTGTATATGCTTATGCCCCCTCACACACACATTCTAATTGACTGATTAACTGGCGCTGCTTACTTATAGTAATGTGACGTATTGATTATGAATACAGTCCATCTGATGCTCACTTCATTTCTGTTTTTCAGCTGTAAACTGGCTGCAGCTGTATCCAGTATCTTGCTATCACTATCCTCATTCATATATCAAGAAGCTACAAATTATATTCAGCCACAAAATAAACCTGAAAAGCTGAAAACCAGAACAGAAGTACAGAGAGGTGTTGCATAGAGATGATCCACCATCTCATCTAGTTGCATTGGTGTGAACCGGCAGGTTTTTATACTGTTGCAGAACGGCATAGCCGTAGTTGCCTGTTTCAACTCGTCTCGTTGCGTATCTTTGGTCTTAACTGGGCTTTAGAGAGCCGTCCGCTCTGATTGGTTGTTTACATTCACTGGTGGTAGGGCTGTTAGAAGTGCTAAAAGGCAGTAAAGACAGTTTCAGAAAATATGAAAAGTATCTTTTTATATAAAAGTTGCTAACTACAGCTTTTGTGGCTGCACAGAGGCACTAGCATAGTTAATGTTTTAAATGACTTTGCATTTTTTCACAGTGTCAGTTTACTTAAAAAGAAATTATCATTTAAATTCGATAAAAACAAACCACTTTACAGTCCTAGCAGAGGAAAGAAAAATCATGGCACGGCAGATTTTTTTCCTATTGGTCATGCATTAGCAAGTGTGAGTGCTATGTTCAAAGAAATGAGAGGTAGTGGCATCACGACATCATTAGTAAATGGTTACAAGGTTTCCCACACAGGCATGCAGGGTCCCACTCTCTCACACACATTGCTAAGTGTGTGTGTGCCTCTGCGTGTGTGTGTATTTAGGAAGCAATGCTTGATTAACATGGAATAAATATTTCAGATGTGGCAAGTGAAAATGATTTATTGCTCGGGACAATTGGAGCCCCGTGAAGGTTAGCCATTAAAGCAAAAGCAACGGAATGCTTTCATGTGTGTGTGTGTTTGTGTGAGAGTATTTCACATGTGTGTGTGTGTGTGTGTGTGTGTGTGTGTGTGTGTGTGTGTGTGTCTCCAAAGCGGGGTATATGATTGAGAAATGCATGAGAGACCCATACCACGCTCAGACCGGAAAACAGACTGCTTAAGATGTTGAAAAACAATGCTAAAAATACCTCGGAGGAATGTTGAGCGCTCGCATACACAGAAATTCTCTTTTGCTCGCTCATTTGCTCACCTTCACACTCCCACTCATTCCCACTCTCCCTCATGTACACAGGCTAATGCACAAAGACGTTATAGACACACACACACACACACACACACACACACAAACACAAACACGGGTCTTCCCTCGCACAGGGGAAAACACTGTTTAGAAAGCATTCTGCTGCTGCTCTGTGTTCATTGGCCCCTGGTGGTGAATAATGACATGACACATCCTGTGGAGCGCCTGCTGTTCACATGAGCATGATGGAGCCAGACAGGCATACATGAAGTCCAGCAACCTGGGTCTCCCTGCCCTCCCCCCACAACCACCCAGCAACTGCTGATTCCTCCTGCTACATCGGCAAACATGGTAAGGACTGCAATAAAAGTGATGGGAAACAAAGAGCTCTCGTCCCTTCACAATATCTATGAGACGACATGCACACAGAATTCAGAAGGACCGGTCTCACATTCTGTTTCCTGAATACAAACTACTGCCTTCAGGTACATGTTACTGACCCAGGAAATGTAAACAAAACCACTTCACTTTCCTTCTTACCAACATCTACTGTATAACACGACTCAACAAGGAAGCTGGTCCAGGCAGTAATTATAATATATACAGGGTGACACATAACCCCCAATACATTGTTAAAGACGTTAAAGAAAAATAATTGTTGTGCTACAAAGGCAACCACGCACCACCACCTGAAATAATCATTAGTGCATGAATCATAATCCTAGCAAATTCTCATTATTATTACTACCAGTTCTAGTATCACAGTGTATTGCAGCTCTGCAGAAACAAAACAGTACAAAGCAAATAGTAATTAAAAAAAAGGAATGTGGGGAGGATGCAAGGTTGATGTTCAAGTAGCATAATGTAGCATACATTGGATCTCATATCTCCATTGTATACAAGCTTTTTAAACTGGGGCTACTGTTAAAAGTGTACAGACAGTGTCTCAGTGGTCCTCCAGCCCCTTATAGAAGTGTTTCAACAGGCAGGCTGCCCATTCCATGTTTAGTAAGCCCAGGTATTCCTTCGGCCAGGAAGAGGCTGCTTAACGCTTCTTCCAGTTGAGAAGAATTAGTCTCTTAGTAGATAGTACATAGACGTCCATAGACACTTGACTGTTACTCCAACATTATTGTCCAGCTTCAAGCCCAGCGAGCATACAGTACTTTCGGACACGCTGGGAAATTAACATTAGAAAACTCTGACATAAGAGATATCACTTCTAACCAGAGTGTATGAACAGCTGGACAGTCCCAGAGCAAGTGGAATAAATTATGCCAGCCTAAATCTTGATGTTTGTCATCCATCTTGGATAATCTAACAGGAGTTATATATGCTCTGCACCGAATCTTGTATAATCCTTAATCTCACACATTTAGACTGCTATAGGCAGGTAAATCGATGTACTGTACTTTTTTATTTTCATTGGTTTCAGATGTATCAAGAAGTGTAAAACTAGAATGACATATGAGTGTTATGTGGGCTATATCACTGTCATTTGTTATAGTGTTTGTAAATTGGTAGTGTGGCATTTAAAATGACATAAAAAAAGACATAGAAATGTCATTAAAAAAAGTAATAAAAAAGTAATAGTATAGTATGTCATTTAAAAAGTCATTAAAAATGTCAGAGTATAATATGTCATAAAAAAAGTCAGTGTTTGCACTTTTCTTGTGCGGCTCTCAATCATATGCTATCTCTCTAAAATGGCACTCAGTCATCAAAACTTTGAAAACCCATGATCTAAGATTTTTGTTTCAAATTGCTCTAAAATGGTCAGCCTAGCTACTAAGTTTCTAAAATTTCTCCTGGGAGAGATGTCTCTGGAGGGGTTGGTCCACAGAAACTGTCGATTTAAAATGGTCCCCCTCAAAGTTAAATACCAGTGACTACAGTCCTGATGCTGGTTAATCCATACTCATGCATTCAGCTAGCAAGTAAGCACTTTGCACTTTGTTTTACAGATAATGTTTTGTGGTTTTCATGACTTCTCATTTCGACAGTGCCTATGGATTTATATCTTACTCCAGGCATGTGTGATACTTTAGACATTCTCTGTTTTTATTTTGATTGTATGTATGTAGGGAGCACATTACATGTTGTAGCATTTTGCACTGGCTTCCTCTCCATTTTAGAATTAATTTTAACATTTTATTACTCACCCTCAAATCATGACTTGGACTAGCTCCTACGTATATAATGGATCTCTTAATACCCTATGATCCCAAACGTGCCCTAGTCAGCTACTTCTTGCTGTTCCCAGACAAATTTTGAAACTAGAGGGGATCAGGTTTTTGCTGTCAGGGCCCCCAAACCCTGGAATTCACTTCCTGTTAAGATATGATCTATTATGTGTGGATGTATGTACATATTTAGACACATTTATGTACATTTATGTGTTTTAATCACTTTGTTTTACCACTCAACTACTTGCAGATACCTCATTGTTTATACTCAAGCTTCATTTAACTGTGTTTATAGTCTTGTGAAGCACTTTGTGCTGTATAAATACATTTATTATTATTTATTACAGCCTGTGGTGAACCACTGTACCGTCATGTTGACTATGTATTGCATCAAGTAGATTGCAGTTGGCTGTAGCACTTTTGTCCGAGCAAAGTTTTCCTCTGGGGACAATAAAGTAGATGTTATCTTACAACATCTCAAATATACCTTTTATGCATTTTAAGATTTCTTTTTATAGTATGAGCAGTTGTGCACAAATCATATGTAAAGGGTATGTTATTGAGAGTGAGCATTAATGAGAAGGGTAACATGTGCACACTGATTCCAAACCACAGATTTATTTAAACAATACAATATTTTACACCCATATTTACAGGCTTTGTGATGACAGGTGTGGTTAACCATGCAACCTCCCCAGGGTGATAAACTTTTGAAAACAACTAGTAATTAACACATTTCTAGACGTACACAGCTCACAAAGGAGTTGGCCAACTTCAAGAAGTGCTGACAGTAATGTTTTATTTTTCTGACAAATACAGTGATCTGCAAGAGGAACTCAAGCTGGCAAGATCAGCTGTCAATTTTAAGAAGCTCATCTGACCTCTCTCATCAGCATGCTGATGATTTGATTTCTTATTTAGAGAAAACAGCAAGAACAAAAAAATAAAACCCCCACCACACTGCGATCTCCAGACACCACAATGTTTAAAACCTTATCCTGTATTCAAAGCTGCATCTAGCCTAATCCAACGTTCAGTCGGACGATAACTGAAGCTCTCAACCCTGTCTGCATTCTTTATATTTATGTTTTATTCATGAGTAACTCATTGTCCACAGGAGTGAGCTGTTTGCATAAATGGGGAAGTGTACCGAATAAAATGAAGCGGATACCGGGAGCGTGTGCAAAAGATATTCCAGTAGTAAGCCTGAAACTAAATATTTGATTGCTCACTATTTTTGGCAGAGATGGTGCACACAGGACATGTGGATGGGCGTTTCTATTACATGTCACTAGTATATCATCGTTTTTCAAGGGATATGCTCCTCCATCCATTCATCCAAGCCCACAACTCCCATGTGGATAATGCACATGAGGTTAGCGTAGTGAGCGGTTAAGCACTAATGGAAAGGAGGGAGAAGGAAACCTTGAGAAGGAGCATCTCAAAGCACTTATGTGGGCAATGGAGGTCATCCCCTAAGCATTGCTGCCAGGAAACCCACGCTTGTTGACATATATGAATGACGTCAGTAATTAAGTAGTACTACTGACCAAGGTTTCCAGGGAAACGTACCCACTCTCCAACATAATAGTAAACTAGTGGCTTTCCACAACAAAACCCATTAGTCCAGTGCAACCAGCATGATTTGCTTTGACCTTGAAGAGCTTATTTAAGCCCGAACCAACTTTATATTTATCCAGATGTTGTGGTGATGTTTAGAGGTCAAATAATTGCATTTAAGATACTTTAACTTATTTATTTGAGTTCTATCCTACTCAAAAATGTCTTCATCTTCATTTTCCATAACCCCTTATCCTGTTCGGGGTCACGGCGGGGCTGGAGCCTATCCCACCTAAAAAATGTCAAAAAATAAGTTAAAATAGTCATTTTTTAGAGTGCAGAGTGTTTGGTACTAAATTAAAGTGTGTTAAATTTGAACTTCCTGGATCCACAGTTTAAACGCTCCACAAATATTCCCCTGGCAAAGATTAACGTGGTCTCACTGCCCAGGTTGTTTTATGAAGTCGTTTCTTTTAACCTTTAGATTAAAACTGAAGGTGAAGTGGTTCACACACTCACACTAAGGAAATGTCTCTTGAAGTTTAAAGTTACTGTATCTTTATTCTTTTAATGCATTTGTGCCTCAGTGTGCCAACTCTGAAAGGCATTGGTTTGTCACCAAGTTTGTGTTTGTTATACTCCTTTGCATTATGAAAGAATTAAGAGGCGGCAGACAATTGTTTTTTACTAATGTTAGAGTTAATCCCTGGGCATTAATTAAACCCCCTAAACTCATATTTAGTCATCAAAATTACATATTTAAAATTTTTTCTCATAAAAAGCATCCCTTCATGCCTCAAAATAACTAAGATGTGACTCAACACTTGTGCATAATTTAGTATTTGCTGTCTGTACATATGCAAATTAACCCCAGACCCTTAGTCACTCGTCTGCAGCAAGACACAAATCTCTGCTTGTAAGTAATACATAGCCTGAGCCTTTGGCTTTAGTCTGTTATAAATCAACAAGTCACATGTTGCTAATGTTGCACACACTTCAACACGGTCTCACTCCAAAGTCTTCTTCTTCTAACGCTGACATGATATGCGGCTGGTTGCTGTTATAGTTCAACGGCACCCAGCGGCGTTAGGGGGAAACACGGCAGAACGAAAACGAAATTAAGGCAGTGAAAGTCCGAGTTGGGTGCAACAAGACCGACTTTCGCTTGGGAGAGCGGTATTTGCATCCTGTGAGATTCTAAAGCCGAACCCTGTTCTTTTTTTCCCAACCATGTGCATTTGTTGTTGAAAGAAAAAAGACATAATTTGAGGTGTTGTACCAATGTAGTGCGTTTATTTTGAAAGAAACTGTATGCAAACTGTATATTTCCTGTGAACGTGGTAGTGTATTTTGAAAGAAGACAATGCATGTAACAGGCAGAACTTGACACGGTGTCCCAGAACGTCAACAACCAACACGCCCAGGGTACCTTTCACATCTTATCTGGACGTGGAAAGTCCATGACCAAACGTCCATATGTGACGAGGTCGCAGTGAGAATGTGTGGGAAACTTAACTTGCAAAATTCAATACATAGCTACACTTTGTTTCTCCTTATTTTGCTGTAGCATTTTAGAAAGGTCCATCCTGCAAACCTGGCTCCTCAGGTTTGTCACGTAACAAACCCAAAGTCTGAGTCCTCGTCCTTGAGACTGTCATTGGTACACTTCAGTTCAGCCATGACATTGGTTCATCATTTGCCTCATAATGTGTCTTGTAGCATACAAAACACCATGTGGACATGTAACAGGGTCTTTACTTGCTTTTAATGGTTTAAATGCCCCACATTAACAAAATGGAAAAATGACAATTCCACATTTAAAAAAAAAATAATTATGCTCCTATCTGAAAACAATCCACACTTGCTTCTCGCGATCAGTCACTGTGACTAATTATGGTCGTCTGATAAGTGGAGGTATGATAGAAACTTATTCCACAGAGGGCCCCATTCACACTTGTCACTTCAAGTGTCTCATATCCTGATGAAACCAAGATAAGATTTAATGGATTTCCATTTACACATGAGTCTGTGTCACAAATCTAATTGCAATCAGTGTTTTCCCTGTGAATCAGGGTTGGCCTTACTCCAGTCAAGACGGTGGTGGTAATGCACCTAAAGCTGTTTGGAAAGTGCCAAAAAAACAACAGAGGAAGCATGACTTCTTCAGATTAGCAGTTCAGTTACAACTATGACAGTTAAACTAGCTCCCAAGGTGGTTTAAAGAATTTGATTTGAATCTGTCTCGAAGGCTTTTTGGATGCATTTACCTTCTTGGACATCCACCAGCTAACCAATCCCTCCAAGACACAAGAAATTAAGTGTAGATGGGTTAATCTCCAGCGAGATAAACACAAGACTGATTGCCAAAACTTGCATGTCAGATATGTAAAATGTTCTTCAAAAAGAAGAGGGTAACACTGGCACAGACGCTGATTTTAAAAAGCTTTGAAAAGAGAATTTTTCAGCAAAGGAAAGTAGGTCTCATCCTTTAAAACCACCATTTGCTGCTTACATCTTGGATTTGATGCTATAAATGATGAGTGAAATGAATGGGATTGCAGGTAAGCAACTGTTTCATTCAATAGTGTGACACCATGTGGAAAACAACGCCCCTCCATTAACCAACACTGGAGAAATCTCCTGACTTGCATATTTCACACCTCTTTGGCTCTGAGTGATGCCTCCACCTGTGCAATACTCGGCACAGGAAAACCCCAATCTGTGGTAGACGGTACGGCGCAGCTCCTTTCACAGCACGCTTCCACCTGCTCTGCTCTCACAGCTTTGATTTATTTGTCCCAGCTGTTCCTAGAGCTGTGCCATCCTACACGGCTGATCGCAGTAATTGTGAAATAGAATGGACTGTAATTGCCTCCTGTGGGATGTCGCCACCAGTAAGTGCTCAGTGAAATGGCTTTGGAACAAACAAGCAAAACCCAAATAAATGTCTTTGGGTAGTGGGGGAACCAAAACATATACCTAACCACAAAAGCACTCAAGTGTGGCTGTTAAGACAGAAACAGAGACAACGAGTCGGTTTTCTGCACTCAGGCAAAATATGAGGTCAAATCAAAGAGTCGATACTTGTGTCCTTGTGGAGAACAAACTTCAAGGTGTACCAGGGGGAACAAACTGTATCGGAGAAGACAGGCATGGAGGCGGACCCCTGCTGGGCAAAGAATGGACTGTGTGTTCGACATTGCACGCATAGCTGTTGGTTTCCAGTGTTGCTGTGGCCTTCACCTGTCCTCATATGATGTCATTGTTTTTCTGGATTTGTATCTGACACATTGTTTTGAAATCACTCTTCAGCCATGACGTTAATACACATCACTGTAGGACACACAAGATTGCACTTAAAGAGAAGTGAAGCTGAATTCAAAGACTTTGCTTCTGGATTTATTTGGTTTTGACATAAACACAACCCACAGCTATTATACAGAAAAAGCTTCAGTGTATGTGAAAGAAAAGCCTTTTAAAGACAGAATACAGAGAGGACTTCTCTCTCGAGGGCAGGTCACAAAGTTTTAGTCCTCGTAGCAGTACACTACACAACGCTATTAATGCCGTACAGCTTGGGCATGTCTGTCGAGGCTCCTCTGTGAAGGGATCTCCGTGTTTTCACAGACTGGGAGATTAACTGTAGCTAATGCATGTTAGAGCACATTTTTAAGCACAGCTGCAGCGCTTTGAAAAATGCATACCCCTCGAGTTTTTGCTCAACTTTCTGAGCTACAGCTTGATTTTAAAATGTTTTGAGATTGCTGCAGTTATTCAAATAATGTGTGTTTAAGCATAATTTCAATGGTTTTTCTTGCATCTTCTTTTTTTGACACCATATCAATACAGTCCCAGGCAGGAAAAGCACAGGTGTCACTCACAGTGTGTGAGAGTGTGTGTCTCAGTGAGTCATGACAGTGTGAAAGTGAGCCAGCCTGCCTGCACAATCATCATTAGTTTGATTATCTATGCCTGTGCTTTCTTTTCATACTGTGACATGTCAAAATGCCTCCTGTAAAAATAAAAAGCCCCACCCTGTCCAAACAGCCAACTGAAAGAGCACACCCAACAGCAGCTCCAAAAACACACACGCACACACACACACACACTCACACACACAGATGTGACTTGTTGTTCTGACGAGCCTCTCACTGCCTCAATCACCACCCTGCTGCCACAGGTGCGTGACAACATGGGCATTAAAATATGAAGTTAAACTTGCTGTGATTATGCACATTGAAAACTCTTTATGGTGTGACAATCACAACAAGCTCATCTATTTAACCCTTTGAAACCTGGAGTGGCATCACTTTTCTTGTGCTGCTTTTTGATGCCTTTACTAAGTATTTAAACCTTTGAACCCTGAGCAAATTGGTGCGATTTCTTTCAAAAACATGGGAAAAAAAGGCAACGAGCAACTTGGTAAGGAATGTCCCACAAATTGCAAAAATAAATAAATAAATAAAAGAATCAGAAAAGTATTAAAAAAAATAAAAATAAATAAACACCAGAGAAAAGCTAGGGCAAAACTATAAATTATATACATAAGATACATAATTATTATATTTTTTAAAGTACTTTTTCCAGGTCATCACCTTCTTTATTTGTTTTTTGACTTTTTTTTAATTATTATTATTTATAATTTTCTTGTTTTGAATTTTCTCTATTTACTAATTTCATGAAAGTTTTTTGAGATGGAGGCAACACAAATGTTTCAGAAGACTTAAATGGAAGTGTAAAGAATTCACCTGAGACATAAAAAATACTTGTCCTGTTTTTCTAAATAAACAAGATTACTATATCAGAACTTATGATTCCAAAAATTCTCATTTTTTTTGGATTAACAAGATTATTGTTTTGGTAATTCAGGAAAAAAAAGAAAGAATTTCTCCCATGAAAACCTTTCTGGCAATTCTGAGATAATAATCTTGTTAATTCAGAAACACAGATTAGGTTTTTTTCACTACAGTGAATGCATTACACTTCTGTAGACCTACTTGGTGGACTAACGGCCAATCCCAATTCTCTTCCCTTAACCTTACCCCTTGGTTTCAAGTGCACTCGCCAGATAGATTCCCCTCAACTACGAAGGGGTAGTGTTGAGGGGGAGGAAATTTTACCTACGAATTGGGACGCACTTCATGCAAATTAGCATAACAGACGTGTTCGCCTACATCACACATATCGTCAACGTAGGCCTTTTGCACGGAGAACTCTGTAGATATTCATGACAGCTACATCGTGAATTAGCGATTTTCAAGCGTTCATATTCTAACTCAACACTTACAGATAATGCATATGCAGAAACATAACACATTCCGACATAGTTTGGAATTTTTGCATGCTTATTTGCGAAAATAGTACTTAAATTGTGTGATGGCTTTCTCATGGAGGCTGCCGTCTTCCTGGAAAACTCGCTAGCTGGATAGTTTTGCAATGCAAACTGGGAAATTCAATCTTCCCCTCAGTTGAGATGGGTTCGTAAGGCCCAATCCCAATACCCCCCCTTGTCCACTACCCCTAGCCCTTGCCCACTACACCTTGGCCCTCGAAATGAACGAGGGGTAGAAATCTTTCCCTAGGAATTGGGACACCATTCACTATGTCACCGCATCGGTTACGTTCACGTAGGGCTGGGCGGTATGGCAAAATGTTCATATCACAGTTTTAAGAAAAAATCATATCGGTTTCACGGTATTTCACGGTATTTTGCTCAGGTTTGGTCAACTTGACATGCTGCTGTGTTGTGCTATGGCCTATTCAAGTGCCGGAATTTGTTATTTATCTGACAACACCTGAACGCAACACACGCTCTGCTCCATTAGTGCTGGAGCTTAGATTCTCTGCCCAAGCCCGAGCCTGGCCCGACCTGGCCCAAGCCGGGTCAGGCCGGGACCCCCCACCCCTCTGACGGGCCCGGTCATATATGAGAGAGAGAGAGAGAGAGAGAGAGAGAGAGAGAGAGAGAGAGAGAGAGAGAGAGAGAGGGGGGTGGTAGAGATAAGTGGGAGGGACAGCGGCTTTCCGTGCCTCCAAAAAATATGCCCTATTCATTCAGTCTTTACCCAACACGCTCAATACATAGACATGCAATGACAAATTGTCATTAACTTATTACGTTATAAAAAACGATGAAAATATGGACGTACCCATGTTTAAAATGACCTGTTGAAGTGAAAAAACGAGTACTGACGGGAACGAGTGGAGTCGATGTTTAACCGGCGCGGAGAGCGCAGGAGAAATGTGCTGCCTGTGTGGACAGTCAAGCGCCGGCAAGTACACTCGCAGGACTTCCGCTGCACTAACAGCGCGTTAGGTGTGTCCTTAGCGTTAATTATAACAGCCAACTTATTGAAAAATGTGTCCTTAGCGTTAATTATAACAGCCAACTTATTGAAAAATGTCGGGTTTAAATCGGGCTCTGGCCGTTAATTACAGTTAATTGCACGGGCCGGCCGGTCCCAGGCTGAATTTTGTGGGCCCGATCTAAGCTCTAATTAGTGCTGTGCTCGGTTATAACTGTCTCGGACTCGGGACGGGTTGCCTTCGGTCAGGAAAATGCGGCCCGAGCCGTGCTCTAGTGTGCTCACCTCAACTCAACTCAACTCAAACTGTGTGTGCGCTTTGTCTGTGTGGGTGTGTGTGCATCGGGGCGAAACTCCGCCGTGCGCGATACAGAGGGCAGAGGAGAATTGTAAACGGTGGTGCGCCGCTGCTAGTTGCATATAGGGGAAACACTGCTCTTTTTGGTATGAGTTCTTCTGGGTCATCGTGTACAGTTGCTTCACTTTCAGGACTCTCTCCAGCAGCCATTCTTGCCTCTAAACGTCGCTCTCACTCTCACCTGCTCAAGCGTGCCTGTGGTGTGCAGCGGTGAAATGGGTCCCCGCTGAAACACTTTCCCGCCGCGCACATTCTGGACTTTGTTTGGGCTATTCACCGGTATTGCAGTATATGAAAAATTCATATCATAACGAAAATAAATACCGGTTTTCGGTACGAACCGGTATACCGCCCAGCACTACGTTCACGCATACCTAACTATTTTAAACAGGAAGCTGTGAGCCATCTACATTTCCAACCGGCATCTACAATGGAGTCTCATTCATCCTACTGATCACGTTTGCCGCATTCATCATGCTTCGTTTGATGAACGACAGACGACAGGGGACTTCTGCTAGCTAGCTAACCAGCTAACATTATGAGGCAGCATAGTTATACTAGCTGGTGTGTTATCCTAATGTGAAAAGTCTGACAATTTTGCAGAACAGGACAGATGACAGATGCCAGAAAGTGCGAGCTAGCTAGCTAGCTAACAAGCAACCTGACAACGGTAACCTAAGCTATGTATGAACTTTTTCCCTGTCTCTTGCTCAGTGGTAGCTATGGCAACATCTACCCCTCGCTGGCAAGTCAGCATCTGAAATCCCTCGCTACGAAGGGCTAGTTTCATACCCACTACCCCTCGTTATGCCCCCTACCCCTACACACAAAAAGGAATTGGGACACCCCTACCCCTCGCGGGAACGCGCAAATGTAGGGGTAGGGCCAAGGGGTAGGGCTAAGGGGGGTATTGGGATGGGCCCTAAGTGTGCATCGCACGGCCCTTCAAATTAAGTGGGGATTTTAAGGGCTAAAAAGCACTCCCCTAAAGTTTGGGACACCCTAGCCCTTTGCGGGAATGCGCAAAAACAAGGGCTAGGGACAATTTTGAGGGGAAGTGTGAGTATTGGGATGGACCCAAAGTGTAAAAATGAAAAACATACTGCTTTCTTGCCATAATTCTGACAGCCAAAGTGTACTTTTCAAAGTAAATTTAAATTTTTGTTTAGTTTAGGCCTTGCTTTACTGTACAAAGTTACAGCACCTCAAATTTTGTAATTTAATTACTACTTGTCACATTTTGACACTTGGGCAGCCGATGGCACTTTGTGGATTGCGACGCAGATGAGGTCGGCGTAAGTAAGAGATTTAGACAACTTGGTTAAGGTTAGGACAAGATTGTGATTGATGGTAGTCAGGTGAGGCTCAACGATGCCTTTTAGGTTCACATGGGACACAAACATGGGCCTCTTGGGTCAAAGTCCTGTGCTCATTGGACTCATTTGCCGCAGCTTCCACCCACACAAAGTGGACTTTTGCATTGTTTATATCACATGCGCTGCTCTGACCATCTACTACTCACGTGGATGGGTTTACACTGGAGTAGGTCGAAAGCCTGGTATATATATTTTGACCTTCTAGGAGTGAGACTAGACTGCAAATTTCCCACAGGAAGGATAAAAAATAGTGACAGTTTTTTTGACAGGTGGTGTTATCTATAACCTACTGCACACACAAGTCAGGACACAGGGAAATAAATAAAATGGGATTGGGATTGGGACAGCATTGAAATAAATCAGAGGATTAATCTCTTATACGTGATACTTCTATACAATAGCAGCCACTTACTGAACATAATAGATGCGGTCTGTACTATACTTTACACCTAGTCTTGCCATGAATCTGGAGGGAGATTTACAGAGGTTTTAGGGAGGCTTGTTCACCCGCGCAGAAGTGGTGAGACTTCTAGTTTCAGGCCTGGTTCCTGCTGGTCAGATTTACAGCTGCACATTCATTGATTTTCCCTGTCTCAGCATCCCAGCAGCATTTTTCAATAAATCTTATAATTCAGTAGAACAAGTGTAGCCCAAGTGATCCTCGCTTGACACCCTGGTCAATCTGTCAGCTCAGTGGAAATTGTGCAGCACAGGGGGAAGTTTATTATACCTGTTTGATATTATGAATGATAAATTTATCACCTTCATGTTTCTGTACTCACTGCTGTACCTGAGCTCAATGCTATAGGTTTTTGTACCTGCACTTGTAGCAGTAAAAAACCTCATGACAAGTGGAGGAAATAATGCATGTTCACATCTGGAGCTGTTGCTCACTGATATATGCTGCTAATTAGCAGTTGCGTGATGCCTTGAGATTTGAGATGAAACTTAACTCATCAGCTATGAAACATTAAAATGCACCGCAAACAAAGAGTGATTTCCTATTCCTGCCAGATGAGAACTGAGACGCCGCGCCAGATAATCACACGGGCAAGATTTAAGTGACGAGAAGACTGAATCAGACACAGGCTGTGAGTGTATGTGTGTCTAAATATGTACATTACACAGGTTTCTATTGTCCTAGTGTCTGACTCTTGACATGTGTAAGTGTATGCCTGAGTTTCTAGTGCTTTGGTCTTTGACTCCCAAAGCTGCACAGACTCAGATCATCCAGGAATAAAGAAAGAAATCTTTAAACCACACATAACAAGTGTACATTAGGAGACTTTGAAAAGACTTTTTAAAGACTGAAGTCTGACACCCTCTCACTTGCAGGGGTCACTATTAGCAAGACTACAACTAGATTCCTTTTAATATTACTTCCCATCCTGCTCCTGGTGGAAAATATTACACCAAACTCCCTTGCAAGAACACATCACTCTAGAAACACAAGATGAAAGGCGTCATCTGTCAATGGTATTGCTGTCAATTTGGCATCAGTATAATCTATAGAAGATAAACTGTATTTGCATACAAGCTTAACATTTTGTAATATGTCTCCTCATCTCGCCACCAGCTTCTGTTGGTTACCAGCACTATTTTAGTGGGAGGAGACCAAACACAGAGAAACAAACAGTTTCAAACATTAAGATTTCTCCCTTATATAAATGCTGATTGGTGGACCAGAGACACAATTAAAGCCCAACTCTTGTTCACTCCACAACTCTACCAGTTTCTCTTCCTTTTCCACAGTACAAGAGAACCAAGACTAGGTCACATTCCTGCCTCCCCTGTAGTCTCCTCCATCTTAACTGTCCACCTGATTTGCTGCTTCTTGTTTAGTGCTGAAGAGAGTCAGCCAAGACTAAAAACTTCTGATAATATTAAAGGTCAAGTGTGTAGGATTTAGGTGAACATATGTGCAGAGATGGAATATAATATGTATGTTAGAGCCATTTCTAGCAAGTCCTAGTTTTCTATTGTTTTTTGAGGCTCTCTAATGCATCACCTGACCTGGCATCTCGGGAACCTTTAGGGCCTGTTTATACAGTTCCGTATATTTCTGAAAACGGGTATTTATCTTTGCGTTTGCACCTATTTACACGTAACTGGCGTTTTTCTCGATGAAAACTGAGATTTTCAAAAATGGCTTCCAAAGTGAAAGTTTTAAAAAATGTGTCTATGGAGACATGTAAACAGGATAGACAGAGATTTTGGAAAACAATGATGTTGCAACCCAGTTTACGCATGCCCATTACGTGCCCGGGAACCACATCAACAATGGCTGATATATGCCGGGTTGTTTACATTTTGTTAGCACTTTTGGGAGTACTTACGAGCTTACAAATGAACTTAGCACTGCTGCATCAATATCACCGCTACATCGGTGCACAAAGACGTCTGCTCTGCCCAATATTAGTAAGTGAACAGCAGCTAACTATGCTACATAAAATGTAGTTTATCATTGTTTTTATCACTAGCGCCAAGAGGAAAACAAATCACTGTGCATGCGCAAAACGTTCTTCTATGGTGTTTGACATATGGCGTATCGCCACCTACTGGCCTGGCATGCTAATTGCAGCAAAAAACTGCCGTTTCTGCTTTTTCGTGTAAACAGGGATATCGTTTTCACAACTGATAATGTAAACCCGGAATTTTTTTTATACAGGATTAATAAAAATCTGTTTTTATTTGTATCGGTATCCGTGTAAACAAGGCCTAAATCCCACACACTGTTCCTTTAAACATGTTTGATTTTAACGTAACATCAGGATGAGGACTTAAGACAGCTTGGACTGAGTTTTACAACCACCTTACACAAAATGATCAAGACCACACTCTCATGATTCTATTCCAACATTGGAAATTTATCTGCAACAGTGAAATCACCTGAAAAGTCGTTGGTGTGAGGCCAGCGTAACAGACAACATAGGTAGACAAGAGGAGGAACATGTGGAGCTGGAAAGTTAAAAAAACATTTTGACGACGAGTCAAGATTTCCTCTTTAATCTTGCAGAAGATCCACTAACTACACCCACATTTCCTCCCCAAAACAAGGAAGCTCAGATCACAGACAACACTGGTAATAAACTCAGCTTTGAAAGTCTTTTCCACAAGTATTCTGCTCTATTATTTAGATGATTATTGTGGTGAATACCTCTCTAGGCTTTGCGGTGCTGAAATTCTGCTCATGCTTTATTTATCAGTGATGCAACACATTTGAATTCATTTATTTCTATTTCTGTCAGAGTTGAACTTATTGAACACAGTCTTATCCTGACTCATTCTGCCCTGGATCTTAAGTTTTGTTTTAAAAATCAAGTCTCCAACAAGCCTTAAAAAAAACTTCTCACATTTCTCTGTCTCTTCTGGAATCCTTTGAATTGTAAATTGGAGCGATCAGACCAAATCAGATGGGAATCATCGTCTTCTCTCTTTGTCTGCTCGACTGTGTTTGTTAAGACAGAAGACGAGTTCAGCAGAGGTAAAATGTAGCTCTCTCTCAGAGTGCTTGAAAGAGTTATAATCATTCAGGCTTTTTAACATAAGGTTACCGACTTAATGCATGTACATATATTACAGGAGTGTCAGAAATATGATACATAACACATTTCCCTTGGCACCTTTATTTTTTAAAATAAACTACAGAGTACAACTCAATTTACAGGTTGATTAATCATGAAAATGCTTCTCGTGCACTGCCAAATCCCTGCACTAAAATACATCACTGTTTTTCTTTTTGACATATTTAAACTTGATTTATTAACCATTCACACCTTCATTTTGAGTTGCTTTTCAAAATCTACAGAAAAATGCTTTTTCACCAAAGCCTAAGGGCCATTTATTATTTACTGGAGCAGATATTTTAAATATGCATAAATGAGATTATGTGCAGCATGTGTTTTATGCTACAGTTTACACCAAAGAACACATCATGGTATAGAGACAGAGATTTCTTGGCTGTGCCATGTCGCACACCACCTCCAAATCTCTGTGCAGAGCTCATGTATTTTACATTGTGAACGATTTTAATTAAAACACACCCGTTGGAGTCATGTGTTACCTCTTGCATGTTCACAAACAGAATTTATTCAGGGAAGAATCAAGTTTGTTTGCTGATCTCATCACTTCAGTTTTATACCAAAGTGGACAGACTTGATAATAAAACCAACTTAAGTATAATACTCATAGGTTTTAGCATTCATATTTTCCTGTTCACCATCTAGTTAAAAATAATGGCCTGAATCTAATTCTAATTTCCAAAAACAACCACAACTGCCTTCATTCATTAGACTTTTGGGCTGAAAAATAATTTCTTCAAATTATAAAACATTCTAATCATAGCCTGTATTATGAAATCATGACTTTACAAGCATAATATCAATGAATGTAGGCACACATTATCATTACAATAAATAAAAAACCCACATTCTTCCAGTAGAAATGGCTCATGTGTGTTCAGCGTGGGTGCAAAAGGTGGATGTAGTTAAGGTAATTGGCTTGCACCCCCACTCTGTGGAGAGCGTCTCCCTGCAGGTGTCTGAGGTTGGAGTTGATGCTCATCAGTAAGATTCAGCTCACCTGTGCTGATCACACACAACACTATATAAGCTTGTGGCCGTCAGTCTGTCTCTGTTTGTCTCCAGCCTTACACCCTTTTGTTTGCTTTTATTTTGGTTGTCTTTCACTTTTCTCTCAGTTTTGTGAAAGACTACTGTGCTAAGTCCAAGTCAAACTAACACTAAGTCCTACACATTCTTTAGATCATACCGAGGAGAAAATAAAAATATTGCACCAGAGGTTAGAGTGTGATCTGCCCTTTTAAGACTGCTTAGACAAAAGAAGCAAACATATGACTAAAGAAATCTGTGTCAAAGAATATTGGCTTTTTTTTTTCATTGAAAAGTCAAAAATGATGTCCTGAAAGCAAGTTGGAAAAATAAACTAAAGCTCCTTCCTGAATTTCTGCTGCAAATGACTGCAGTGCTCTATATTTAGCACTTGTTGCAACACTTTGCATTGAAAATAATGAGCGCGACTTCATGAAAACAAGCATTGCTGTAGAAATATAAACTAACAGTGTGCATAAAGACAAAATGTAAAGCACTTTGTAAAGCAGAAGATTTGTTCTGTAGCAAAAACCCAGTCAACTCATTGTATTCTCACACCTGAGGGAGGTCGTGTACCTGGGGAGCTTTTCACAGGTTGTGTAAGAAAGCTGGCTGAGTGGAGCAGGGGGGGAAAGATCATCACGCTCTTTGTGTATCTGTTGCTGGCATCAGCCTCCCCTACGGCTCCATCCATGCCTGCTCATTCACTGTGCAGCACAGAGAAATTTCAGGCGTAGAGATGGAAGCCCTTAATTGAATCTCCACTCATGTAAGACTTGGCTCGGGGTGAGGTGCAGCAGGGGCGGCCCTGCTTTGCAACCACTGTTAATATACAGAGCGAGTAGAAGCAAGCTGGTGGGAGATGGGGAGCTCACATTTTGGCTCAACTATCGAATATATCTCTTGTTTTTGATATAAAACTGCCACATTTATATCATTTTAAATCTGGATCACAGTTCACATTGGCTCCAAGAATAAGTAACATGGAGCCACCTCCCACAAGGACAGGAATCAGGGTTGGGTGCATCGTGTGCCAGGCAGCAGGCAGGGACAGGGCCTACACTGACTCTAACATGACACACACACCAGTCTGCTGGGTGCAAGTCCTGTGTTTGACCCATTTATCCATCACAACTTTCTCCCTCTGCAGACTTTGCTGCTCTTTATACTGTGTCACCTGACTTTCTGGGAGTACATTTGTGAGTTGAACTACAAGTAGGATTAAAATTACAGTTTGCCTTGCTCATTGTTGAATTATCAGTTATAATAAAACTATTTAACAGACTGGCAGACAACATGTTAAAGCCAAACTTCCTCAAAATCTTACTCTAAAACTCCACAAGGCCGAGAAGACATCTGCGCTCCCCTCTAACCCCAGCCAAGCCTTCAGGTCACGGTTCAGTCCTGGACGCCAGACTTCACTCCGTCATCTCCTGTCTCTTTTTTAGCTCTCTCTGCCCCGACCTTGTTATGGCTGGCCTCCCTCCTGGCTCCCCAAGGCTGCCACGACTTGAGAACAGTGGAGTTACTCCTCATCTCATGTAGGCCGAAAAGTCATCTCCAGAAGTATTACACCTCATGCTCATCTTCTCTTCTCTGAATTACATCTAGTATCATATCTACTCACTCCATTTGTTCTCAGATCCCTTTTTAGCTCTCATATTAATTAATTTAAAGGAAACCTGACTGCTGACTCTTGCACCTTCTTATAGCATGCATATAATATGTATGATTACAGTGCTACAGTCACTGTAAATCACTCTTGTCTGACAGCATCTGCATATTCCTCAGATTCTTCCTTTTTTCTGCAACATTTGTACATATTAATATTCACACAATTCTTTAGATTTCTCCTTAAAATCCTCCCTGATTAATTTCTTTATTCCAGAGCTAAAGTGATCTGCATGACCCGGTATACCATGAAATATTTACATTTACATTTATAGCATTTGGCAGATGCTCTTAACCACGGCGACTAACACTGTAGTGCTGTGTCTTTCTGCACTGTAAGATAACTCCACCGGGAAATGTGACTAAAAGGTAGCAGGAGTTCATCAGAAATGATAGCCAGATGGAGGGAATTTCTTTCACTGTAACTTGCACATACAGTATGCACTGAAGTAAACATGCACATACTGTATGTAGACACAATTATGTGCTTACTGTGCTGCTCAGTATTTGCCATTGTTTAACAGACGTATAATAATTACAAAAGCACAAACTTTGATTCAAACACAGAGCGGACATTTTAGTGCACCTACAAGAGCAGTATCAGCAAACTCCCTCCCATAACTTCTCCTTACACCGTTATAATCCTGCGTGTGAGGAATATATCACCAGTATGGATGTACTGTGGGTTTGATATTAATGGAAATCCAACCAATTTTCTGACCAGCCAATCAAACACCAGTCTTTCTTGTTCTGCAACCCTCAGCTATTGCTGCAGACCCCTCTGAACCACCACTTTTCCTGTCAAATATAAATTAGGCATAACACGTTTCAGGTCCTCAGAGACTTCATCCCTGCGCTGTTTGTTTGCTTTTTGCTCTATTTTTACATATAAAAGCACCCTTACAATTATTTTCCCTTGTTCTGTTGCTCTCCTGTGTAATAGCCTGCAAGCTGCTCCCACAAACTGTCAATCTAATGGAGAAACATGATTAATTATCCCCTCTGCTAAAGTTGTATCCCAGTTCCATACTAATTCTGAGGAGGTTTTTGTAAGAGACAAATACAAAAGTTATTTTTCATACTAAAGACTCCTTAATTTGATGCCGGATGAAATGCATCTGTCCAATGAGTGAGTTGCCTGTCAATCCACATTAAGTCATGTCTACTCCTCTTGGTACATTTGTAATGTAAACTTGAAGCGAATCAAAACTAAAAGGCAACAGTGTTTTTTTTTTCCCCCCACTGGCTGTTTATATATACGCAGCCTCTATGATGTTAAAGTTCCTTTTAGTCTACGACTGTCCCACTATACTTTCTTCTTAAGACTCCCTGTGCATGCGTAAATAAATTATTTCAAACATTGTGACCATAATTGCCCACATACTTCTGTGTCCTTTATGTTGGCATAGATATATCCACTAGATGGCACTAAAGGGCAAAGTCAAAAGTTTTCTGACAACAACAAACATGGCAACGGTGGAGGAGGTTGCAATACTGTACCTTTTTAACTGAGGTACCACTGTCAGCCCGTTTTCATTACATTGTCGAGTACTGCTGCTTTGTCAGAGACTTCAGTGTCCGACACCTGGCGCTAAAAGCCACCATTCATGGCCGTATGATACATCACCGGGCAACCCAAGTTGGTAACGTGGTCAGACATAACCTTACACGGTGATATTAGCAGCCAGTCGACTGGACAGCATCTGTTGCGGTGGTATGATACGCCATTGGATGGCATAAGGTTGAAACGCTGCCGGTAACAACGCAGTATAAGGAGCTAGAAAGTCCCTATAGGGCAGGTGGAAGGGGTGCTGGATGGGTCCAACAAACCCTGGACTTGCACCCGGGAGCCTGGTGTTCGCTTCCTGTTTGTAAAGTCAAACCATGAAGTTTTTTTCTAAACCCAACCATATGCTTTTGTTGACATCCTACCATTGGTAGCAGCGTCCTGGAACGTCAACGGCAGACGCAGGAGGATACCTAGCACATAAGAAGATGTGAAAGGCCACTGATAAAGCAGCAATATGTGACGACACTGAGAACGTGTTGGCATTGTAGAATGCTGTCTCTGAGGCCATTAGATACATGGCGACATGTGGACGGCAAATTCTTGTCATTATATTAAAGAATTATTCTGTTCCACCACTTCTACAATGTCTTTGTCATGTTCTACAGTCATATGTCGCTTGAACTACGCTACACTGCCCTCATGATTTTCCATGGTACTGCTGTTTTGTCCATATCCATAAGCTTACAGAAGGCTCCATCTGAGTCCGAACATGTAGTATAAATGAGCCCTTAGTGCAATGCTTCCCAACTGGGAACGTGGGTCACAAGTCCATTCTGAATGGACCGCAAGTGACTCACCAACGTGTCAGGTTTATACAGTGAATTTCTGGAACAAAGCTTTTATTTTGAAGTGCTGTTTCCTGCTGTAGAGGGAGTGACTACCGGAAAGGTCCTTGAAAGAGACAGCAAACTAGCTGGACAACATGGCCAAACGCAAGTATGATATATTAGACTGTGTGGACCTTGAACTAATGACTAAGGAGAAATCTGGACCCCATGGCAGGTCCAGTTAGGAACCACTGACTTACTGTACACGCCATGTACCAGTAACTTAAAGTGGAGATAGACACATTTGGATGGTGGAAGAGCCAAAGTAACTGTGGAGATCTGGCAAAAGAAAAATAAGCCGTTACCTCTCTTGATGACAGCTTACCGGCTCTGAACCGTAAGCTGGGAACATGTGGGCTTATGAACATTAATTTTAGTTCGCTTGTTATTAGCTTGTAACTAGCTTTCTAGCGGTCCATTCTACAGAAGGAAGGATGGCGAGGCATTCGGGCGCCGTTCATGACAAAGGCTTTATTGCAGTCTTCACCACAAAACAATAAACATGGCTTTCTCATGAGGTTGAACAGTAGCCCTGAGCTCATCTAGATGCTTCATTCTACTGCTATCATCACTCTTTGCCACCTGCTGTCTTCACCATGACACCCTGAAAGAGCTGCTTCCCTGCACATACACACCATGGAGCACACATGACATGCTCACAGGTTACCCACGAGGCCACCGCCCTTAAAAGGCTGAGCCGGTAACATCTCGTTGCTGAGCTTGGAGGAAAATGCTCTGGGCGTCTTTGACAAAAGCAATTTAATTTAAAACAAAATTAGTATTCTATTCACCATATCATGATCATTGTGGTTTGCCAAATTGCTGAGAGGATTTTTCAGATTTCATCATTTTTATTGCCATATTCTGGCACAAACATACTTTTCTCAGTAGTAGTTAGGGAAATTCTCTCACTTTGACAGCTGCCTCAGGGTCTTCTTTATGCAGGTTGCTGTCCAGTGTCATTCTGCTGCACCAACAGTGTTAACATCACCTACTGTAGGCTAAAATATTCCCTCTCTTCTCATATTTGTCACATGACTACCTCTCGTACTGTATAAGTCATGAACTGCTTTGCTTTACAAAGACCTTACTTAAGCATTTGTCTGCAGGTTTTCAAAAGCAGGACTTGAAGCTCACTGTGTTTTAGGGGGAAAATCTTGCTAACCCGCATCTCCTTATGAAAAAGTCACTGAAACTAACAACGAATCCAGTTAAAAATTTACTCCTTAATCCGACTAAGAACCTCACAGAAACAAAGTGAGAGGTTTCGGATAAGAAGAGTAAATAACTGTCTTGCATTAGGCCCTCTGTCTTTGTTGATGCCACAATCAACTGCATTGTTTCTAGTGTTAATTGCCTTCAGCACAACGACACAACTGCTGTAAAATGAAAAGAGATGTCGCTGCTACAGTACTGTATATACCGCTCCAGGTTGGCATCAGCATTTATGAATGGATGCTGTATATATTTTCCCCGTGGGATGAGGGGGTGGGTGGGGGGTGTTATGAATTTGTCACGCGAGTGCCATGTTGGCCTAGTTACAGTGTTTTCAGATACTGTAACAGTCGGGAGTGCTCCCTCACTCTGCATGCCCGCAGTCTTGAATTAATACGATGTGTGCAATATGTGTGTGTCCATGTATTTATGTATGTGTGCACGTTCAGTTTGAGGCATCAAGGAAAGATGTATTTGTTAGTTTATGGATAATGTGACAAAGCACATGCACGCAACAGCCAAATAACTTGATTTATTCCTTTTGCAAAGAAAAAAAAACTGAATTCATCTGATTACATGCATTTACACGTACACACACTTGCTCTTTAAGGCGGTGCATTCATTGTTTGGGGCCTTCTGTCCATAAATCACAGCTATAAATAAATAGATTTCTGTGTCTCTCACACTCTGAGATAGCTATATATCACAGGGGGCAATGAGGTGGGTGTCAGGACACACAGCCTTGCCTGTGCATGTGTGTGTTTGTGTGTAAACTGGGAGCATCACATAAAAGCCAACAAGACTCTCAGGTGTGAAATTAATCAATTACAATGTGTTTACAGCCTTTGATTAGTAATTGCACCAATAAACAATATCATTGCTTCCAAATGATACAAGTGTTGAATGTGTTTTTTTTCCCACACCGACACGGGTGGGTAAAGTGATCCCACACGGCATCGACCCTGTAGGGGCTGTGTAATGCCTACAGAGTAGCTGTAAGCCCAAATGAATGTGACATACATACTGCACACCAGGGTTGCACTGCAGGTTGCAACACAGAGAAGCTTAATACTCATTTTGACTGCAGCAAAGTGCCTAAGGTCATAGTAAAAATCTTAAAGTGATGTGTTGTAAACAGCCCAGGGGTAGACAAAGACAGCATAGATCCATATGCACTACTGAGATCGGTGTGTTAAGACTGAAACTCTGGTGAATACAACAGTATGGTATTTAGCTCAAACACATCACAGCGTCTGCAAAGAATAGCTTGAAGCTCTGGCTGCGAATTGATTCACAACTCTGTGCAAGTGCCATAAAAAATTCAACATTTTAAGAAAAATCTAAGTTAGTGTTCTTCTCCACCACTCATGCATACCAGCGGGCATTCCAAATGATTTCCATACGTAATACAACTGACTGTACCGTAAGTGCCTGATTCATCATCTGGGCATTAAAGTTGCATGAACCCGGAATGAGAAGGTCGCAGTCAGATGTGCTTCATATAAAACATAATAAGAGCCGTGGAGCATTAAGCGAGGCTTGTATTGTATGACAAAAATAGCTGCTATAAATCTGATGTGAAATATCAGCAGCAACACATTGTAGTTCAGCACAGAGGAGGGGAGTCCATCAGCAGGGAAATTGAAACTAGTCCATTTGTGGCCTAATAATCAGATGCATATGACACAAATGAGCTATGAGACTGAAATACAGTAATTGAGTTCTAATAGGAAGGGTGTCGCATAATCCAGGATAATGAGATACTGTGTAGATACAGTCAGATTGTTCCTGAGCTGTGGCTACATACTGAGACCTTAAAGCTGCCTTGGAATCCAAACTTAAAGGGATACTTTGATTTTCAATCAGCTGTGTAACATAATAATGTATGTAGTATTTGTAAATTAACTATGGCGAACGTCCCTCTCTTACCAGACCTTACGCCCAGACCTCACGCCCAGACCTCCCTGCTCATCTCCCAACTCAAATTCCATCCACCAGCAGATTTTTGCTGGTTCTAAGGCTGTTGCACAAACAACAGATTGTGCTTCTGCATTTTTGTATGTCTGCCACCACAGACACAAAGAATATAGAAGCGGATCAAGGTAGAGATCCGCCTCTCTCTCTTTCCCTCTTGCTCTCTCTCAAACCCTGGCTGATATACAAGAACTAAAATTGAACAAGAAGTAGGTACTGTATTTCAAGATTGTTTGACACCGGCCACCCGACATATCGTTCCCTGTGGAAAAACCGTCAAGCTTGCATTATGTCACCAGTGGAAGAGTTTATAGGTCCAGTGTGTCGCAGCGCATGCTGGTGGTTGTAGGTTTCCATCCATCCATCCATCCATCCATCCATCCATCCATCCATCCATCCATCCCCTGGTTCCAGGGGCAGCAGGCCAAGCAAAGTACCCCAGACGTTCCTCTCTCCAGCGACGCTTTCCAGCTCCTCCTGGGGGACCCCAAGGCATTCCAAGGCCAGACAAGGTATGTAATCCCTCCGGCGTGTTCTGGCTCCCCCCAAGGGCCTCCTACCAGTGGGACGTGCCTGGAACACCTCCAACGAGAGGCGCCCAGGAGGCATCCTGATCAGATGCCCGAACCACCTCAACTCACCCCTTTTGACACTAAGGCGGCTCCACTCCAAACTCCCTACGGATGTCCAAGCCCCTTACCCTATCTATAAGGCTGAGCCCAGCCATCCCATGAAGGAAACTCATTTCAGCCGCTCATTATTTAGGTCATTCCCTAGAATTCATGATCATAGGTGAGGGTTGGGACGTAGATGGACCAGTAAATCGAAAGCTTTGCCTTCTGGCTCAGCTCACTCTTCATCACAATGGTCCGACGCAGCATCCGCTCAGCTCACTCTTCATCACAATGGTCCGACGCAGCATCCGCATCACTGCAGAAAACACACCACGCTGCCAATCCATCTCACACTCTTTTCTACCCTCACTCGTGAACAAGACCCCGAGATACTTGAACTTCCTCGCCTGAGGCAGTAATTCTCTCCCAACCTGGAGGGGGAAATCCACTGGTTTCTGGCAGAGAACCATGGCCTCAGATTTGGAAATGCTGACTCTCATCCCACCTGCTTCACACTCGGCTGCAAACCGCCCCAGTGCATGCTGGAGGTCACGGTGTTATGAAACCAACAGAACCATATCATCTGCAAAAAGCAGAGATGCAATTCTGAGGACCCCAAACCGGACTTCTTCCTACCCCCAGCTGCGCCTCTAGATCCTGTCCATGAATATCACAAACTGGATCGGTGACAAAGGACAACCCTGGCAGAGGCCAACACCCACGACCGAAATGCCAGGGATCAGCACTTCCAGGGCCCCAATCCTGACTGCCACCTGGCACACAATGCACAGAACCCTGCTTCCTGTCCCAGCAGGTGATGGACGCGCAGGGTGACGGCTCCATGGGCTTTCTACCTTTCGTGTAAAGACAAATGCCAAAGCCCATTTCCTCTGTTCATTTAGCACCAATTTCAAAAGCATTTGCATCTCTGTACTGCATAGACAGCCCAGTTTTATGAAAAGCTGAACCCCCCCCCCATCTTTCCAGCAGTAGAAAAACTTCTTAAAAGATTTTTCTCTTAGGGCAACAGCATTTATTGAAGTGAAGGTACATTATGTGTGCTATTACCTCAGCTGCTTTGCAGATTGAACAACAGGAGAGTGAGAGGGAAAGTAGGAGAGAAAGGCCTGTCTGAACACTGTGTCATTAGTTTCAGGGCAGCTTTCTTTGAACAAACCCCAAGGTCAGACTCAAAGAGTAAGGCCCAGTGAAACAGATCAAATCAAAAGCAGGTTTTGCTGTTGGTGTTCTTACAGAGGCTCTGTTTGAAGTCACTAGGGTTTTAAAGCTCGGGGTGAAAACTGTGAAAACGCTGCACCAGATATTTTGCTGTCCAAAAATGGAAAACACTTATGCCTGAGAAATTTGTGTATAAACCAAGAAGAAATAATCCTTTCTTTGCTCCTTTTGTTTATATGCACAGGGGTAATTTACTAAAATTGCACCCAGGGGTGAAAACATTTTAATTGACACTTACTCTTTCCATAACATGATCATATAGTTTTATTACTTTATGTTTAGCATGCTAATGATTGGAAAAAAAAAATCATAATGAGCCAAATAAATTACAGCAGCCGTGGTGATGATTAACCACAATCATAATTCATCTCTGCTTCCTCCTTGATGGTGTGTAATCAGCTGCTGCCATTCAGCATTTTGCCAGCCTTCACCAAAGCTAAGCAGCCACACACTGTTTAACTCCCATAATTTTCGCCCATATTTCCTTTTCATTACAAGAACTGCTCATGAGCTGAATTCAGATTTTAATTTTATGCGTGCTTCAATGGCAAAAATGTCCCTGTGGAGCTTTTTTCTTTTTTTTTTAAAGTTGAACAAGCTGAGTCAATATTCATCAAAGTTTCACCCCAAATCATAGCGCGGTTTTATTTGGAAGCATATCAATACACGGGATATAGCTGCTTTGAAATGATCTCAGGATGAGTGAAGAATAGATTATTTATATAGGAATGCATAATTCATACCTGCTGAATATCAGAGGCACAGTTAAATAGGAAGCATCATGCAGTTAGGGGGGTTAGGTCTATCAGGAAAAGATGTTATTACTTCATACTTGGCTGTCACAGCCCATTAAGTCTCCCTTTCATTCTCCCCAGGACTTCTTTCAATATGCAATCACTCACTTCAGGTGCAAAACAGCTGGGAGATGTTTGTGTCTACAGTGCAAACACGTAAGCTACGATGGCACAGAGACACTGGGAAATGACGTACAGTAACATGGCAGCTGAGTGGCATTATTTTCCTCAATCACTGTATTCTGTCAGCTGCTCCCCAGTAACAAGTGACTGAAATATCAGTAAGCTATAGGGGTTGGAAAAAAATGGATTCAAGTGTCAAGATTTTTTTTTTCAAATTATTTTTTGGGGGGCTTTTTGTCTTTAATGACAGGATAGTTTGAAGCATGAAGGAGGACGACATAAAGCAAGGAGCCACATGCTGGAATTGAATCCACGGCTGCTGCGGCAAGGACATTGCCTTTGTGCATGGGGCGCCTGCTCTATCCACTGAGCTACTGGGCACCCCGTAAATGATTAAAAACATTGTTTTCTTAATGCCAAATCAGTTTAATTCAAATGAGGCAGCTGAAAGAAGTTGCTTCTTATATTGTGGTAATGAGTAACATGACATCAAATTTTAAGAAAAACAAAGTCAAAGTGAGAAATGCAGATCATCCAAGGACACAAACCTTCTATAGTGGCTGTAGCAACTCGAAATCAGTCAAGACAAACTCTTTGCCACATCAGCAAACTTTATGTTGCTGCCTTAACACAGGTTTGACCCAGCCTACTGTGACCCATGGTGCTGCTACAGCTGCTCCAGAAGGTTGTCTTCAGGAAGGGGCCGAGGGAATGCAGGGTGCACTAGCTCGCTAACTTTTGTGTCATTTGTGGTCTGATAAACAGAGAGAAAGAAAGGGGCGAGGGGCTGCGGGAAGCATTGCGTTGTACGCGGCTCAACAATTGAATAAGATTTGAGAATTTCACCATTTCAAATAGTAACTGGAATTACCACCTCATGGTTGCATGCCTCCACAAACCATCTAAGTTGTAGTTACATTTACACCCATGTCTGTCTAGATTCATATGTAGCCATGGCAGACAATGCTTGAATTATTGATGTAGCTTCAAAGATGCTACATATTCTACAACATGATGCTTCACACACATCTTCAACCTGCAGCACATAAATCTATACAATCAGTACAGTTTAAAGATGGACATCTACAATTAGTGTCATCAATTCAGTATCTGACCAAATGTCTTCCCTCCTGTTCCTGAGATATGACGATCAACAACGACCAGGTAAGTGTTCTTGCAGAACATCATGGTGTCAAGGTAACCTTTGACCCTTTGAATACAAAATAACTTCATTTCATAATTCTATTCTGTGAGATATTTGTGTGAGGGCTTTTTGTGAGGGCACAGTGACCTTTGATCTTTAATTCAAAGTGGATGTTTGTGCCAAATTTCAGGAAAACCTTCAAGGCCGTCTTGAGATATTGTGTTCACGAGTATGGGATGTACATGTACGGACAGTCTACAACCCAAAAACATAATCGCAATACATATCAAATCGGCACCCAAGTCTTGTATCTAGAGGTCGGCCGATATCGGATTTTAATGGCTGATACAATAACGATAATTTGAAGAAGGGAAACAAACAATCACAGATTAACTGGCCGATAACACCTGACACAACTACTGTGGGGAGAAAGTGACTGACTACGGGTCTGTTATGACATGAATGCCACTAAAGAGCCTTACGGTAAAATCAGCTGTTCCCTGGGACAAAGTCACATTCTGTATCACCAGAGAAATGTGGGGATTGCTTTCTGAGAGAACTATATCTGATGTAGGGTGAAAAATGTGATTGGCTGGAGCACACTGAGTGCCGGCCCCTCCTGGTCTCTAAGTAATTATGAGTTAACGGTCGTTTAGATTATCAGAAATTAATTTCACACACATTCCCAGTGCTAGGCTTGCTACTTAATTCTAGTGAAATTATACCGACCATGCTTGCTAGCGAAAAAGAGAAGCACATAATTTCATTCTATAACCAACAACCCTATAAAGTAATCTTGGCTTTGCATGTGGGGTACTCTATGCAAAAGCCTTATGGCAGTACCCACACGACAAGCGGAGGTTACAGCCATCGGACACTATCGCCCCGTTCCACCATTAACAATAGATCATATAAAGTGTTATCAGTGCAGATTAATCGGTTGACCTCTTCTTGTGACAGTATCAAATCGTGAGATGAACATATTGTCCCTGCCTGAGTAAGCCTTTAAAGTATGGTTCCAGCTAACATGACAAGACAAACACTGTTTAATCCATTGTCTTTTGTACTTTTGGATTTGGAGAGGAAAATACATTCTGAAATAAACCATCATCAAAATTTTTTACATACAAAGTTCAAACAACCCCATGTGCCTTGCTTCAACTTTCAGAGAGATCTAAAGCTTGACAGGCCTGCCGTGCCTAGTTACGGTTGCTAAGTTATGATTGGACAATTGCTACTCCAGGGAGGGGTTTAGCAAATGTTCAATTTGTTTACAAGGCTGTGTGGTGCCTGCTTCAACAGTTATTGGAGCCAAAAATAGAGACCTGCAGCTTCCTGGTGGTTAGGCAATTGTTCCCAATGAGAGCATTAAGATTTCTCACTTTAACAGGAGGAGAGTGAACCTGTGGGCTGCTCATTTAACACGACCACCTGCAGCTACAGCAACTCTCACCACTATCAGGACCAGCTAGAAAACATGAATCATTATTTTATTTTTTTTTATGAGTATTTGGTTTGATTGTGGGGAGGATGATGTAAAAATCATTGAGCCAAAGCAAACCTCCAACCAAAATGTAGCACATTCTGTTTGTTCTGAATGTTCCTGCCTCCAGTGTATTCTATGTTCTCTCTCTGCATGCGGTACATCCATCAAGTGAGAGTAAGCCATGAAGTGGCCCTGCTGTGAAAAGCAAGGTTACATCTTCATCACTTTAAGGCTTTTGCTCCGATCTCCTCATTAAAAGGGTCTACTTTTTAACATTGCACACTGGCCCTTCGCAGCCTATAAATGTCTTTGAATGCTCCTGCTGGCTGTGTGAAGTCACACATTCATATTGTGCACACAGAGATGCACAAAAAAAAAACTAATTTAAACTCACAGTGGTTTGCTTTTTTAACATTATTCTGCCAATTTCAGGTTTGATTTATATTAACAATGATAGAATATAGACACGAAGGAAAAACTATGCAGGAAAAAAGTATGAACGACACTAAAATGAAAAGGGCTTCAAACCCTCCAATAGCTCTTCCTGCGAAAGTTGCTAAAAATAGACATCAGACCTAGCAAAGACAAAGTCGCCTGCTTTCATGCACTTAAAGCATTGATTATTCGTGTGCATACGCCTCCTTCTTTAATTAGGTGATTGTTGTTTTCTCAACCTGTTTACAACGCTGCAGGGTCATAAAAGTGGAAGACAGTTGAAATTTGGGGCTGCTGCAAGTTTTCACTATCTCAAGACTACAGCTTTCATATAAAACCAATTGCTGAAAAGGCAGACAAAACACCAGAGGGGAAATGAACTCCTAGAGATGAAAAGGCTGCTGTGCCATTATTACACACTTCAAATAAGCATCCACTATAGAGACCAGGAGATTTATTCTTTAAAGGGGACGGTCCGGGTGTGAAGAATGCACAGCGAGATAACATGATTATGTAATTGAATTTTTTATGCAATCGAGATCAAAGATGGTCTTGATATAGGCCTTGTGGCGGGTGCTATTGCGCAAAATGTGTCTAATAGGAAAATAACCACATCTGTGAACTATTCAACTTGGATTTCCCATATCTGGCTTCATATCAGGGGATGGTGGTGCACAGAGGGCAGTGTCTTCTCACTACGCCTCCAGCCAGTCTTTTTATGATCACACGTCACTTGTATGACAGTTAATTTGGTCCAATCGTTTTATTTTGATGTGGTGATCGATGTAGCTTTTGCAAATAATTACAAATAAATGCTGGTTGTAACCCGCATAAGAGCGTGTGGATCTGACTGCATCAGGACTATTCAGTTGAACACACTGACCGACTTTAAAATCATCTACTCTGATTGTATTGACTTTCTGGCACTTGTTGTATTGTCCTAGCACTTGGCACCAAAGTAAACCAAATGTCTATTTGCCAGTCCTGTCTGTTCCTGGTCCTGGTGCTGTGGGTAAATACAGATGGCTCTGTTTGTGTCGAGGCTGTAAACCACTCCCTCCATTCTCATCCATTCACTCTCATCCGTCCTCTGTAACAGGAGCAGAGATTGACAACCCTGTCAGGTAGAATGACTCAGAGCCACAGCCTCACTGAATAAGTAATCGAGTAATGCGAACTGCTGGTGGCCTGTCATGAAAAGATAAATCTGGGGTGAGGCTATGGAAACACACCTATAGCATTTCATCTAAGGGTTAATTGTCTAGACATGTACATAATGGAGAGGAAATACATGTACAGATTGCTGTGTTGACATTCCTTCAGTGCCTTTTCAGTCCAGTCGCCAAAGGAAAATGTTGGCATAGTGCATTTCTGCAGAACATGAATACGCTACATCTTAAAATTTTATGCAAATCAATGTTTCTCAGGTGATGTAATATATAAGCTGCCTTTGTCAGTGGGAGGTGGAGGGGATAGTGAATGACATGCTGTCTAAGCGAGATGCCTGCCAACGTGCAGACCACTTTTCAAGACCAAACAACAAAACCGGTTGTGTTTTTAAGTGAGTTAACAGTTTTTTAGGCTCCAAACATGTGTGTTTTTGTATCAACCAGTCAGTGTATTTCCAGTGGCTTTTTAGGCTCCAAAATGGAGGTGTTTTGTAGCGACCGGTCTGTTTTTCCAGCTGCCCTTTAGGCTCCAAACACAGGTGATTTTGTAGCAACCAGTCAATGTGTTTCAAGTGGTTTTTAAGGCTCCAAAATGGAGGTGTTTTGTAGTGACTGATCTGTCTATTTGTATAGTAGCTTTTTAGGCTCCAAACATGGGTGATTTTATAGCAACCAGTCAATATGTTTCCAGTGGCATTTTAAGCTCCAAACATGTATGTTTTTTGTAGCAACCGACTGATCTGTCTATTTGTATAGTAACTTTTTAGGCTCCAAAAATAGGTGTTGTGTAGCAACCAGCCAGTGTGTTTCCGGTGGCTTTTTAGGCTCCAAAATGTGGGTGTTTTGTAGTGACCTGTCTGTTTTTCCAGCAGCTTTTGGGTGGTTTTTTTTGTAGCAACCAGTCAGTGTGTTTCTACTGGGTTTTTAGGTTCCAAATGTAGGTGTGTTATAGCGTATTTCTCCAATGGCCTTTTGGGCTAAAAATGTGATCGCTTTGTAGCAACCAGTCAGTGTGTTTTCAGTTGCTTCTTAGGTTCCAAATGTGGGTGTTTTGTAGCAACCTGTCTGTTTTTCCAGCAGCTTTTTAGACTCCAAACATGGGTGTTTTGTAGAAACCAGTTAGTGTGTTTGTAGTGACTTTTTATGGTTCAAATAAGGGTGTTCTGTGGCAACCCATCGTTGTTTCCAGCAGAGTAAGTGCAACAAAAGCTGTTGTTTTTTACCAAGACATTGCTGTATTTCCTGCTGTGATTGTGCCCTGAAAACTGGGTATTTTAAGCCAAAACTTTTCCTAACCATAACCAAGTGGGTTTTGTGCCCAAACCTAACCACATTAACAACAGGGTTGTTGAAACATGAAAAGTCAATGTATCTGCTAAAAAATAATGTGCAAATACAGTGTATCTGTGGTATGCAGAGATGTACTGACAACATTTTCTGTAGCTTTTGGGTTGGCCTTTGTCTTATGCATGGGGATCAAATTTTGCCATTGTAGTAAATTTTTAAAAAGGTCTCGGCATGCATGAACGTGTGTACATGCAAAATTGAGTAAAAGGCCAAGGCCACTGGGTCACTGTGTACTGGATAGACAGAGCCTTAAGGGTTTTGCTGCCCTGTGTGGCAAATCTGTCAGCTGAAGCAAGTCTGAGACTGGCAAATTGCCTGGGATGGCTCTGGAGCCTGTCTGTTACACATCAAACTTGACCTCAACATCAGTTAGTAACCAGGGAGCACACTGGCTCATTTTTTATGCCTTAACATCTGCCATTTTAATAATTACGACAGTGAAAACCTGCACAAGGTGCAAAGATGTACACGGTGTGATTAACAATCACGGTAGTTGGTCTGGAAGAAGAAGTGAGAGTGAATGCAAATTAAAAATAAAACTTAATGCCCATACCTAAGGAGCTAAGGGACGTTATCTGAAACATTTCTCAATTCAGTCTAAGTGAAAAGAACGAATCGCCTCATTGCCCTCAGCTTAGTATTCAGAAGCTTCACTGTGATTGTCACCTATTAATCCATGTTTTGCAATGCTTGAGGATGCCACCACTTTCAGCCTAATGAAGTATGCCCTTTTTCATTCCAAACCAGTGAGGCATCTCTGCCAAATGCAAATCATTCGCCGAACACAAAAGCGCACACATTGTTTTAAGAGAGCTATTTAGCATGTTTCTGTGATATCCTACAAAACCATTCTATAATTAGATACAATGGCCAATTATGTTACCAGTCTGAGTGGTATTCTGTGTAATGGTACACATATGATGCATGTTCTTGTCCTAGAGTAAGTGCCCTTGCTGATTGCCAGGCTTAGGTTTTTCAGGAAATTATACTGTGAAAGAAATGAGTTTAATGAGTTCTCTCCTTAAATACACAGCAACATTACCAACCACTACATCCTCCAAACTGCTGATTCCTCATCCTTTGCCACATGGAGAAAAATCTGACCAGCTAATCTGAGTTGGACTTCTTTAAAAAACTTTCCCTGTCTTTAGGAGGGAACAGTTATGGCAGCATCCGTCATCTTCTAGAGACAAAGTGATGGCGAAGGTCCAATGATTTGCAGGCGGCAGAGCTACGCTGAGATGGATGGGCAAAAAATCATCCATTGTGAAGTCAATCTTCAAGACTCCAGGGACATTTGCCTGACTTCGTTCACAGTCACCATTACAGAGTGACTCAGGGCACTGGAATGAATTTCACCTCAGTAAAATTAGCCATTAGCTTTTTCACAGGGCTGCACTCTTGAAGAGGAGGTGCATGGATCCTTGGGAAAAAAAGGTGAACAGGAAGAGTAGCAGGAAATAAGTATGATGTAATGGGGCCATGGGGAACTGGAAGTAAAGCCTTATTTAAGCCTGATTAGGACTCCCTGCGCTAAGTCGTTGTCACCCTCTGCGCTAACTCTTTACATTTTTTGCCACCAGTGGATATTTTCAGTTAAACACTCTGGTACATCCACCCTTTATTATAAATCTGTGACCAAACAAATATCAGCAATAATCTACTCTCAAAATGCCTTTGTTGGGCTTTATCTGAAGGTACTCCTTTTTCATTTGAGACTTGTTTGTTATTTGTAATTTAATAGGATTACTTTGACTGCTTAATTAACTCATTAAAATAGCTGCCTGAGGATAAGATCCTGAATCACTGTTTATTTCCTGCTGTTGTGCATTCCTTCTTTCTACCTTTGGTCCACTGAATTCTAAGGTTACATGTAGAGCTACAATGGTATGTTTATTCAATCAATCAACCAACAAACTTTCAATTCAATAAACACTGGGTTGCAATGTAATCTACCCTGCATGGCTGCTGGATTTTCGGGATATCACAAGATCACGCGAGAATCACTGGAACACGGACTAGACAAAAATCTATTGTGAGGCTTTAAGTAATGCATCTGTGTTTGCACCACCAGTAGCGTAGACCAATCAGCATCCCATGAGGAGCTAGTGGCAGCTACATGCATGGTTTAGGTGTGTGTCCGTTCAAAACAACAATGGCGTCTCCTAAAGAGGTTGTTGTTGTTGTTGTTGTTGTTGTTGTTGTTGTTAAATTATACCTGCCCTTTATTTTACCAGAATTGTTTTCATTGAGATTTAAAATCTCTTTTGCAAGCGAGTCCTGACCAAGAGAACAGCAATAAAGAACAAACAAACTAAGAAAGCAGCAGCAAAAGGTCAAAACAAACAGCATAAAAAATTCACAAACAAACGTGCTTGTAATGAAAAACGTGCTTGTAATGAAATCTAGGTTAAGCTGACTATGAAGCTGACACCAAGGTGAGGGAGCAAAAACTTTAAAAGCAGTTTCACCAAAGACGTGCAGGGTTGAGGAATCACGCATATGCTGCAATGGCATCAGTTTCATCAGAACTGGAGAGTATTTCTGCTTGAAAGAAGAGCGAAGAACAGCAGTGAAGGCTCTCCTGACTGGTCCATGATAGACATTGAAAGACAGATGGTTCGTCCAATCACCTGCCAAATATTTTTGAAAGTGTCCGCAGTTATTCAGACAGTTTACATGACGGCTTCTCAGGGTGCTTTCACACCTGCACTTGTTTGGTTCAGTTCAATCGAACTCTAGTTTGTTTGCCCCCTGAGGTGGTCTCAGTCCGGTTATAATTGCACTCTGGTGCGATTCGTTTGTGGTGAGAACTTGTTCCAACCTCGATCCAAACCAACTGCAGTCACATGACACATTGTTTGGGTTAAACATGAGCATGTTACAGTCCTGGAGGATTATTAATGTGCACCTCCTCCTGTACTGCCTTAATATGCACATTCAGCACATCCAATGCATCAAAACATTGTTTTCTAGTTGGAGCCGCGCCTCGTTTTCAAACTGTATGGTTTGACTAAAATGAACAATGACAGCAATATAGTCCACGATGAGCAGCGCTAAAATCAACCTGCGTAGTTGTCCCTCCATTGTGACATTAGAAAGTGTCACATTTATCTTGCAAGTGTACTCTTCTTCAACGTTTTGTTTACTTCCTGGATTTTTACCACATGGAAATTCTGACCAATCAAGAGCAGCTTTCTCACGTGAGGCATTTTATCTGGTCCACTTCTAAATGCTGTCGTGAGAACACGAACCAACTCTAGGCAGCTATGCAACTTCGTAACAAAATTAGTCCCTGATTCGGACCAAAGCAAGACAACCATCTGTCATGTCCAGTTAGCAATATATTGCAACCAACTTAATACTCCTCCATTCCAAGCCTGTAGGAGAACCTATGGTGGCTTCAGGTGCAGGTGAAGCTGCCACTTTAACATAAAAACATGAGGCCAGTGTTTGATTTATTCATTCTGGACTACTGTAGAAACATAGCCGTGCAACATGGCGGACTCTGTGGAAAAGGACCCACTCTCTTTGTAGATATAAACGGTTTGATCTAAGGTTACAAAAGCACAATGATTCCCAGTTTCGGGTGATTTGACTCTAATGAAAACATGGTTATGAATATTGTATTCCATATCTGCCAACAGCCCACTAAATCCGACAAACTGGTCATTGAAGCCATTTTTTTTATAGTAAAAATGACAAACATTTTCTCAGTCCATCTCACTACGACTTGACATTTTCTGGTTTTCTTATGAAGGATTCAGACTGGCAACTGTTTCATAATTTAGTTTTATAGACTAGACAATGAATCAGTCAAGAGTATAACTGGTAGCTGACTCCATGTTTACTCAATTCATTACATGTTGTGTTGCATTTATCTTGATAACCAACTGTTGTTTCACTGTTACTGCACTATTTTTTAAAAACACATTTGGTCTAAATCTTGTTTGTGGTATCTACTTTTTCGGATTTGTGATGACTTCAAAGACAGCTCTTCGTCTGTCACCTTTACTGACAGTGTAAGGCTCGCTGCACATCTGTGCGTCTTCACAGCCGGGGCAGAAGAAACATACTACATTTGCAGCAAAGTCCCCAGCTCCAGCTGAGTGGTTTCAAACACTGTGCTATTCAACCATTCCCAGTTGTGAATATGAGTAACCGACTGCCCACATAAAAGGCTCATAGTGGTCTGTCTCCTTCACTCGGCTGCTGTCAGCCTCATTCCTGTACACTGCTACCCAACCAAAGTTTCTTGAAACACATAAGCACATCTTTGAACACAGTGTTTCACCAGTGTGATGTGAATTATCACACCGATTTTTGATCACTTCCCTCTCTAAAAGTTCTCCCGATGATAAAGAGAACAATGCTGACTGTTTGATTGATAGGTCTCATGCCTTCCGCTGTTATTACTCCACCTTTCTTTCAGGCATATTGAACAAAAAATGTATTCTCGGATGGCTCCATGCTCCGATGCGTTTCTATTTAGGGGGTTCTTGATTTAAAAAGATTTGGGAGCATTTGGCTCATAGTCTGGCCTGCAGAACAGCCACTGGCAGCAAAGATAACGCTCTGAACCCTTTTAATAGCAGTTGCACAGAAAATGGCAAAGTAGATGGCGCCAGACAAACCATAAGCAGCCAGACACTGAGATGAGGGGAGGGAAGAGGAGCCTGCCATATCAGCTCCTAATGAAAACAAACCACATGTCCATGTAAAGATGCGCGATAACACATGTTCTCTATGAGGACGAAATCAATTGACATTTTCCAATGTATTACTATGCAGAGTGCAAGTAATGCAATATGCCACAGGGTCTGGGTCCAAACTGATGCTTGATCTGACAAACTGGTGTTATTTAACCGCAAAAACACAGTAAATTAGAATAAAAATGAAATGAGTTTTAATGGTGTTATTTTGTAACACACAGTCCTTGCTTTAGGCTCTAACACACAGTCCCACAAAAGTACAACATGTCCAAGTCAGACATAACCTTATTAACTACAACAAACCTTAAACCTAATAAACTCAAAGGGTAACTACATCAGCTCTCAATTAAAAGACTGCTAAAATAATATTACCACACAGTAGGAGGGAAATAAATACCATAAACTCCCATTAGCAATATTATGGAAATATGTATTGATTTATGCAGTGCAGGGAACTAAATTTATTATGTAATCCATCTTGATTATTAGTGTTGAGACGTATGGATAATGTAATATTGTCAAAGCGCCACATGAACTTGTTGACCGGCCACGCCCATGAAATCGATGGACAAACGGAAAAGAAAGTTCGGTCGAGACAAACATCTGTGTGCAAATTAGAGGAAAGACGTCTCACCTGCGCAGCCATGAATGACAGATCCATACTGTTGCTCCGTTCAAGCCAAGGCACTCAGTGAAAGATGCAAACGTGCGCTTTTCCTCTTATTCCCCGACAGAGCATTTGCCTTCTTTTCTATGTTTTGTTTTTTAACTGGGCATCCACAGTGCTCTGCAAGTTGACGGACTTCACGTGAGGAGCATGTCGCAGATGAAGAATCAATTTTTTTTTTTTTTTTTTTTTTAAAAGGAGAGAGAAGGAAGGAGGAGGAGAAAATGAAGGGATGTGACAAAAAAAGAAGCAGGAACAGAAGCTGAGCAGACGGAGAAATGAAGAGATGTGGATGCGAGAGACAGCATGAGAGTCGGAGAGGGAGGCGGAGGAGGAGGCTGTGGAGCTGCTGGACTGTCACATGTAACGAAGGAGGTGCAAGTCTCTCTCTCTCTCTCTCTGTTTGCATTTCCTTCCTTCTTTGCTTGAGCATCTTTTACTCTATTCTACCTGCTTTTTTTTTTTTTTTACATTCACAGACTGCTTATATTTTGAGGTACATGCAGTGTACACTTATGTACAAGTACTCACATGTACTGCTTTTCATAGTTTTGAGTCAGCCCCAATTTGTGCCTGTCATGTTTTATTGTCATTACTACATTCAAGTCACAGAGCATTTGTTTTCTTTGTTTCTGTCTATTTTGTTTGTTAATAAAAAATAAGTAGCCTTGAAGGTATGGCACGAGCAAAATATTTAAGATAAATACATCTATGCAAGAAAATATAAAATAATAGAAATCACCATCGGTATTAATAAGTAATCATAAGCTAACAATACAAATTAAGCCTGCACATATGTCATTTCCAGCCTCCGTTTGTTTTTAATTACGAAAATAGACACGTGACTTTAGAAACCAGTTAAATATTTTTCATACAGGGTGCTTTCACACCTGCCCTGTTTGGTTTGTTTCAAGCAAACTCAAGTTCATTTGCCCCCTAAGTACAGTTCGTTAGGGCAGATGTGAACACAGCATTCACATTCTAATGCGCACCAAAACAACCGGATTGAGACCTTCTTGAAGAGGTGGACTCAGTCCGGTTACAAACGAACTCTGGTGTGGTTCATTTGTGGTGAGAACGTGTTCCGACCTCGATCTGAACCAACTGCAGTCACATGACACATTGTTTGGGTTAAACATGAGCATGTTACAGTCCTGGAGGATTATTAATGTGCACCTCCTCCTGTACTGCCTTAATATGCACATTCAGCACATCCAATGCATCAAAACATTGTTTTCTAGTTGGAGCCGCGCCTCGTTTTCAAACTGTATGGTTTGACTAAAATGAACAATGACAGCAATATAGTCCACGATGAGCAGCGCTAAAATCAACCTGCGTAGTTGTCCCTCCATTGTGACATTAGAAAGTGTCACATTTATCTTGCAAGTGTACTCTTCTTCAACGCTTTGTTTACTTCCAGGATTTTTCCCGCATGGAAATTCTGACCAATCAAGAGCAGCTTTCTCGCACAATGCATTTTATCTGGTCCGCTTGTAAATGCTGCCGTGAGAACATGAACCAACTCTAGGCAATTATACAACTTTGTAACAAAATTAGTCCCTGATTCGGACCAAAGCAAGACAACTCTAGGTCTGAAAGCATCCACAGATTAATGTATCCCAATACAAGGGTCAGTAGGATATCTTACAAAGATGCATATACAACAGTTTGTATAAGTTGCAAAATAGCACTCAAAGAAAGATGTTATAAACGTAAAGTTACATACTGAAGGTAAAGCTATGTAGGTTAGGTTTAGCAAACGAAACATGGTGAAGACCTACTTTAAATAACTCAAGGTTGGCTTGGTTTCACACTTGTTATGAACAGCAGTGTCCTGGGGAAAGTCCTGTGCTGTCAATGCATTTTCACTCCGACCTCGTCATATATCGACGTTTGGTCATGGACTTGCCGCTTCTAGATACGATGTGAAAGGTACCCTGGATGCGTTGGTTATTGATGTTCTGGTACACCGTGTCAAGTTCTGCCTGTTACATGCATAACGAGGAAGCAAACACTTCCTCCCGGGTGAAAGTCGGTGGTTGTTGGACCCATCCACCACCTCTCCCGTCCACCCTTTTTGGACCTTTGCCACCTTAACTTTCATTCTTGTCCCGTGGCGTTTCCCCCTGACACTGCTGGGCACCATTAAACTATAATGTCAACCAGCCGTGTATCATGCCGATGTGAAAGGACGGCTTTTTTAGTTGGTGTCTGACACCAGAAGTCACTCAACAAGTGTCGAAATCGATGACTTTGGAGTGAGACTGGGTGGGTGTTGCTGTACCCCTCCACCACTGCAACCTGCCTCCTTACGCGGACTTTCACTCTTAACATTACTTATCTTTTTACCTTCATCATGAGTTACACACAAATTACTTGCTCATGACTAGGTGGGTTATATAAGAACTGTGGTGCATTACCTTTTTGTTTGTACATGTGCGAACAGTGCCTGAGAACAGCCTGTCCAGATGGTTAGAAAAGTTTGAGGTCCATTAGTCCCTGTAACACTCATTTATTATTTCTTTTTAGGGTTTTATTTATTTATCTGCTTTTGCTAGGGCTTTGTTTTCTTTGTAAGAGTTGTGCAGCGATATAAGCACCTTGGGTTTATAAAAGTAGCCAGGTAGGTATAGAGGCAGGGTGCATCTGGAAAGGTCAAAGGAGCGATAGTTTATTTTTTTGTTCATTTGTTTTTTCTGCTTGCTTGCCAATGCTCGATAAATAGCAAGAAAAAATTCAAAACTTCTGTAGACCTATGAGCAAAAGACATTTTTGCCTGTGTAAAATCCATCCAATGGTGTATCACTGGCCTTTTGAAATCAAGTTACTGATGCTGAGTGAAAGCAGGGCTGTTCACCCAACATCAGTCCCTGACCTCAACTAACAGGCAGAATTAAACCCACTCGGGTCACCAAAGTCACCCAGGAACACAACAGGTGTGTGACTGTGACATCCACGGGTAAATTGAATCTATAGATGAACAAATATCAAAGCTGTGAGCGTGTGCACTCGAGTTTTCACTCTCTGCAGCCCTTCCAGAGGCTTTAAAACCTGTGACCTAAAACTAATGACACATTCTTGAATTAACTGGGCCTGCAGAGTAAAGGATGCTGCTATTATTCACTGGAGAGTATCTTCAAAAAGCCAGTTAACAAGCTCTACTTACAGTATGTGGAGTGATTCATTTAATGGTGACCCGGCCTTCACTGTGAATACTAAAACGTATTCCTCGGTTGAATAACGCCACAGTCTACATACAAAGCAGTCTCAAAGAGCTGGTCAGGCAGCTTGAACTTAAATTTTCTTAGGGTCAGATATCACAGACACATTTCAGAATATTTGTTTAATCTTAAAATTAAACAATATTTGGCAACAAGTAAGATGAGTGTCCCTGGAGTCACTGATGGATGTTAACATCCTTTGCTTGATCCCGTGTTGGTTTACCATAACCTCTGCCACTGAGGGGATGAAGCAGATCTCCTAGATCAGCAGTTAAGACTCCATCCTCCTGATACTTTTTGTGCTGAGCAGGCATACATAACAGCCAGTCCGATCCTCCAGTGTGGGGGATTTCACTTCGCTCCAGTTCACAGCTTCACTTCCAGCTCCTTTAGAAGAAATCTGTCTGTATTAAAGAGCATAAATAAGTTGCGTCACATCCTCTAGTTTGTCATGCATCAGTACATTTATGTTGATCTTACATTAAGGGTGATATTTTCAGTTCCTTTTGCCATTTTTTTTTTCTCCAAAGAAAACACAATATATAAATGACTTAGTGGGTTATTACTGTAATTCCTGGGACTTCCACAGTTAACATGCTTAGTTCTAAGCACCCAGTTACCATAAATTAGCCCTTAGGTTCAATGTTTTTCAACCAAGATCTTATTAAAAATGTTGTTTCCCACCATTTAAAATCCTGCATAGCACGACCTCAATAAACTTAGTGCTGTGTTGCAGCTTCTCACGGAGATTAAATAGAGTCCAAAAGGGAAATCGTTGAGGCTTTCCAAAAAACAAGGATAAATCTTCTTTTCACAAACAGGAAGCTCACAGAGTCAACAGACATGTTTTATATGTGCTACCAGGGAAAGTAGCGCTTTATACGGTTTTATGACTGCATCTACATCCTCGCTGAGAGCAGCAAGTTGTGTATTAAATTAAAGTCAGCTGAACACTGTGAAAAGCAAAGTTTGTGATCCTTTTTATTGGAAGAACAGAAAGGCATGTGCACTTCCCATGTTGGGAAATAATTGTTGGGGGCTTAAAATTGAGCTGTGTCAGGAAGCTGCAATAGGTTTTGAGAAACTGTCATTGTGTTACACAGGCAGTCAAGATGATGGGGGAACATTTAGATAGCTCTGCTCGGAAAAACAGACATTTAGGTTTCAGCCGACAAGGAATTCTGATGTTGAGTTCTCAGTAATACTGTGTCACTTTGAGGACTGTCAGATTTCTTAGAACCAGACGGTGGAACACTTCGCCTCGAGTGACTCAGTCATCCAGTTAGCAAAGAGCACATACCCACATTCCCCACTGACGCTGTGATTTATTACTAGCAGACGTATTGTGGGATTGAGTTTACCGGCAAAATTATTTATAGAAATTAGACTGAATAATGATCCAGCACTGGTGTAATGCATGGTGGAGTCTGTTTTTCTAAATCATTACCTGATCATTAAGCCAAACTTGCAGTTTTCCAACAGTACTTAAAAGGTAAACTATGTAGGGGTTTTCTAAAAACAATGTATAGACTCGTACAAAAATAAACCCTCTCAGTCATCACTAATGACCCACCAGAAGTGTGTGGCTCTGTGTTTATCTGCAGAAGCTTTGCAGTCTGCCTGTATTTTCTTATTTTCTTCTTATTTTACTGGGTTCAGGACCTTCCTGGACTTAGTGCGCAGGTGAGGTCATGACCTTATAAACAAGGTATTGACCAGGCAGTAGCCGCATGCATCTGAGAGGAAGCTTCAAAGATCGCAGACACCACCAAAATAAACAAAAATACAGTGAGGTGAACACTAAAGCAGGGTACACACATAAAAATAATCGGGCTGCTTTTGTCCCGATTTTCCCCCTTCCTGACCAAGGGTGGCAAACACCCGATTATCTTATGTCTCATAAGATTATCCTATAAGATTATCCTGTGTGTTAAGGTGTGTTAAGAATCAATTTGTCCCAATAATCTGCTCGGAAAAGGGTTGGGGCTGACAATCGTAAATATTAAACTTGTTCAATATTTACGATCAAAAATCCTCATGTGTGTGAGGAAAGCCGATGACTCCCGAGTCCTGACTCCGTGAATTGTGACGTGGAACGGAATGTAGCCAATCAAGAAGCGAGCTGACTGAGGAACAAGGAAGCAGACATACTAAATGAAGAAGTAAGCATGGCCGACCCGAAGCACAAAGTCAGGTGGACGTCGGAAATGGAGGACCAGCTCGTAGAGTAGAGTGTTTATATAATGTAGGCTGACCAAACGTTCTCTTTTGCCCGGACATGTCCACTTTTCACGTCCCATCCGGGGGGTTTTTATAAACTGATGATAATGTCCGGTTTTCCGTGTGTTTGTGTGTGTGTGTGTGTATTAGAGTGCGGCACGAGCCGCATATTTCTGTCCGAACCCGAACCGAGCCCGACATTATTTAATGACCAAAACACTGACTTTGTGTCACACAGTTGTTACGGTTACAGGCTATTTAACAGGCCGGGTGTGCTCAGCGGAGAGGGAGACCTCCGTGTTTGAGACGGGAGCGGGAGGCGGGAGGTCCAATGCTTCTAGCGAGAGGAGAGGGAGAAATAAAACAAAATAAGATAAAATAGGAAAAACCTGTCTCCCTCTTTAATTTCATTTTCAGCGTTTAATCAAGGCGGAGGCTGGCGGGCAGCGAGGGGAGAGATAGAAACAAACAGCCAATGTGTGTCTGTGTGTGTTATGTTCAGGTGTTGTCACGTAAATAACAGTGCCCAAGCAATAAACAGGACAGACAATAGGATTTTATTTATTTGTCTAGTGTGTGTAGGCTATGTGTCCCCTATTGGGGCCTATCTGAATTTCTGTCTTTGAGAGATATTATTTTGTAATATAACTGAATTTTCTATCCATACATATATATTTTAAATATATTAAAATTATAAGGCATCTTTGAGTAAACTGCGAGTATCATTTAAGTAGGCTATGTCGTGGCCGGGCCGAGTGTCCTCTTTTTTGGAAATCAAAATATGGTCACCCTAATATAATGTCTCCGCCAAGTTTTATCACAACAGGAACGACAAGGACAAGAGTTGGCAAGAAATTGCCAGTGCCATGGAGTTATCAGGTAAGCTAATAGCTAGCTAGCTAGCTAACAGCTAGTCTTGTTCCAGCCAGTGGTGTAATCATAGTAGCTAACGTTAAACCAGCTAGAAAGCTAGCTTGCTAGCTATACGTCCACACAGGCGTAATCTCCCTGTTCCATCAAACTCTACTCCAAATTCTAGATCGGTCGTGGGACAGAATCATTATCTGTGTGGTGTGCTGTGTTGAGAATATCGGAGCACACCACACACAGTACGATCAAAACTGTTCAATCCATGATTTTTTATCTTCATGTGTGGGGTCTCTCACAGATAAAAAAATCTCTTAAGGTTTATAAAATCCTTATGTGTGTACCCCGCTTAAGCGAACGTTCCCAAATGAAAGTGAATCTGGGGTTGGCTTCCACATTCACTGGTGATACTGTTTAAGACCAATAACTGACAATTCCTGCAAAATATACCATTAAAAGTAAAAAAAAAATTAGGCGGTTCAAGTTTGTGAATAATGATATGGAAGCAAAAGAAGCTTTTTAGCACCTTTACTTGTAAAATATTTTATTTTTTGATGGAATAATAGAGCCATGGTTAGGAAAAGACACCTGAGATTTTGAGAATTAAGTTGTAACATTCTGGATTTTGTTCTGATATTTCCTGTATTTATTTTGAAGTACTATCCTCATGTGTCATCGCAGTTTCCTGTGTTTTCCTGCCTTTCATTAACCACACCTGCTGCCACTTACTCACCTGCCCCTGATTATCCTCTTAGCCATCCCTGTGTAATATACCCACCAGCTCATCATGTCTCTGCCAGGTTGTCTTTGCTCCTTTGTGCCATAGCTTTCTGGTAATCTCCGTGTGATTGCCGGGATTTTTTTATGACTTTGCCTGTTTTGGATTTAATGATTTTTGCCTACTTCCTGTTTGTTTTGTTAGCTTTTTAGGACTCCTTGTTAGTGTATACTTTTTGGACTAAAGTAAAGACTGTACTTCTTTTCAACCCTGCTCTGCCTCCTGTGTGTTCTCTGCATTTGAGTCTGAGTTTTCACCACAGTTGTTAGGCTATTTGAAATGTGTTGAGAAATTTTATTTAATATTGAGTCGTCATGTTACTAAATTGTAATACACCATAGTAAACAGTGTCTCTTTAATGCGTCAAATGAAGGATATGATGTTTTGAAAAGAGTTTAATCCACATGAATTGGTCTCTCTGTCTGATTTTAACACTCTCATAAGTACAAGGATGAATCATTAGTTTGGTTCTTGTCATTGTGCGTAGGTGTTCTAATATATCTACATGTTATATCCTGTGTTTTTTATTGTGTTGCTTGGCTGTAAGTTTTTTATACGCTTCTGTCCTGGCCTGGTCTCCCTTGAAAAAGAGATGGTTGACTTATCTGGTAAAAAAAAAAAAAAAGGGGTTAAATTTAAAAAAAGGACAGGAGTCTGCCATGTTGTTTCTGCTGTAGCCCAGAACTGACAAACCAAACACTGGCACTAGGTAGGGCTATTCGCATTTTTATATTAGCCACTGTAGTTCTCCAACACGCTTGGCACATTGAAGAAGTTTCAGTTGGTTGCAGGCAGTGGGTCCTCGTCCACAGAGATCACCATGTTGCTCTGTCATGCCTCCAAAGTAGCTCAGAATGGACAAACCAAACTCGGGAGAGGACTATTCTCATTTTTGATCAGCCACCGTAGTAAGCAGCCCCTTCATGACAAGAGTGTCAGAAAAACACTGATTATTTTTAACGCAGAACTGCTTTATTCAGTGTTTTTACCTGTTTAAATCATTGTGTCGGTTTATTTTTGGAAAGGAAGAGACCTCTGATAACTTGGCTCCTAGTTAAAACCTCCTGAACAATGAACACTGACAAAATTCTAAATGAATTCAGCTGGTGCCAATCTGCAATCCTTGCTGCCAGATGCCACTAAATCCCTCCTGAATCTTACACACTGTTCCTTTTAAATTGAATATCCATTTGTACAGTAACATGAGGTAAAATACTAAAAACATTGCGAGAGGAAAAAGTGTGGTTCAGGTGTGTCTCACCTGTTGACATGCCAATGTGGTTTCACTTTATCACATCGGTAAATGTTACATTCAGGTTCATGTTGCCTGGATAAGTCGACATATTGCTGCATATTGTAACTACCAACAAAAACAAGACTTCAAACACAGCATCACAGCCATGCTCCATCACCACTGATGTGCTTTGAATGCAAGAACACTGCAGCTACAGTAACACTTAGTTTAGTCTGATGTGCATCGCTGTGGTTCTATACTCTGTAACAAACCTTGTTTGTTCTGCAACCTCTTTCATTTTGTGATGGACATGCCACTGGGCATGCACTGGCCCCAATTCACAGACGTATAATCCCGGTAAAAATAGATTATTAACAAGCATCAAACTGGGTCTTGTCATGTTACAATATTCCAGGTTGATGGTAATGAGTTGGAATAATGCCACGCCACCTACTAGGCTGGCCTGCTCAACATTTATGAATGCCTGTGGTGTGATTGATGTGGTCTGTCACCCGGACCTACATTGCCCAGAATGTGCGTGTTTGTATGTGTGTGATTTTATGTATTTATGTATACCCTGTGTGAGTGTGTTTGTGGATTCATGGGAGGTCGGTCATGCTCTTTGATTAATCCTAAATATCCTGAATCTTTTGTTGTAATTTTGGCTGTGACAGCTGCGTGTCAGAACCTATGAATAGCATTACAGCAGTATGTGTAATCAATCAAAAAGCAACCTATCGAGCATCAAGCAGGAGGATTTTGAGCCAAAACCACAAGCGAAACATTATATAATGAGATCCCTACATCCCTCCCACACACACACACCTGTTTATTATTTGTCAAAGGAGATGTGAGTAAATGCATGCTCCTCCTCCCACAACATGCAACACACACGTTTTATGTGCTGTATAAGCTCTTTTTTTCTCGGCTTCATGCACTCACCGTACAGTACGCCTTAGTTTGCCTCTCCTCAACTGATGCATAGCCAACAAGGCAGGTGATTTATAATTAATGCTCAGCTGAATATATCAGTTCATCATGTGTGTGTTTGACCATGGGTAATCCACAGGGATGCAGTCTTAACATTGCTTTACACACCATGCCTCTCTCCACGTTTCTCACATGAGCCGCCTGCGAGTTCATATTTCAGACATTCAGTCAAGTTTCGCTCCCTCGTTTGAAACTGATAGCTTATGAGTTGTTGTTTTTCTACTTGCACCCTATGTGACCAGAGTCATCTATCACCAAGGTGCCTTTTTTTGTGTTTCCACTTGGCCAAGTCTGTTTGATTTTCATCAAGCCACGGTGCAAATGGAGAAGCCTCTCTGTGCATCTGCGCACCACATCTGCTCTGGCTAAATTAATGCATCTCAGCCATATTACAGTCCAAAATTGCAATAGCCTCTTTGGCTTTGTGTCTCTGACTGTGGCTGTTATAGAGCAGTCAGATGTGATAAAGCACATTTCTCAATGCCCACAGGTGACAGAGAGGTGTGTGTGTGTGTGTGTGTGTGTGTGTGTGTGTGTGTGTGTGGCACTCATGCATATATGATGTGTGTAAATGAAAGCCAGGGTATATTTCCACAATATTTGTGTGTGTTATCTAAATCTACTCTATGTAGAGTGTGTGTGATTATACCTTCATCTTGAAATATCCACATCACATATTTTTTTTGTATGTCGAAAAACACTTGTCGGCATTCATGTGTTGCTTTAGGCCTTTTATTCTGCTGTCAGCAGGGTTGGTATTGTTTTCACCTTGGGAGTGTGTGTGTGTGTGTGGCAAAATGTGGTCTTGCAGCATCTATTGTGGTGAGAACTACCACAGAAGCTGTTTTCACATGGTGTTTACATGTCTGTCTGTCTGTAGAGAGATGTTATCATTGCGACAATGTCACAACCACGCAAGATGCAGTCACGAATCTGTACAGATGTGTAGCTGAGATCACAATGAGGGCCAATTTGAAGATGGGTGTGGTCAAAGCAAAGGCTCCGGAAGTAGGAAGTTCACTTTATGCCCCTGGCCCACAGTTGTTTAAAGGTCGCAGCACAGCACTTCGGCTGGTTTGATCCCATCGCAAGACGGTCTGTAATTCTGACCCTACTATTGAGAGACTCAAAAGTAAAAAATGTTTCTCCTTCAAAGATCCAAGTCAGCCGTGCAGTTCTTTTCCACAATATAAGCAAGTATTAACTTTTTTTGAGGATCCTGCACAGTCAAGAGTGAGAAGCATAAATGCTTGTAAAGAATTAGGCTATAGCGTCACTCTATATTTGTGTTATTGTTAAAAAAAATAAAATAAAAATAAATAAAATCACATTAAAAGACAATGGGCCATATTCACAGACATACCAAAAATACTGTCAGGGAGCTCCTAACTGAGCCGAGGAGTCCTAGCTTAGGAGTGATTTAGGAAAGTTCTCAACTCGGAGCGAGGAAGGGACAGAAACTTTTACCTTAGTGAGGAGGTGTGTTTGGCCCTGTTGCTAGGCGTGTTGCATTCTTGTCTATTCTATTTGCGCCCTTTTTGTGAACCTACGAGGTGTGGACACCCAGTGGAAATGAAATGAAATGCTTACTGTGAAAGTGATGTCATTGTTAGTGTTGTCAATCAGCTGATGGAAGGTTGAGACAGACCCAAGTCATTACTGCTGCACTGTTGCATTTGTGTTGTGATCATTTAATTTCTGGCGTTAAAGCGTTGGGTGGGAAATGTGTGCGTATCCCTAATGACATCAACCACACATATTATCCCTGCATGATCTAATGTGTAGCATTTAATTTACTCAATGTCATCCAGCGTTTGGAGAATATTTCCCCAACCTCTTTTTTTTTTGCCATTTTTTTCCTCTGATTAAGAAACTCCTAAGCCTCTTAAAAGTCCTCCTCCCTACTCCTAAAAGTTTTTCACTTTAGGAGCTCTTTTAAGGCTTAAGAAGCTCAGTGAATAACTTATCTTTACAAGGACCTAGTCTTAACTTTAAGGATAAATTCTAAGAATTTTCTTAGAATTTTGTCACCTGGAGAAACTCTTTGTACTAGGAAGCTTTGTGAATACTGCCCCAGAAGCAACTGTGCTTTAATTATTTCCTTAATATTTTTCATCAACTCCAACCCACTGGTGGCACTCAGCCTCAAACCCATTGGTTCCCACTAAAGATAGGAGTCTTTGAAAACAGGTCATGAATACAAAAAGCAAAACAGTTTCTGTAATTTTTGTATTTGTTAACAATAACAAACACATTTTATAATTTTGTCAGACATATGTTAATACTATATCAACAATCCATTCAACAGCTATCCTGCCGGTGTTTGTCCAGAGCGTCCTTACTGCACCTATCCTGACTAAATGTTTTAGTTTCAGGTTGTATGTAGAGTCCTAAGAGAGCAGACACTTTGTGCCCTTTTTCACTTTAGAAGAAAATGAATCTGCGTAACACCGTGAGCCGAGCACCCTGTGTGCCACTGCTGCTTTGTTTCGCTTTAATGCTACCAGGCAACTTCTCAGGCATGGGGAAGATTACCAGTCACATCAAAAGACCCAACTGCCAATCTCAACCTGATGGGAGCAGCAGAGTTTCTCCCCTTTTACTTAGAGGATTACCTCTGGGAATCCTTTAACTTTCCACATGCATATGTGACCAGAATACTTATTTATGTGGCACAACATAATGCAGTTTTTGAAAGTATATTTTAAAGTTGAAATAGACTTTTTTTTTTTTGGCTTTAACTTGTCATTATTGGTTGCACATTGTAAAGACTATATAATAATGACAGCATTGGCGTATAGATTGGTTCCAAATAAGCCCTGCTTTCACTATGCAAGTCTGTCTGCCACAGAGTACGATGTCACGGGAAAATGAAGCTTCGATTTTACAGCACAAAGGAAGTGTGTCAACCAGAATTGTGCTTTTGTTTTCTACCGTAACTATCGGTTACAATCCCCAGCAGTGGAAATGGTGGACGGCGGAATAACTGATGCAACTGTGGAAAACAACATCCAGTGTGTCCTGTGTTGTTGGTAGCTGCTAGGCTCTGGGGGAAATGGGAAGCGATTGGTTTGTCATTTCCGCCATTAGTTATTACGTGGAACTTCATAACAGTCATGATGCTTTACAGGGCAATTGAATGTTTATGCCAAGGGCCAATACACTTCCTGCTGTCTATATATACACCGCTTAAGTAAGCCTTGGTGGAAAGGGCATGTATGTTTGTGTTCATTTCCTTGAGATCTAGATGGAGGAGTGGTTTGACCCCTGTCCGTTCACCCTTCAGCTCTCATTGCATCAGTCCTGCCAGAAACACTCCTTTTGCTGCTGCAACAAAATCAAGGTCCCATATGTATAGCCATGGCCTTTGACAGCTGGAATAAGGAACACACACACACAAGCACTCACGGTCAAGAACGCCCATAAACATTCCTGACCTGGGTGAGATTGTGGTTTAAAACCTCTTTTAGCCTTTAATCTGCTGGAAATATGGGTTGTGTACATCACCATCAACTAAAATCAAACCTGTCAACTACACAAAGACGAGAAGGTCGGATACAGACATAGATTTGAATTCATTCCAACAGAGGCTGATGTGAAAGGGTTTGCAGCATCCATGGAAATTCAATTATTTGTTTTACTAACCTTCAGAAAAAGGTTCAGCTGACTGGGGTGGAAATGTCAAGTTGAGCCATTTGGGAGCAAACTAACAGCCGCCATTATTGCAGCTTGGCTTCTAATCTGTCCGTCTGTTCTTATTCTGTCACATTTAAACAGTATTTTTACAGGTGATTGTATCTGTTATCCCACATTCAGCCTTTTTTTGCCCTACAGTAGGTGAGTGATAAAGTAGGCAGAGGATGATTTGACAGTCTTTGTAGTTGTAAAGCCCTGAGGTGACAGGTAGCGGACCAATCGGTGCGCATAAAAGTGCTACCACGTGCTTGAACTGTCACCGTCACTTCATCATAAAGGACCTGAAGATGTCAAGCATGGTTCGCTGACGATTTCGTAGCAGTAGAATGAATCCATTCCCTGTTATTGTGACTAATAAGCCCATGGGTATATATCATGAACAAATACAGTATATGAAAAAGCAGCCCATGGCAAACATGTCACTCCTCACTTTTAGCTTCTGCTCATGTGGCTGTATGTTATATTCATAGCTCAGGTATAACAGCCTTGGGCAGCTCAATGGCTTTGTGGATAGAGAGCGAAAGCACTCTCTGCGAGTTTGCCTGTTTTCTCTGCTTCTCTGGTTGTCCTTTGGGTGCTCTCGTTGAGGCCACATCAAATGAAACTCATTATAATTTAGGTTCAGGAACAAAGGCAGTGCCCTACTCTAATCCAATCTTCCATGCCTAGGCATGTCCAAACCCCTTTTCTACTTCCTCTCTTCTTCTTTCATTACAGGGACCACAGGGGGCACGATGAAAGTCTCACTCCCTGGGTTCCTCACCACTACACCTCCCGACACATCATTGATTCCCATTTGACCTGCCGTTCAGCATTTCATGCTTGACCTCATTTCATCACACCCCTTGACCTTCCTTCATCATCCTTCACACCTAATAATGTACTAATTTGCTCACTCAAAGGAACAGTCTGTAACATTAAGGGGGATTTAGTGGCATCTAGCAATGAGGAGTGCAGACTGCAACCAGCTGAAACTTCACCTGGTGAGAATTTGTTTAGTGTTCATAGTTCAGGAGGTTTTTGGGAGATGAATGAACATTGAATATAGCTTTGTATAAACGTCTTTGAGTCAGTTTTTTTCATCAGAAATTTCCACGTCTAAAAATAAATATGACTTCACATTGTGTCAATCACATCTGCACGCTGAGTCACACTTTCATCAGCCTTTAGAGACGTTTGACCGAGAATCAGAAAGAAATCTGAAGAAAATGTGGTGGCAGGACACAGCTGCGACAAGACATAGGAACGGGGCACACAGAATCATTTCATAACTCAGATAGCTCACTTTCAACAGGTCAGATAGTAGTATTCAGGTGGATGATGATGAAGAGGAGGAGGATGTGGACCGCACACAGAAGACTGAGAGGGTGGACAGCTCCGCCCCTTCATGTAGCTACGGTGCCAAATGAAGAACAGGGCAACACTTTCTCACCTCAACCTCGTCACATTCTGACATTTTGGTCATGGACTTTCAACGTCCACATAGGACGTGCAAGGTACCGTAACGTTCTGGGACACCATGTCAAGTTCTCTTCTTTCGAGATACACTTCTGTTTTCACAGGAAATTTAACGTTTACATACCAGTCGTTATCAATACCAATTGTTGGACCAATCCATTCCCCCTCCCACCCACCCCACCCGGACTTTCGCCCCCTTAAAGCTATAGTTGGTAATGTTGGAGAGCTAGCAAGATTTGAAAGCGGCACCTCCTCTAAGCTCCACCCCCTCCTCCCCCTCCCGTCAGTGCTCCGTCCAAAGCCACGGCCCCACACGAACTTGAATGCGCATCCTGCAGTAGGAGTCAGCAGGGCAGAGGAGAGCCGAATAAAATAACAAATCCCCCTGAAGCAAACAAATAATTACCTGTCCAACAGAAAGACAGCAACCTCTGCATCACTTTTCAGGCCCTTCAGCTCCCTCAGTTGTCTCCACCGTTCAAAAGCTGCACCGATGTTGACATCTGGTTTGTCCTCTCACTTTATCCAAAGCCTTTTTCGTCGCAGCCTTTTCTGCCTCCGACTTTCTTTTCTCAGCCTGTTTAGCAGGGCGAGCCGTTACAAATAACGCTGGAAGTGATACTTTTGGCTGCATTTTCTCTGCCATTGTTCAGCAAACTCCTGCTAACTCGGTATTTCTGCTGAGGAGTGTGCTGAATATTTCCGGCAACGGTGACACGTGATGAGTGCACGCAGGGAGGAGGGAGGGAGGGACAGAGGGGGGCTCGGGCAGGACGAGACAAGAAGGCATCTGATTGGTTCTTTCCATTCGCACCGAATGGCAGGGATTGGTCAGAGTTTTTACAGGCCTGCAGCTGCCACATTATGTATTGACTACTCTCAGGATGGAAGGACCATTTCACCCAATATAACAAGAAGTGTTTCTGAACAGGATTACCAACTGTAGCTTTAAGGGAAATGTATTATGCCGCTGTTTAATGATGCCTTTTTTTGCTGGTTTCTGATGCCGCAAGTCACTGCCCAAGCGCCAGATTTCAACGACTTCGGAGTGAGTCTGTGCTTGACAGGGAGAGAGTGGTGACAGCCAGATAGGTAACTCCAGTTTAGAGAGGCAAAGGAGGATATATGCAGTGGCGGTTCTAGCCGATATGGCGCCCTGGGCAACACCCCCCTATGGTGCCTAACCCTGACATAGTTATTGTTATGGACAGTGTGTAACACGTTGCTCGCACAGCAGTGCAGCACGGCACTATGCACACAGTCTATGGAGTGGAGTGTGTGTTGCGTTCAGGCGTTGTCACGTAAATAACAAATTCCAGCACTTAAATAGGCCATAGCACAACACAGCAGCATGACAAGTGGGCCGAACCGCCCATTAGGCCCATATCAGGATCCGCTACTGGATATATGTCTTTCAATTTTGTCACGTATTTTTACAATGAACAGGACAATAAAACGCATCAGAATCAGTGTGCAAGGTCTCTGTCAAACAAACAGACCTGGTGATATAAAGCAGTAAAAAAAAAAAAAAAAAAAAAAAAAAAAAAACACTGAATGAAGCAGTTTCACGAAAAACATTGTTTTTCCTAGGCTTTCATCATAGAGGGGCTGCTAACTACGGTAGCTAAAGTGAAACAGGAATGACCCTTTCTTGAGCTAGTATTTGGTTTGTCCATTCTAGGCTTCTGTAGAAACATGGCGGACTCTGTGGACAAGGACCCACTCTTTACGTAGATGTAAATGGCTCATTCTAAGGTGACGAAAACACAATGAGTCTTATTTTGAGGTGATTACACACCAACGAAAACATGTTATATCCCAGTTCTGCTAATATATCCCCCTAAATCTCACACACTGGACCTTTTAAAAGCCTTTAAATGCCATCTTTGTTGGTGAAAAGAAGAACAAACAGCTGAAGATTCAGCACTGCAGCTGCCCCCAAGATGTTGTGCTGTGGCTGCCTCCTCCCCCTAAATTGCTTTAAAACACTGTTTAAAGGGATCAACTGCAGGAAAAATAATCCTCCAGGGGATCAATAAAGTATAACTTAATAAATGTTGCGTTGTGCATGTTGTGTGATATCCCTCTGACAATAAATATTGATCCATTACCCAACTATCAACACAGCTTGAGGGGATGTCTCCCTTTTGACCTGTGTATCTTTGTCGTGCCATTTGGGAAATATCTGCCCGTTTCCCCTGGTGTATTATTTAAAACAGTATCTGCTTCCATGTAATGCACGGCTCATGACATATTCACCCTGGGGAAACCATGTGACATAGCAAAACTCATTTATTTTATTTTATTTTTTGTGGCCTGGCTGTCTTCCCTCGTCCTCCATGTGCTCTTACCCATCCTAAATGAATTGAAATGAGCTGCCTCTCTAAAACCTACTTCCATGATCACCTGATTAATTTTGGGTTTGTCCGTCTGGGACATTCATCTTAGCCCAAGGCCATAACTCACCCCCCCCCCCCCCCCCCCCCAACTGAAATTGACTTTCAAATGTCCTCGTCATTTTTCTGCTCTTCCTGGCACTCACTGTTTTTGTCCTTTGTGGTAATATATTCAAACCAAAGTGGACCAAAACAAATTAGGACAACAAGCTTTGCAACAGGTTCAGTTGCGTGCACAGACGCACAAACACTCCACTCAGACAGTCTCTCATGCTTGAATGCCAAAACCACTCTGCCACTCTGCTGGGCCACTCTGCTCGTGTGCGGCGATGTGTTTGACTTTTACTGTTGCGGCACATACAGGGCAAAGCTCCCTGACCTTTTTGGCTTTCCCTCCCTGCCTCCCTCCCTCCCTCCCTCTGTGGATGTCAGTACGTGTGTTTACAACGTTTTTAAGTGTGAAATGAGAGCAACGCCGAACACTGGACAACTGAGACAGCTTGGAGGCTCGGTCGGCTCAGGTGCATGTCATGTAGCTGGAATGTTTGGCGTGTGGATCTGGCCTTGCATCATTGTTGCATGTCACCTCTTCACCCCCCCCCCCACCTTCTCTACCCCCTCGTTTTATCTCTACAATGAAATATCCAATAAAGCCACTGAAAAAGGGGTGGGCACTGTAAAACAGCCCCTTACACTGTAATGTAATAACAATAAAAAATATACAACAAACTACACCCTCAAAAATTACTACGCTTGTGTGGTATTGACTTTTTTGGACTCTCTTTGGGTCACATTGAACCAGGACATGACTGGCATTTTAAGTCAGTACAGAAATTACATAGAACATTTTTTTTATTTATTAATAACAAACCAACAAATGACACTGACATCATTAACATGCACACTAATATTCCACCGTTTTTTTTTTTTTATGTCTGTCCACACGAGACAGTTGGCGGTTGAAATATGACTTTCACATATCCCTCTTATTACACACAACACACACACATGCAATTACAGCAGAGGGGTAGCGCAGGGTCAGCCATTATTCAGCGCCCCTGGAGCAGTTTCGGGGATAATTGCTCAAGGCGGCAGTGCCCAGGGGGCGAACTGGCACCTCTCCAGCAGCTAGCCTTCACTCCATGTTTAGTCCATATGGAGACTTTGAACCACGACCCTCCGATTCCCAAGCCAAGTCCCCACAGACTGAGCTACTGCCATTCCTATATGACAGTATTCTGAATTTGATACCAGTCATGTAAACATCATATTCCATTTCAGTCAGGAGCGACTCTTTCTGAGAGAGAAGAATATATATATTTACATGTGCACATAAGTATGAGAAATGGGAAAAGTCTTTGGTGATTAGACCCCATTGTGATGTCATAGTAAAGACGCAGTAGATTAGGGAACCCCCACTATGAAGTCTATGACACTGGTGGTGGAAATGGTGTTCATGTGACGAGATGAGATTAAGAGGGAGCTGAGGATTTGGAAGTGAAGAGGAGTCGGCCTTTGATAAGCTTGTCTTGGGCTCTGGATAGGGTGACTGGAAGTGAATGGGGTGGAGGAGGGTGAGACAGTTGTGCCTAAAATGACAGCTGACAGGAGCACAGAGGGGAACAGACTTTTTGGCAGCTGATTTGAGGAAGCGGTGGGAGTGGGATAGAGAGAGAATTGTGAATGAATATAGCATAAAGAACGTCTTCCTGATTCCCAATTGAGCTTCATGTAGATCTTCCATATTTTCCAGTCGTGGGATATGCTGGTGTTATTCAGGTTTTGGGGGCATTCTTTGGACATGTACACAGCACATTTAGAATATGTATCTCATCTGGGGTTTTTACTGCAGTTTGTGACACTCAACCTCTCACCTGTTTATGGTCAGCTCTGTGCATTGTCATGGATACGATATACACAAATAAACTAGTCAACAGTTTGCAAGGCCGGGGTAGAAATCGCATCCAAATTAAAAGCCTGTTTCTGGTTGAAAGAAGAAACATACCTACTTAAATGAAAGACCTGGAGATCACCAGGTTTTTGAATATGCACAGATATTGCAGCGACGACCTTTTCAAGGTGGTTAAATCATAGGCTGTAAAAATAAAGGTATGAAAGAGGGAGGCTGAGCTGCATCATCGAGCAAGTTGCCACCAGTGGAAACTTTGAGAAATTCCTATATTGATGCAAAGAAGCAAACAGCACATGTGGATCCAGCTGTTTCACTTCTCTGCATTTTGACATGATAAACAGCATGTTAATTTTAGTATGCACAACTGCATGCAAACAGAAGTATTAGCAGAATATTCATTTTTCACAAGCCATGCAAACGGCTTAGTAGGAATATTGTCTTTTTTCTGAACAAGGGAAAAACAGGATATTTTGTGCATGTAAATATAGTCAGTGAGTCAGCGGTAAATGAGGTGTTACAAGTGACTTGTCTAACTCCTCTAAAAAGAGCCCTCTCTTCTGGAGGTTTCCATGGTGCCAGCCACAGTTTTGTACCATCCAGATTACAAAAGCATTTTATGCAGAAACATCCAGCGTGTCGTTAAAAACCACGAGTGGCTGTTGTAAGGGTGTTGGGGTTTTGTTTGTGCCATTATAGACCAGTACATAATTTATTTTACTGTAGGAGAAGTAGAGATAAGAAATCCACCAGCCTGCTGGCAATAAATGAATAAAAAGTTGAAAAATTGAAAAACTTCAAGTCAAACTGAGGACCAGATGAATCATATACATTCCTGGGTGTGTATTGCATGTGGTATAGCTTTTTTAATTCATAATTTTTTTGTCATTTGACATGGGTCATTTCAACTGAAAATCCACAGTTCCACAACAACACTGCAGGACTATTGCAGTATACTGTCCAACTAAAAAAGTGAACTAGAGTGCAGATATCCGTCAGGTGTGTCTGGGAGCATGTGGGTATTTATTGTACAATAATTACTGTCGGCAAGAACATTGCTGTGTCATGCTGACCAAAAAGTTGCCCAGTGTATCACCCACATAAGTGATGAGTTACCTGACAAAGGCATTTCATCAGCTGGCTGACATGGGGCGGCTGTGGCTCAGAGGTAGAGCGGGTCGTCCACCAATCGAAAGATCAGAGGTTCAATCCCGCTTGTTGAAGTATCCTTGAGCAAGATACTGAACCCCAAATTGCTCCCGATGGCTGTTCCATCGGTGTGTGAGTGTGTTAAAACTGATGCAGGTGGCACCTTGTATGGTAGCCTCGGCCACCAGTGTATGAATGTGTGTGTGAATGGGTGAACGTGACTCGTAGTGTAAAAAGCGCTTTGAGTGGTCACTAGATGACTAGAAAGGCACTATACAAATGCAGGTCCATTCCATTTACCATTATTACTGTAAATGTTTTAAGGACCACTGCTGTAATGTTTGATTGAATGATTACAAACCACAGTTTTCTTAGGTGTGAAAATCTGGACAGGAATAATTCCTAAAAGCCAGCAATATAAAATGTAAATTTTAAGCGATATGGCAGCAAAATTTTCTTCAAACATCTATTTGACCACCACGTAAGTTCTCCCTCTTGACAGCGAGGTTGTCCCTAAAATGAGCTGAGGCAGTTGTTTACTTGCGGCTCCTGATGGCTGGGTATGAGGAGTGAGGAGTCATCGCCGTATAAAACCAAAGAACCAAGTGTTGTCCAGATATTGGAATTTTTAACTTCTAACCTTGAAAAAAGATATCAAAAACCTTTTTTAATACTATGGGGGTTGCAAAAGGACTCCCGCACACTGTCTAACTTGCAATATATAATTTATTTGTGATCTTTCGGTACTAGACACAAATAAATAAACGTCGCAAATAAATTATATATTGCAAGTTAGACAGTGTGCAGGAGTCATTTTGCAGCTTTTTGGTCTTCTCTCTCCAACCCACCTGTCTTTTTTAATAGATATGCAAAGTGTTTCCTTTGTTCTAATACTATGGGGGAAAATTGACATTGAGGAAATAAAATGCAATGTTTTAATCAAAAGATAAAATATAACAAAAACATGATTATGATGACTTCTGTTTGGTTAGTAGCAGAGAACAGCAGAATGACGGTAGTAAACAAACAATAAAACAAGAAAAAAAGCAAGAAAGTGCAGCTGGTCCCTGTGAATCGGCGGATAGTACCCTTTCAAATGTCCTGAATCGATTATACAATACGATATGATATGATACGATACGATACGATACGCTGCGATACGCTGCGATACAATACAATATGCTTTATTGTCCTCGTATGGAAATTTGTCTTGGACTCAGGTGCTGCATAAGGATTGCTGCCTTTCAGCAATAATCCAGAAGAAATAAAAAGCATACAGCATATAAAGAAACCACATACCGGTAAAAATACTTACTACACGTGACAGTGTTGCACATCAACCACTCATGTATTGCACATAACACCAGCACACAACAGAGCACCATAAGCAAAGCACAACACAACCCCTAAGCATCAAGCAACATTATTTAAAATCTTAAATGAGGTTGGCACAAATGTATTATTAAACAGATATGTATCAATAAATCAATATTTCTGCCAATACTGTTATAAAATGGGGTTTTCAAAAACTGACTCACTGCAACCACGATAGGTTCTTGAGCATACAGTCATAAATGTGCACAAAATATCAGGTTGATGTGTCCAGTGATATGAGAGATTAGCTATTGACTGACAGATACACGCACACACACATGACTGAGCACATGATGCCCCCCAGGCTTATGCCTGGTGGAGATAAAACTTGTTGATTGAGCTGTTTAGAGTAAAATTCTCCTAGGTGTCAGATTTCTCAAAAATGTGTCTCGCAACCAAGCTATCAAAATGTTAGTATGGCATCTATGGGAGGCTGAGAACATGTTGTGTCGCTGCCTGGGAATCAAAGCAGACAATCCTGCTCTGAGTGTAACTGAGTGACAGGCAGCAGCTCCTCTACCGCCTGCTGCCAATGCATTATTCCGATTTTCCACTCGGCTGAGTTTGTGTCTTGCTCTCTTCCGTATGACAGTACTAACAACATGGTTATGGGCTTCCCTTGTGACCTATAGGAATGCACTCTCACAGCACACCCAGGTCGAAGGTCGCACCGATCCGCGGATTGTATTCAAGGACAATGGGTGATTCATCTCTCCAATCAAATCCGCTACAGTAAATGTCATCTGCTATTTTTGGATTAGAAGTCCATTTTGGTATCAGTTTCTTTTATTACTCTGTAACCTGCTCAAGGTCGTTTTTATAAGAGCCAGATTTTATTTAGAAGCTGCAGATAAATGTCAAAACACAGTGTTCAGTGTTTAATGATTTCACTTAATATAATCTCCTGTAAAAACATCACACTGCTTATCATCATATATAAAACGTTATTTAATCGCACATTTGGCCGTGAAACCTTTGTCCAAGTAATGAAGCTACACTTGACAACACTTTAATGAAGTGACATTGATTTAGAAAACTGCAGTTCATAAATCTAATAAGTGATACAGTGGAGCTGCATCAACAGTAAAATCTGACTGAAGTTTCAACAACAACAAGTAATTGCATGCCATGTTTCCCTTTAGACTGTCATTAATTAAACACCCTACATTATCCTAACTTCACTTGACACTTTCGCCTCTGGAGAAGTTAAAATTTGCATGCCATAGTTTTGTACTTTTATTCCAGGGATTTCGCTCCACTCTCTAAATCATTGTGACAGTAGCATTAAAGATGGTACAAACCATAAAGTAAGATGAAATACGCATGAAATATTCACCTGAGTCATCTTTTTTTCCCACAGTTTCTACAATAAATAGGATTATGTGAGATAGAGCTGTCTCACCTGCTGTGTCAAATATTTCATGTAAACTGAAAATTTATGTAAAAAATGTTTTTAAGTAAGCAGATTTTAGTTGAATTCTAAATCTTGCTCACACAGGCCTTTTTCACTTTAAAGGGACAAAGTCAGAAATACATGTTTTTCCTCTTACCTTTAGTGCTATTGATTTATTTATTTTTTTGGTGTGAGTTGCTGAGTGTTGGAGATATCAGCCATAAAGACTCGGCCTTCTCTTGAATATAATGGAACTAGATGGCACTCAGCTTGTAGTGTCCAACGCCCCAAAAACATTTGAAAAGCTCATCAGCAATGTCTCTTTCCAGAAATCATGACCCAATTACTTAAGATAATCCAAAGACCTTGTTGTGAGCAGTTTCATGTGGGAACTATTTTCTTTCTACCAAACCAAACCTGCCAACCAACTAGTTGATTAATTGCTGGAGATATACCTCTTTAAGACCATCAGAGGTTTCCTATGCCCTTACTATCTGTGCAACCCTGAATCACCACGCAGAAGGAAGTGTGCATCTACTCATGGAGGCTTTTCCTCATGGTAGCTTCCTTTAGCATTAGCTAGCACAGGTGATCAAGCAGTAGCGTATTATTAGTTAGAATAGGTAGAAGATGCATGCCTTAGGCTACGATCACACAGAAAGCGTTTTACAGGATGCAAAACACACGGCACACCTCGCTGCCTTTTTTATTTTTTTTAATTGAATGCCATTAGAAAAAAGAAACTCTTGCTTCCCTTTGTTATTGTTGCCAGGCAACCACCCCATCAAGTCCTTACACTAACCTTACCGTGTGGTCAATTGACTGTTTTTTTGTTCTTTTGTTTTTTTTCACAGTAATTAGTTGCTAGTTGCTAAAATGTTGAGGCAGAGGGTACTTGCTGTAGCTCTGGTTGAGGGTGATTGGCTGTTAGCAAACAGTTTGTTGGGCACAGGGAAACGGATTTCTGTGTGGGTACATGAGACCCTAAAAAAAGGGTGGATCATGGGGTGTACCACCAGCTGGTCCAGGAGCTTCTCCTCCATGATGGCTTTTTCCAGGCATATTATAGGATGACTCAAGGGGAGTTTGACAACCTACTGTCTATCGTCTATAGCTCTGGATAACCAGTTCCTCCTCCAGTGTTTACCAGCTGTAAACTTGTTGTCGTGACCACCACAGAAGACCCGCCTCTCAAATCATCCGACTGGACAATGGGAAAAGAGATGACATGGGGTGCTTTTCCACTCTCAGTTGAAGTTTTTTCAACTCAAGGGGTTCAGAGCACTCTGTTGCTATGCTAGGCACCTAGAGCGCAGAAATACGAGACATGTCGCACTGCAAAAACAGCGAGCAAAAAGTTTCATTCTCATTAAAAACAATTGCAAAAAGTCGCCTCCAGCTGCTAAAAAGCTGTCTGTGTGATCAGGGCCTTATACTGTGTAGTGATACACTTTGCAGGTGAAGTTCAGTAAAACAAAAAGTTCCTACATAAACTGCTCACAACAATGACTGTGGATTATCTTGAGTAACCGGGTCAGGATCCCTGGAAAGAGACATTGCTGTTGAATTTTTCAAATGTATGTTTTTAGTGCTTTGAGCACCACAAGCTGAGTGCGATCTTGTTCCATTATATTCGAGAGGAGGCAGACATCTCTACGGCCGATATCTCCAGCAAAAGTAAAACATGGGCAGTTTATTGTGATATTGTTAAATGCATGATAATCTGTTGATTTATATTGATGGGATGAACACAATGAACTATTTCTACCTCAGAATATTTCAACAAAAATATATATATTATGGAAATGCATAGGAATATCACATGGATACCACGAAAGAAAAGAGAGCTTGCATTTTACAGTAAACAAGTCTTCATTTTTCCACCTGCTGTTTCTGGGTGTCTCTGTAAATATGTGAAGCGGGATCAAAACTGAGACACTTTTTGTCTTTTTCTTACAGGGCATCACTCACCAGCGAGACAGGCAGTTTATCCCGTGGAGTCACACTTATCCTTTGTGATTTAATACAAATAGCCTGGCCTGTCCATCAGCTGGCACCCATGAGGTCTTCAACAGCGCTGCCTCATTCTTATTGCCTGCTGTAAAGCATAAACGGCAGACATTTCTCTGAGCTATAGCGTGTACCTGCCAACAGGCATCCGCAATCCCCTGCTGCGCTGTCACCAGCATGCCCACGACTTAACCTTTCACTTCTCATTCTCTACAGCCGCTCTTCTCCTTCCTCCGTGCATGTTATATTCAGATTGCTGTCTGAATATGTAACGGTGCACGGGGAAGCAGAAGGTTATGGCTTTGTGCTGAGTGATAGATGGGCTGTGCAGAGTGTCACAAGGCATCTATTGAACATCTGGAGAAGGGAAGTGACAGGTGCTGATGTGCCCACTCTCCAGGCTGTGTCTTTCAAAATGTGTACAAGGGTCAACCTTGTCTATTTTTTAAGCACAATGCATCATGATCATGTCATTGTTTTAATTTGGTACCTGGAAAATGTTGTGATATCAGATGATATCAGGCTTTTCTTTCATGCTGCAGCCTGAATGTGTGTGTGCTCATGTGTATGACTGTGTGAGTGCTCGGGTCACTGATGACAGGGGTCTTATCCTCCCCTTGAGCCTCCCCTTCAGCAGATTTCCCTGTAGAGCCACCTTTACCTCTCCACTCTGTTTTTTTCTTCTTCCATTTGTGTCTGGGCTTTTCACTTTCACTTTCAGCTGCAGGCCATTTCAGCTCTGTCACTTTGATCCTGTGCACCTGCAGTGTGAGCCTGCTGTGTTGACCAGGAGGACTGTGGCCAATGGAAAATACTACAGAAATAAATGTAGTCATTTGATTATTGTAATTTACGAGCGCACAGTGTGACTCTAACACAGCAGACACAGAGCAACAGTTAAATTTATTTTGTCATGCTTCTACCCCCCACCCCCATGATGAATGGAAGTCCAATATCCAGTCACCTTTCAAGCTCTGTTTTGGTCCCCACCAACTCCTGAGGGAACTTTATGGCTTTTCAGCTGCTAAATGCTCCACTATGTTCACCAGCTAGTCGCTACCTGTGTCTGTCTGCTGTTTGGTGCTGAGCAAGTTGTGTACAGTGGGTTTTTGGAGCTGTCTTTTTTTTTGCTGGACACAGCTTCCTGCTGTGTTTGAAAAGAGATGCTTTGACAGCAGTGAAGGTGAAGCAAAACAGTAAAGTTGGGGGTCAGGCAGCAAACCAGTGAGCTGAAACTCACTATAAAGATCACTCTCACAGTGACTTCATTTACATGCACAGTACTATTCAACTATTATTTCGAATATGACAGCATTCTGAGTTTGATATGGATCATAGAAACAGCATATTCTGTTTGGATATTCTGAATTAGGCCATTTCATGAGGGTAGCGTTTTCTGATTAAGACATATAGGTTATGCCAGGAGCACTCTTTGGACCTGTATACAGGTCTAAAGAACTGAGACGCAGAATATGTGTCTCAGTTGTTTGTTTTTTACCACAGTTTGTGACACATGACTTCTTGCCTCTTTATAGTCAGCTCAGCGCATCATTATGGATGTGCTGTAAACATATAAACTCACCAGCAATTTGCAAGGCCTGGGTAGAGCTACATGCCCAAAAGAAGAGCCCACATTTCTGGCCAGCAGAAGAGACACACCTACTTTTAAATGAAAGACTTGGATATCAACAGGTTTTTGGATATGTGCAAATATTGCAACTCCAACCTTTTCATGAAGGTGATTGAAGGAATGAAAGACGGAGGCTGTGTTCACACAATTTCACCAGAGGAAAACTTTGTCTTATGTTGATGCAAAGACGCAAAATGGTGCTAGTGGCACCACCTGTTCCACTTTTCCATAGTTTATGTGATGAACGACATTTTAGGGCATGTTAATTGGAGTGCACATGGCTGCATGGAAAAGGGAACATTAGTGGAGTAGTAGGAATATTGTCTTTTTTGGAATAAGGGCAAATACTGGAATATGTTGTGCATGTCATGTCACATTGTTTTCCCATCTTCATTTGATGCATGGTCATATCACTGCTCAAGTAAAAGTATCAAAGCATATAGTATTACAGCATTGTTACTGATGCTAAATGTGTAAGAAGCATTAATGCTGTAGCTAGCTGAGCTAATTGGACAACTTTATATACTTTGTGGAGCACAAGTATAACATTGCAACCTAACTCAAAAGTAAACATGGATAAATTTGCTCTCCACCACTGCTATAACAGCCTGTACTCATTCACAGAGGGTCATATACCGCTGCTTTGTCAAGCTCCTTGGCATATGATATTGATGGCAAAGGACCCTTTAACGTCTTTATGAGATGCACCAGGCTTTCACCTAATTCCACTGTAAACCCTCCGCAGCAATACTTCACGCTGAGAGCAACTGATGAAGCATAAAGAGTGAGAAAGTCTGCATAGGGTGGTGGATGGGTGGATGGGTCAAACAAACTGGACTTTCATCCAGGAGATCAGAGTTCTTGTCCCATGTGAAATCAAAAGTCAAGCCAAAAGCAACTTGGGTAGCGGTTGTAGCATACTTATGTTTCTCCTGCGATGTATTTACATCATGTTACTGTGTGTTGATGTACTTATTTTGACCTAAAACATGGTCTGTTTTCTTAAACTAACCAAGTGTTTCTCTTACCTGAACCTAACTGCGACCATTTGCACAACATTAATCTTGTGTTACGTGTTTCAGCTGTGTATCACATAGATATGCAAAATGGTGCCCTGTGGGGAGCTCTCAGATGCTGAGGGACGTGACAAAGCATCTGCATTTGGAAGAAGAAGACATACTTCTTCTCACTCTGTAGTCATATACACACAGGCTAGAAATACACACACATGCACAAACAGGACCTATACATTCATTAAATGGAGACATGTCAGAGTGAGGGGGCTGTCCATGGACAGGTGCCCCGAGCAGTTGGGTACCTTCCTCAAGGGCACCTCCGTAGTGCCCAGGAGGCAAACTGGCACCTCTCCAGCCACCAGGTCAAACTCCATATTTGGTCCAGATGGGGACTTGAACCAGAGACCCTTCAATTCCCAACCCGCATCCCTATAGACTAAGGTACTGCTGCCCCCACAACCTTTACACCCAAATCTTTAGAGATCAAATAATTAATTCCTACAAAATATCTAAATGCATCTTAATACAGATATATGTGTATAAAACTATCAATGCAGATTATGATGAGTGTTTAACAGCCCTTTGTGTTGCTGCTTCTTGCAACACAGTTTCTTTGTGCCTCCTAACAGAGCCACCTAAAGCTAGAATTCCTGTTTCATATTTCTTTATGATTGTATAGTGTGTTTTCTTGGTGGACACTAAAGGCCCTCCAAGGACCGTTGCTTCATACCGGCAGGCGAGGAAAGAGCTTCGGGGTCAGCATGTGAATCGTAGGAGGATTTTTCTTCCGCTGGTGTTTGTGGGCAGAAGATGTGCTATTTAGCCTTTAATTAAGAATCCTTCAACCTCAATTGTTGAGACATTTATCTGCACCTCCGGGTCTCTTTGGTGCAGTAACTAAAACTCAGCTTTCATAATGTGTGGCTGGTAGTTCCCTCCGTGTTGTCTCCCTTCTAATTTATCACATCAATCAGCAAGTTATTGTAGTTATTGTTCTCGCAGTCACAGCAGCGACCCGGCTGAGTGAGTTAGGATGCAATTGGGTGATGACGTCTGCAGGAAGCAGCAGAGGCCAGTAATGAGCTTGTATGTCAGGACTGTAATCTCATCTACATGTAAATGTATTCTGGTACAAGTTGGCCCACTAATTTATTCATCCAAATGTAACTTCATCAATTTATCTCTCATCTTGCCATCAACGCACTGCGAAAAGTCGGTCTGAGGAGAAGTGGGGAGAAGTGGGGAGAGGGGACATCTTATTCCACCATGAGATGTTGTTGAAGTTTTTTTCCTCCCAGCAGGGGAACACATGGGAGAGGAGAGGAATTTCATTTTCACTTCAAATGCGAGATTGAGAAGCAGTGTGGCTTGTGTAAGGCTGTATAATTGCTTCATATTTAATATGACAAACATGCAGCCGGGTGGGTGAGAGGCTGCCTCAGACGAAAGGGAGCGGTTGCGTGCTCTTGCTTTTATCCTCGTCGGCCTGTTTCCGGTATGCACTTCTCGTGTTTGCTGCAGCGGTGCATGAAACGTGTTGCCGGATGAGCGTGGCCCAGCACTCACAGTTAACCTGTCTCACTGGCGTGTATGTGCAGACGTGTGTGTTTAGTCGAAGAGGGTTAGTCATGTAAAATCTGTCTTGTCTTGTTGCACTAGTGAAATGTACTTTGACTATTTTTGGAAGGGACATAACCTTGAACATGTTTTTTTCAGAATCTCAGTTTCTTGTTCTTTCTCCAAATGCTGGAAGTCTTATCGGAGGACTGTTGTTGTTCATTTGTTAGCAGCGCAGTTGTCTCGTAGTTAAAAGGCCTGTGATTCAAACCATACCCAGCCACTTGGGAACTTTCTGTGTGGAGTTTGTATGTTAACTTTGTGTCTGTCTTGTCGGAAATTAGATAAGAAGGTTGAGAAAGATTAAAGGTTACAGGTGTTATTTTTGACAGCCAACAGTTTGTACATCTACCCAGTACATCTGTTGCTTGGCAACCTAGACTCAGAAGTCACTGCGCCCAGCTGTTGTTTGGCAAGAAATATCTACAGCATGTGACTTCAATTAAAAAGGTCTTTTTGATTGTACATGGATAAATAAAGGTAGGCAGATTTCCAAACTTTGGATGGAACTAGGCTAATTTTTTCTTCCTGTTTGTCATTTATATGCTACGCTAAGCTAATTACCTCCTGGCTCCAGCTACATACTTAATGCACAGACATCACAGTGGTGTCGACCTCCTCATCAAAGGGCTCATATATATCCCTTTATGTACAAATGTCGGTCCATTTTATTTCACACTTAACTATCACTGCCGGGCTAAACACGATTTACCCATATTTTAGTTGCCGAGATGTTAGAACTTTGGTGGATAGGCTACACATTTTTACTTTTGGAGAATGTCACAATCACAGAGCCCTAACCCTGGTGTAGGAGGTTATAATAACAGACAGTCGTGGTCTGTTAGGACATTAAATACACTGCAACGTGTAGACAGAGAATTCTTTCCACTTAACAACTGAATTGTTCTGTTCTGGCTTTTTTAAGAAGTCTTTGTCATGTCCGACAGTCTTGAACTATGCTACACTGTCCCCAAGATGTATGGTGGTACTGCTCTATTTCATCCGTGTCTGTAAACGCTCAGAAAATGTACAAAAATGCAGATGAAAAGAAGACAGCGTCTGGACAGAAGTCTCCATCCATGTCTGTGAACGCATCTAATGTTGAGAATAAATGAACCTTGAAAGCAGAGATATACTTGCTTTTCACTATATGTTCACATGCACATGATGGCTGCCTCACATATCCTGCATCCTTTGGAGCCCTGGTGGTGCATATCCTCAGAAATTCTCACTTGAGATATACAAAATGCAATACCCACATGGACAGTAGGGGCAGCGTAGCATACATACTGGCCGCTGTCACAACATCCTTGATTTAGGGGTCTGTGTTATGAGGGTAGATGTCTTCATTGGAGAGGAGGGTCAGATTGAGGCTCTGGAATGGGACACAGCTAATATGTGTTCTCCCTGTTATAGACTGGTGTCCTGACCAGAGTCAATCTCACCTCCTGCCAAATACATTATGGAATATAACCCTTCAGGACCCTGCATAGTTAAGCAGGTAAAGAAATGGATGGATGGAGGACTGTTGCACATTGCTGCTAGAATTCTCTAAAATATGAATCCTCACCACTGAAATATTGATTTTGTGTTTTCTTGCTGTCACTATGCCGTCTGAGGACAATGATTCGATCACTGTGTAGTTTCACTGGAGGGCCTAATCTTGTAGGCCAGATGAATGGTAAGTGGTCTCTAAAAGGCTGTCAGTGTTTATTAAACGATAGCATTCTGAAAAGGTCACTAACCCTGTCTGCTTACACACACACACACACACACACACACACACACACACACACACACCCCATTTCTCCCCTCCCATCCCCTCAAGCAAAGACGTCGTGCAGTGTGAGACACAACATTGAAGGATTAACATGGAGACCAATGTCACTCTGTCAAGTAACGGAGCCCACAAATCACGCTATCATTTCAGATATGTTAGCTTTATTCAGCTGGTGAGATGGACAGTGAGGGTTTGTCTGTGCTGGTTATCAACAAAGCAAACAGATAGCAGATGTCAATTTGCAGTTAACTTAAATCTTAATCTTTAACACATGACAAAGTTCACCCACGTCTGTGAATAGGTTAATTTCTTAAAAACATTCAGCAGTCTGGACTTTAAAGCTACGAAAATTATTGGTCATTATTTCATTCCTAATTTGGTCAGATACTGTATCAGTAAGTGTATTGTACACATTATCACTTTACAATCTTGCTCTTACAATTAGTGAGTTATTTTACATCAGTTTATTCAGTTAAAAAAAAAAAAGATAAAAAAAAAAAAAATCATTTTTGCTTTTTTGCATGAACATTACTTATAATTATTTTATTAATCTTATTTTGTTTTCATATTTGTTTATTATTATTATTAAACAAAATGTATTATTATTATTATAATTATAATTATTATTATTATTATTATTATTATTATTATTATTATTATTATTATTATTATTATTATTTTATGAAATGCTATTTTGGCAATAACATATCTTTATCTTTACATGTAGCTATTTTCTTTCATTTTTATTTTTATTTTTTTGCATTTTGTCTAAACATTAAAAACAGTTGGAATCTGCAACTCATTTACCACAAAATGTTGCCATTGTACAGTTCTGCAAACCACCAATATGTTACATTTGCATGTCATTATGTAGCAAATTTGTTGAGACTTAATGTTTCAACAAGGCTGTGGTTAATGCATGGTTAGGTTTAGGCACAAAAATAATTTAATTATGGTGAAACAAAGACTGTGTTTTGACTTAAAATACCCAGTTTGGGGGGAACTATCCTGGAAGGCAAAGAAGCAATGTTTTGGTGAAAAACAACTTTTTTTGGTGCCTAAAAAGCCACTGAAAACACAGCAACAGGTCCATTATAAAACACCTATGTTTGGTGCCTAAAAAGCTGATGTAAACACAGCAATGACTTGCTAAATCACAACCAGCTTTGTTGTTTGTTGGTCTTGAATAGTGGTCTGCAGCTTGGCAGCTATCACGCTTTCCATCACCCCCTCCACCTCCACATAGTCAGCTTATATACTACACCACTTTCTAAATGTTAATATGATATGTATAAAATATAGAAATGTAACACATTGTAAGGCAGGTTTCTCTCTCCCGTCTTACCTATAGTTACTGAATTAACTATCAAAGTGCTGTGGGTGAAGTAAGAGCACAGGGACAGCTTGAGTAACTTGATCCACTTTAATGTCCAAAAAAAAAGTAGGACAACTGAACATCAACAACAATAGTGGCATCTCACATCTTATACAGTATATATCACTCCACCAAACTTAATCAGAACTCACCTGCACATAAAGAGTGCAATATGAATGTAGTTAACATTAAATTATGTGGATGCAAAATCATGAACAGAGAAGAACTAGACTACTAGTCTACTAAATATGTCCTCATCTTACAATAATTTCGGTTTGCAGAGACCCAACATTTTCTTCTGGTGACTGGGCTTGAATCTGAGGGGTATTGAGCTTTGATGTCATTTCTATTTGCGTAAAAGCATATTCTATGTCGTCCTCATCACAAGAGGAGACTTTTGCTCTAAATGGTGGTCAATGGTGTCTTCTTGCAGCAGGAAACAGCAAAGTTTGGATGCTTTGGAAGATGAAATTAAGATGAAAGTGGTCAAGGTTTCAGTTTTAAGTGATCTACTGTATTCCTTTTCATTTTTTGAAAAGGAAAAATTAAAAAAAAAATTGTAAAAACATTTACATTTTGTCCCCTTTGTCATCCAGTAGAGCAACAGAGTTTTGTTTGGATGAAACAGAAGGAGTGCATTGCCAGTTTAAATGGTGACCAAGGTGGCTGAACGAATACGACCTAGAGAAACACGAAAAGCAATAAATCACTAAAACCTGGGGAAAAAGTCACAAATTTTCGCTTCTGCATTAAAAAGACAAACAAACAGAAAAGGGGACCCAGACTGAACATCAGTGTCATGCTTTATGTTTTACAGCTGCTTCTTGAAGAGAACATTATTCTTCCCTCCTTATCCCATGTTCTGTTGGGTTGTGTTGTCTTGTCAAGAGTCCAAGATTAAATGTATAATAATGTGGTTTCTTTTCCAGGGTTGAATGAGGTCGTGCAATGGGTGCAATTAATGATAATGAATTATTCATGTGTACAAGAAGATGAAATACATTAGCCGTTCATCCCCAGAAGGTGACACATTCTCGGCCCAAGCTAATGGAATAATTGTCTCCTCTTATTTTGTCAGTAGAGTCAAATGAACAGACACTTGAAAATTACCGGCTCCAAAGGTCGTATTTCAGGTTGGACTCGTATTTTACCAGACGTTTAAAGAGGAAGTGGGACGATTTCAAGGTCATGTCTGTTTGTAGACTCATTAAGAAATTGGTCAGGTGTTACAGAGTTGGTATTGATGACATATTTATTGTCGGTATTAAAGCGTAAATCTTACGAGGCTCATGAAACATTCATGAGCGTGCCTTTATTTTCATTTGTACCCTGCTGAGCATTAAGTGGTATTAAGCTGGTGACTGCCTGTTAAATGGTGTTTTGACATGTGTGTTAGTTTTCGGCGTGTTTAACAGCTTAACTTAGCCTCACATAAACGCTACATGTCTTTGCATCCCTTCATTTTGTGACAACTTTTAAATAAAACATGTTTATTTAACATCGCTAAGCTGCAGCTGTGGGTAGGTGGTTGGTTCTTTAAACAACTCAGTAAATCCATGAAACAAATAATCAGCTCTTGCAGTGCAGACTCTGCTCAAGCTCCTCTCACACCCATTGCACTGCACTCTGAACAAAGATGGAGCTAAACAGTATTGAGAAGTGGTTCTTTGGCTCGTAGGGGAAGGTCTGACACATAGAGACAGACAACCATTCACACTCACATTCACACCTACGGACAATTTAGAGTCACCAATTAACCTGCATGTCTTTGGACTGTGGGAGTACCCAGAGAAAGCCCACAATGATACAGGGAAAACATGCAAACTCTGCACAACCCCCCACCCTGGGTTCGAACCAAGAACCCTCTTGCTGTATGGCGACAATGCTAACCACTGCACCATTGTGCCACCGCATTGGACACAGCCCAGCTGAAAACCTGTGTGAGATGCCATGAACAAGGGTCCTGTGAGACAAGCCATGTACCGTGCTCCCAGTGGCAGAGAGGGAAGGGCGATGGGGCAAATGCACCCCTAGCCACAGCTCGAGCCCAGCCCCGCTTCAAACCCCAGCCTGATCGACCCAGCCCTTAGAGCCAATCCTTATCCCACAGTTACAGATCTGATTTGCCGACTTCCCTTGATCTAACATGCCAGAGGCTGTTCACCTTGGAGACCTGCTGCGGATATGGCTATGGCCTGACTTGAAATTTACACATTCTCCCCTGGATTTTCAAGGGCCAGCGAGAACTCAACAGATGCTGCCAAAAATGTTGGCTTAAAATATTCAGAGTCCTGCACTAAATGCTTACTGAGAAACACAATATGTCAAAGTTAGACTATTTTTGTGCACATGGGGCCAAAAAGATTGAGAGCCGCTGCTTTAATGTGTTATCCTCTGGAAATACACTGTTTGTAGGCCAATCTAATGTAGTATTGTTCATTTCCCAGTAAACTAAACTAAATAAACTAAGCTGAAGATCCGGTAAAGAACCTGTGGTTCCCAACTGGTCCAGCCACGGGGTCCAGATTTCTCTGTAGCCACTAGTTCAAGGTCCACACAGTTTAATATATTCAGCATCATACTTGCATTTGGTCATGGCATTCAAGCTAGTTTGCTGTCTCTGTCAAGTAGCTGTCTGTTTGTCACTGACTCTACAGCAAGAAACTGCGCTTCAAAATAAAACCTCTATGCCGGAAATTCATGATACTTCAAAATGAAGCATGTTTTTTTACACACTTGACAAATTCACAAGCCACTTGCAGTCCACTTAGAATGGCCCGCGACCCACTTTTGGACCATGACCCACCATTTGAGAATCACTGCTCTAAAGAATATGACCGACTTAAAAGGTTCTCTACTGGTTCTGCAGTTTAGTTTAGCTTACTGGTGAAAGAACAAGTAGAGAACCTTTAAAGAATCATTCAAAGGCTGCAGGAGTTCTCTGTGTGACAGTAGCTCAACCCACCCCGAGGAACTGCTGAGGAACCAACTTTTCTGTGTGTTTCTGTGCAGGTTGTTTAAGTCTTCGGGTTCATGATTGTGGGTTAAAAAAAGCCTGATTACCTGCGGGATGAGTTCAGCAGGGGGCAGCTGAGTAAGCCTGTGTCTTGACATGATCGCCTGCAAAGATGGACAACTCCACTCTACCAGTGTTAAACAATCCTGTGTAGAGACTTTACCTCGGTAAAAAACACAGTTTCATGTGTTTTCTCCTCAGCATGATGCCACATCCCAAGTGGATGAAAACACTGAGATGTCATTGTCCTGTGTTTGTGTGATTTTTCAAATCCCTGCCTGAACTTTAATATTAGAATACGGAGTCAGAAAATGAGATTTTGTTCTGAGTGGAGCACTGCCTGCTTAAATCAAACACTCACCCTGTTGAATATCAATGGCCGAGTGGAGTGGATGCCATCTGCAGTGGGCTGAATACAGATCAATGGCAAAGTCACACTTTTAAAACTGAAGAGAATAAAACAGATAAAATAAGTCACCAAAACATCATGCCAAAAAATATATGCTTTGACTTTACATTATTGTGATTGTGTATGTTGTGACTGTCTGGTTTCTCTTTGTCGTTACCTTCTGCATCAGCTAGATGTCAGCAGCTGACAGATTTTGGTTGGGTCGCATGCTATAGCAGACCACTATCAAATGTTTGGGATGACCTCATGTCTTACATACAGCATGCTGGGGGTGGACACAATATAAGAAACACCAGCACTTTACAATCAAATGCAAACCACTCTCAAAACAATACAGCAAATGGCTGGTTTTCCATCTTAAATTCAGAATATGTTTAATTTTAGAGGCTTTTGTTTGGTGTATAATGTCAGACTGAATATATAGTGTTCACTGTATTGTATTCTGTGACTGATTAATGACTGTTGCATCGATTAAACTGCATTGATCCTTAATTAATGTATGGAATACACTAAGGGCGTAGGTTTTGTTTCACTGATGGTGAGGCCACATGTGAAACGGGAAGTTTAGGGGTCCTCTGCCAGAAGTTTTGAGCATCAAACCCTTTAATTTCCTGCATTTTGATGAATGTTTTTGCACCAATTTGTGCATTTTCTGCAACAATTTATGTTATTAAGGTCTTTCATTTTGCCAGGGGTGAAGTCCTGTGCTACTGTAATGTTTTATTGTTGTAAATATTGAAATCTATGCCTGTGGAATGCACTAAATAAAATTGTTATTGTTAATTAGAACAGCTTTTTAAATGGGTCTTGAGCTGTACAGGTGCTAAAATCCTGACTGGCTTCACCCTCTCAGTATCTATCAGCAGAGGGCAGTGTGTGTCTTCTCTCCTCCTCTCTCCTCTCCTCTCCTCTCCTCTTTAAAACAGACTTGTCTTCGGAGCTGTAAAATTACTCTGGCGGCTCAAATGAAGACATCCCCTCTGCTCCTTGGCAGTCATCTGCATACTTGTTTTGTCTGCTTCTGTATCCTACGCCTGTCCTTACAGCGCCGTTTAATGTCAAACAAAACAGCAGCAGCAGCAGCAGCAGCTCTGTGTTTTCGCAGCCAGACAGAGGAAGGTGCTCGAGTCCAACAAGCAGACAGCGGCTGTGATGATTGTGACCCCATTAAAATGTGACTGTGTGCCAAAGCTGCTCTGGACTGCTGCTCAAACACCTGATGAGGGGGCTCCTTTATTGCAAGCACTGTTAAGGACTCGATAATAATTAGTCATGTTGCTGTGTGTTGTTTTCCATGTTTTTCACCCCATTAGTTCTGAACCATGAAGAGCTATTATGTCGGGTTTTTGTTGTGTGTGTTGTTACAGTTGCCTCTGTTGTTCAGGCTTCATGTTATGTGATAACTGGGTGGTGACTGAGCTGACCGGACAAAATTTACTGCTTTTGACCTTAACTTCGGCCGGTGAGCAATAAGTGCTGTGGCTTTCTGTGGTGAGGGTATTAACCTTGTTATGCCATGAAAAACCCTGCACAGAATCTTCAAGACAAATCTCATCATTCTAGTTTTGACACATTCAATGCTGATGGCTCACTGTACAGACTTTACTGCGTGTACAAGTCAAAATATGATTCCCTTTCTTATGTAATTCATCCCTTTGTAGGAGGAGTGCTACTAGTTCTTCAAGTAAGGCTTACATCAGCCTGTGTCATTTTGATCTGCGCTATAGTGTGGATTTATGACATTTTCAAGGCAATTTATGCCCTGGAAATCCCTTATGCCTCATTATCACTTTTATTAAAGCATTATGCTGCATGAACCAATTTGAGTTAAGGAAAATAATTTGACTTCTTTTGTATTTTGTTTATAAAACCTCAAATCCCACTGGACAAAGAGCTGAAAGCTTCAAGATCAGTTACTGGTAACATTTTCTAATAAAGCGCCCTTTATAAAGATGCAACTGATAATCCTATACTAATGCTTTATGATTTAGTTTTAAGCTATTCTAAGGACATCTTTAGCAGAGTCGGCCCTACCTACAGGGTTACAGGTCTTGGCCTGACCCTTGATTCAGATCTTAGCTTCAAGTCCAACATTACAAGTGGACGAAAACATATTTTTTCCACCTCAGAAACATAGCAAAGGTACGGCCATTTCTAATCAAAAAAGATGCTGAGGAATTGATTCACGCCTTTATTTCAAGCTGACTTCACTACAGTAACGCACTTTTTGCTGGCGTCCCAAAACACACCACTTAAAGACTTCAGCTCATTCAAAACTCTGCAGCTCGGCTATTAACCAGAACCAAGAGAGAGAGCACATCAGGCCAGTCTGAGCTGCTCTGCACTGACTTCCTGTTACATTTAGAACTGAGCTGCTCTGCACTGACTTCCTGTTACATTTAGAACTGATTTTAAGCTCCTCCTCCTTGTATACAAATACAGCATTCCAGGCAAGTTTCTGTAAGTCACCACTTCAAGTCACGACTCACGACTTCATAGCGTTCCAGGCAAGTCACGCCAAACTGTCAAACCAACATGGCAGACTGTGCGGGGTTTGTTTGTTTATGATCATTTCTTTCGCCAAATGTGCCGGTTCCTTCCTCATTTGAGCAAAACGGAGGAGGAGAAATGGCGCATAAGGTCACAGATGCTATTATACTTTTTACTTTACATTATCTGTGTGTTTGGAAACGGATTTTGTATTGAGAGCGGCTGCCAATAATGCGTTAACATTAGCAGATTTAATGTTAACGTTAGAGCAAGCTACAGTATTTCTTGTCGGCGAGATATTTGGGCATCATTTCATAGACACAACAGGTTGTAGTACATAATCATTTGTGTATTATGTTGATTACAACGTGCAAATTTACTTGTATCACCTGCATCAGCACCGCATCCATGGGGGCTGCCATTGTTGTTTAGAGGGCTGTGTGACGTCAGGGAGCGTAACTGGGAGTACATCGATCTGGTACGAGTTCCCGGGTGGTAAGTTACAGGTTTGACTGCCGTTCCAGTGCACTTTCACGGGTAGAAGGTTGTAAAAACACGGGTTACGGGTTGCCTGGAACGCGCCAAAAGCCCTACATGGGCTGGGACTGCGCTACATTGCTAACTCCCTTGTTAACTGTTTGCCACCAAGAACACTGCGATCATCTACAGCTGGTTTATTGGAGGTTCCCAGCATCAGGCAGAAGAAGATCAGGGATGCAGCCTTTGTCAATGACACCCCAAAGTTATGGAACACACTACCTATAGATATCAGGGAAGCTAGCTCGCTAAATAACCTTAGCTAAAGACGTATCTGTTCACTTTAGCCTTTAACTAACTCTGACTGTCCTGATACAGGTCTGATTCATAGATTTACAACTCTATGATTTTATGAATCAGTTAATCCATGTTTCATTACATCTATTTCCATGCGAAACACTCAGTGCTTATACTGCCCTTACATTTCTTGTATGAAAGGTGCTACATGAATTAAGTTTATCATTATCATTATTACCTATTAAGCAATATAAGCAGTTGCTTGAGGCCCCGCCCCCTAAAGTAGACTAAGTACAGTACTCTTAAACTAAATGTGCACATATGTTGTCCACCATTTTCATGTGAAGACATTGCACCAGTGCAAGAATCGTGCAAACATGCTCCTACCAGAGATGTGCTTCAAACAGCAGGAATGAGTGAATGTACATTCAGCAGCTGCGCGGGCGTGTGTGTGCCACCTCAACAACTAGTCTGATTGAAGTGCACTGGGGTGTTTCAGCCCTTGAATACGACTGTGTCTGGCCGGTGGCTTTTTTCTGCTTAAACCTCGCCTCTACCCAGCCTTAATCATTTGGCCAGGGAGTCATCCATTCCTCTCCTCTGGGTACAAATCAGACTCAAAGTGAGAAGTACAGTAAGAGCAAAACCCATTCTGCTGAGCTTATCCACTACAGTCTGAGTAGTTAGCGAGCATTGATTTCACACCAGATCAAATCTATCTTGTGCTTTCTGACCAGCCAGTCTCTGCAGTTTAATGTCGGAGCTCCAATGCAAAAAGGCAAAAAGGAGGTTTTATGTGAATCAGTAGTTTTTTCATACACGCTGCACTCCTAAATAGACGTTTTCCCATAATAGTCAGTTTTGCAGAAGCCCCACGGTCTGCACTCTATCGATCAGCTCAGCAGTCTTTGTTTAGACAACAGTGACAGATACTGGGAGCTGAGTCGTCCAGTCTCAGCTTGAGACACCACAGCTGTCCCACCCTCCACTTTTCCTCCTCCTCTGCCCATTAAAAAAACTGCTTGCTGTGATCTGTCCCTTCCCATGGAGGCATCCATTCCTTCATTTTTACCCCAAAGTTTAAACCCAGGCATCGTATAAGCTGTACTCTCACAGAAAAATCATCCAATGTCATGACTCCCTGATATCTGATTTTATTGATTAGCTGTGATTGATAAACAATGATTTATTGTACATCCTGTGAGTCTAAACCCTCAAACTTGCAGCACAGTAAGCTGAAACGCAACGTGATCTCCAAACCACAAAATCTCTCAAAGTCACTGTAAGACTTTCCAGTTGGCTAACACAATGCTCAGGGAGATCAGCCTGGATTAGAAAAAGCTAAAGTTAGCTGACAGTTGACAAGAGCGCTACTTAATCACGCCGCTCCGTGACACCAGACCCTAAATAAATATTAACATAATTAATCATCGTCAGCATGTCACTTGTGGTCAGAGAGCTGCAGTGAAATGAGTGTAAACAGTTTTCTTAGGGTGATCGTGACACACATTAATGGCAGGATATATTAAAGCCAAGGTCAGTTTACTTTGAACACAGATTTTTACCTCTTTACATCCAGCCTGCTGATTACTGCTCACTAATTTAACGCCACAATGGTTCCACTACTGGTGCTGGAATGAGCATTTAATTGTTTCTAAAAATCAACATATCTGCATTTTCTAAATACCTGTAAACAACTGAAAAATGCAGTTTCACCAAACAGGCTCATAAAGTTTTATATCCACTGTGTTGATAATGATGACCCACTTTCTAAGGTAAAGATGACTACAAAGCATGTTTGCTCTGTCAAGTGAGCATCCTTGGCTTGCGTCCTAAATGCAAGACAAACTGCTTTGAAGCATCTTCTCCTTCTAATGACTTTCTCTTCCTCGTCTTGTCTGCTGCTAATAAAGCAGTGTGTGAGGGTGAGTGTGTGTGAGAGAGTGTGTGTTTTAGGGAAAGAGGAGATGGATGTGTGGGTGTGTTGTTTGCATGTGTTTTATGATCTTAATACAAGCATAATGATACGAGAACAGTTTGGCTCTCGCATAGTGAGGGGGAAACTAATGACTTTTTTCTCATTACTTTCCGCTGGTCAGGTTTTAGCTCCTAGTTTTTCAAACTGTGCAACGATGGCAGACAGGTAAATTATTCACATCAAAGTTGTGCTGAAATTTATATTCCCCTTGCTTTTTTGTGTTTGGAAGTATAAACTATAACGATATGTCTGTTTTTCCCAAGAACATAAAGCTGTTTTTTGGACATAATTGCGGAAATGGTGTCTGAGCTTCGGGCCCACTGTAGGTGTTTCTTACAGCGGTGGTTAATTAACGTCTGAGAGCTGGCTTCGCTAAGAGACGTTTGAGCTTTTAACCTCAACAATGCTTAGGATTCCTGTGTACAGAACTAAATGTAATAACTAAACCAGCGACAGACTGAACGTAGACTGTCTGAATCATTGCTAAATGTCGCAGCATTATGAACGGGCATGTGTTTGCCTACTGATTTATTACAGAAATGAATTAGAAGAGTGATTGCTTACTTATAAAACAAGCTAACAAACTACAAAGTTAATAACTACAAATCTTTGCTGATTCAATCACTTTTGTAGAACTTTCCAAGTGAAAACTCACCTGGCTTTCCATCTATGTACGATAGGAGAGCACTCAGCTAACAATGCCGGCCTGCCTAGTTGGTTAAAGGGGACCTATTATTTCTATTTTCAGGTTTATAGGTCTGCTTGTAGGAGGAATTTGGGTCTCTCTTAGAACATATTTACATGCTTTTGTTGTTTAAAAAAAACATATTATTTTCCTCATACTGGCTGCGCTGGAACACCTGCGTTCACCCTCTGACCAAGATGCTCCACCAGGAAAAGCTTCTAAACCAAAATCTTCACACCCGGACTTGTTCCAGCAGGAATGGGATCCCAAATCGGGGGGAAATCAACAACGTGAGCAACCAAGATTACATGTTTCCCTGACTGACGCTATCATGTAGCTTCAGCCACTTAGGCTATATAATGTATACAGTTGCAGAAGCGTGCCTGGAGCACATGCTCATACAAAACAATCCGTCACAAGCTGACGTCAACTTGTCGTGAAAGTATGACAAAATGGCGGAAACACAACATTCATAAAGACCTGAAGCCTGAGGTTTTTCAATTGAATTTCCCAACGAGGGTTGATATGGATGATGCATTTTTTATGAGTACAAGTCAGTGGCACAAGGACGAGTTTCGACGGGCCCTAGTGCACATTATCGTACATGTATTGTCTTGACACAAATAGAGACTTGGCATTGGACGACATCAGCATACATATTACCCAGCAATCATCATTGCATATCTGTTTTATAGTGTATTTATAGATTTTATAACTTATAGTGATATAGAAAAGGCTTATAATTTAGTTTTAAATAGCTACTGACTATTTTTTGAGGACATATATAGGAAATGGCACCGTTTTTAAATTAATAGTATTCTTCTTTTAACAATATTTATCTTTGAACACAGGTGTATTTCCAAGGTGACAATCTAAATCACTTGCAAGAAATCACTTGCTCCCTCTACTGGCTCCTCCACCCCAGGGGCCCCAGTGCAATCCCACTGCCTGCACTGTCTATATTTACGCCCCTGGTACAAGCATCATCTGAGTAAAATGTATTAACATCAATCCTCGTTTGGGTAGCTGTTTTTAATCTCGATGTTCAGATCAACCAAAAAATGATCTGAACCTCGATTCTAAGACTGTTCTGAAAATGGTTTCTGGCCTATAATAGATACAGCATTTTCTGATCTACCCATAATCACTTTCAAGTTAAGATAAGTTAAGGTCAGGTCCCACACACTTCCACTTTTAACCACAAACCATTGCAAGTAATACAGGTACAGATAATTTAGTTGGTTGAACAGATACAGATACAAAAAGTGATACAGTATATTTGCTCATTCCTAGTACCAGCGTCATCAGTCAATACTTATTTCAGTTTGATTTTAAGAATAGACGAAACACTCCACTACCACCCTGCTCAAATCCTTTGAAAAGTATCTTCACTGATCCTCCTGTACCTCGCTAATCCTCCTCACCTCACCAGTACAATAAGATCTCCAGCGAGGACCCCAAAATATTTGCGATCTTAAGCAGCTATCTCAGCCAACAGGTTGATCTCCAGCATAGCACGACTAGAAACATTTCCCATGCAAAAGATTTGTAATCTCTAACAGTCAAGCTGAACCTGACACTCTGACACTTCCCTCTCTCAAGTTTTACATTTATATCAGGATTTGTCATGGCTTTCAAGCCCGTTCCCCGATTTTGATCACAGGATTTATTTCTCTGCATGAATAAATGTGAAGAAAGGCAGCTGGATATGTGCACCCTTTGTGACAGGAAATCTATATAGGACACATCTGTTGGGGAAATCCTCTCAGATCTCTAATTGAGGGAGGACTTTGGATTCAGGGAAGTCACGACATCGATACTCGGGAGTGAACTGGGACATGGTTAGGTAACATAAGTGTTGCTTTGTTTCCCGATTTTCTTCAGGCTTTTGAACTTCACCTTTGACTGAGAGCGCAGAAGGTTATTTGAAATCGGCATGACCCCAATCCAATCTGTTTGACTCTTTTCTCTGTTTGTATTTGAGTGTCAGACGAATTGAAGATGTGCCCTGTCAAGATCCCCACCTGAGATTTCAGCCCTATAGATGCCCCACTCACACACACGTATTATCTCTCAGTATATTCCAGGAAGGTGCTCTGTTTTACCTTCAGTGTTTGCTCTCTCCCTCAACCTGATTCAGCTTCAGCTAGTGGTGTCCTACACTTCCCAGAATGCATTTTGACAACTGCAGAGAATGTGCAATTGTGTGCATCCAGCTGTTGAGCCTATACATGCATAAGAAAAGAAAACAACAGTGATGGTGATATTAAGAGCAAAGCGGTGAGTTTTCCAGTCGAGAAAAACACATTCTGGTCATTGCAGAAAAAATTCTGTGCAACTGACCATAAACTTGATGTTTTTTCACTGCTGGAAATATCGCTTTGCCCATGATTGTTATCTACAAGCCTTTCATACCTGACAATACTGGCCCACAAGTTCAAGGTACATAGTTTCAAGTATTGTGAGATGAGATTTGGTTTGTAGATTATCTCAAGTTGCAGTTCCAGACTCGGTTGCTTCACACACATCTTCAACTCAGCAGCACAGAAGATTAATATGGTGTTGAATAATAGCCAGAAAAGTGTTTTTACAGAACATTATGATGTCACAGTGAAGCTGACCTTTTGACCTTTTGGATTTAAAATGTCATCACTTCACCATTTAATCTTAATAGACATTTGTGTGGAATCGTAGCGTAATTAATGATTAATTACTTTAGTTATGGCCAAAAACATGTTTTGTGAGGTCACAGTGACCTTGACCTTTGACCACCAAAATCTAATCAGCTCATCCCTGCCTCTAAGTGGACGTTTTTGCCAAAATTGAAGAAATTTCCTTTAAGGTGTTCCTGAGATGATGTTCATGAGATCATGGAGGATGAGACAACCTGAAAACATAATGGCTCTGACCTCCACTGTCGCCAACTCTGAGGCATAAAAAGCCCTTATTTCTGTGTTTAGATGATTATCACCGTTTACCCTAGCTAGTTTGACATTTTAGGAAATACTCTTACTCACTTCTTTGCAAGAGTTAGTTGAGCAGATTGATTTTACTCTCGTATCTGTCCGGTAAATATGAGGATACAGCTAGCAGCCAGTTAGCCTAGTCAACACATTCTCACTCTCGATCTCATCACATGTTGTCGTTTGGTCATGGACTTTCTATCTCCAGATTCAATGTGCAAGGTACTTGGGTGCGTTGGTTGTTGACATGTCAATTTCTGCCTGTTACATGCATTGTCTTCTTTCAAAATATGCACACTGCGTCAATAAAACATGATGAATTGATGTTTTTTTTCATTCAACAACTAATGCACATGGTAGGGTTTAGGGAAAAAAAGAACAGGGTTTGGCTTTATAATCTTACAGGACACAAACACTGCTCCTCCGGGTGAAAGTTGCTATTTGTTGGACCCATCCACCACCCCTCGAACCCACCCTACTCGGACTTTTGCCACCGTAAATGCTTCATTCTTGTCCTCGCTTTCCATTTCCCCCTGATGCCACCGGCCGCCATTAAACTATAAAAGTGACCGGCCATGTATCATGCCGACATTAAAGGACAGCTTTTTTCATCTGTGTCTGATGCCAGAAGTCACTGCCCAAGCGTCGGATTTCGACGACTTTGGAGAGAGACCGGGTTGGCCTAGTTAAGCGTAAAGACTAGAAACGGGGAAACAGCTAGCCTTGTCTCGGACAAGAAAAGAGTAAGAAAGTATATTTTCCAAAATCTTTCACTATTCTTTATAACAATTTTGCAAAAAAGCAACAAAATCAAGGCAATAGAAGGTGCAATTTATATTATATGTTGGAATGAAGAAATAGTGTATTCAAGAAGTTGACATAGCCACCATGAACTGACCCATTTGTTTGTGGACCCTATTTTGAAGGGTTGAGTTTGACATGTCCGCCATCAGCATCTTGTTTTTTTGGAGCCAGAAGTGACTGTATTCGGACAACAGGGTGCTGCTGCAAGGGAGCATGGGACAAATCTGTTTGCTGTGCCTCTATCCTGATTTACAGGTCACCATTAAGCTCACAGTTGAGACTATAAACTCATTTGGATAATGTTTACTAAGGTAATAAATCAAGTGAGAAGTAAGGTCAGTTTCTCTTTGACTTAATCTGACTTCCTTTTGTGACAGTGGAGTCAGCCTCTGCTGTCATTGGCTTCACTTTTCAGACCTGGAAGCCTTGTCCACTGCTTTTAAACAGTCTATGAGCATGACTCCCTTAGCTACCCAAACAGGCAGATTATATCCCTATGTAATGTTGTATACCTTTTTAGTACTGTTTGTATTTGAACCAGTGATACTAGGGGCTTACACTTTTAAAAAAAAAAGCTGGGAGGCCTCAGAGGTGCAGCAGCAGGTGAACATCTGATATATTAATCCTGGATCATCTGTCTTCTTACCTCATGTAGCTGCAGCCATGAAAGCACAGTACGTTTTTTTCACCTGTCACTGGATCCATGTTTTTAAGCTATAAATTATCTGTAGGTAGTGTTTAAAAGGAATACAAATGCTATCAAGCTCTTGTTCGGATTCTGACTCTGAACACACTGCTCTAAATTTAATTACAGCAAAACTTGTTATTGCCAAAAACAGATTACACATTTGACCCCTTTTCCCAGTCGAGTTGAATTATTTTCACATTGGGTGTGATCATGCTTGAAGGGTGGTGTTTTGTAATGAAATAATCTGTATTCTGTTGATATGATTATTGGTGGGGAAAAAGACAGTCAGTTTGTGGAAACCAAGCTTTGCAATGTGGCATTAAATTTTAATGTGTTGCTGCTGCCACAGGTTGAATTGCCTTTGAATCACAACAGAAGCAGCCTGACGTTGCCAGCCATGAGTATGTCTTGTTGATTTGGTGTGGCTTGTATGGTGGATGGATTAATCGCCCGCACAGCTTTTCTGTGAAACCATCAAAATGATGTCAGCTCAGCTAGATAGAGATGGAACGTCTGCGCGGACAATCTGCTCGCTTGAATCATCCATCTGCGATGCACCACAATCTCCTGCACATTGTTCACCAAGCATCTTTCAGCTTCAAAAGACGGAATGATTTCGAAAGGCTGTGCCGGCTGGATCCAGGTGAAACAATAGCTTAAAGCAGACTTCTGGGCATGTGTGAATTTAAGCAGCTGGGGTTCCTCAAACAACGCTGTTTTTTCCTTGGTTCATTGCCTAATCCATTATATTTAAAGAAAAAGAGGAGACAAGCTGTTTTTAGCCTCTCATTTTTTTCCCTCCTCCAACAGGATTATTCCAGTATGTTACCAGTCACACAGCTCTCTTAATGGGGTGAGAAATTATCCTGACACATATATGACCTAAAAGCAAAAGGAGACAGAGTAAAAATACATTTGTATGGGGCGATCTGGTTTCTGTGTCTTTGTCCTGCTAGCTTTGTGCTCCGTCCGTTTTTCTCCATCTTTCAGATCGATTTGTGGCGAGACAGAGAAATATGTCTCGCAGGATGTAACGCTGTAGACTCTTTAAGGTTTGGTTTCTTCCTCCATCCTCTACTTCAAGGCTCTGGTTGTAATCTCACACAGCTGTCAGATGCAGTAGAATATAGATTTTCAAAGATTTTTCTCTCAGTGCTAACAGTTTCCACTTTTATCTCAGAATTCATGGTGCTGGAAGAGTCTTTCAAAACTGATGTATATTGTGCCTAATGAATGCAGCAGATGTGCACCGATGCTGGAGTTGTGTTGCATAAAGCTGCATTTATAACCACTGATCTCCATTCTTATGAACCAAGACAACACATCCCATTGAAATCAGTTTCAAGATGTATTCATTTAATGTTTTTTAACCAAACCACAAGCTGAAAAACCTGTCCATTTGTCACCCAGAAGAGACTATTCAATGACTTTAAATAGATTCAGCATACACATAAATAAAACATAAGAAGAAGTTCAGATTACATAGCTTTAGGAAAGATAAGTAAACAATAAGGAGAACAGGATTAATCAACTTGTACATCAAATATGAATACATTCGTAAGACTTGTCCATGTGCTTACTAAGCTTTCATTTTCCTTATTCTGTTAAACAGTAGGAGCACCTCACCCAAGACAACTGACTTTATTAACTAAGTCATGTAGGAGAAATCTAGTCCCGTCATAAACGCAGCGCAGCAGATCAGGATACATGCTTTCTCCTGTCTGTGTGACGGGTGGCCTTATAAAGATGCTCTCACTAGTGTGTTTTCCTTTTCTTCACCTCTCGACTGGTGAGGTTGAGACACTTTGATCTCAGGCACTTTCTGAAATCATGAGGTTGTCGACTGACGAACACAAACGCAATATTTTACACGTAATGTAGCCTTACATTCTCTACATACTGTACATCGTTATTTATAGGCCTTCATCTCTTATAGATTCATTTATTTTAAGGAATAGTTTTACATTTTGGGAAACTGACTTTCTTGAAAGTTAAGGTCCAGTGTGCAGGATTTACAGGAATATTATTATAGAAATGGAATATTATAATCATAACTATATTTTCATTAGTGTAAAATCACCATAATGTTTTATTTCTATAGGTCCTGTGTCCACCAGTGTGTTTTATCCCCAGCTGAAAACGCCAGGCACTCCTTAGGAAACGCCCGGCTTGGAGTGTTTGAGAGCACTTTGGACGCTGTGGCTGCTATGATACGGAATATCTGTGGAAGGAAACATGTCGGCCCAAGGCTGAAGCAAGTAGGGAGAGAGATGTTGTTCAGCACTTGTGCATTTGATGATGGCTAGTCCTCATGGTATTTGTCCCTCCTCTACTGTGATTGAACAGCTTAAGTGACACTGATTGGGCCAACATTTTACCCAAAGTTGAACACACCCCAGGAAAAAATGCTTTGGTGGACACTGTCCCTAAGATTGAGCTGATTATATCTACATACGGATTGGGTCCTCTTCCATGGAGTCCGCAATATTGTTCAACAGTAGCCAACAACAGGCATATAAAAGACTGGCTCTAGATAGGGCTATTTGCATTTTCGTGTTTTTGCGTTGGCCACCATTGTTCTCCTACATGCTTATCACACAGTAGAAGTTTCAGTTGGTTGTAATCTGCAACCTCACCACTAGATGCCACTAAATCCTACACACTGGACCTTTAAGGCCTGCACACACTGGGGGGGTGACAAATAACTGACAAGAAACGGCGGTGATGCAAATCTGTGACCGTTATAACGGGTCAGCTATTGTCATGATGTAATGTCTGTTCTGCCCAGCTTGGTTGATTGATGCCTTTGTGCGAAAGCTCAGAAAAATCGACCTTGTGTGAAAGTACCAAAGTCAGAAACAGTTTTAAAAATTGTATTGACGTGCAAATTAATCACACAAATAAAAAATAAACACCTCCTCTGTGTTAAGGCCCTTTAAAGAAGATCAATTAAATCTGTCCATTGAAGCTTAGCTTAGCAACATGACTGGAAACGGGGGAATATCTAGCCTAGCTCTGTCCAAAGGTACGAAATAAACCTACCAGAGCTAGCTACCAGAGTGTTTGTACAAAAAACAAAGCTTAAAATCTAAAAATTATGGTTTATAAGGGCTCATGTGTCAGACTATTTCTTGGCTGAGTGCAGTGATGCCCTATATGTCATTACTGGGAGGTTGTGTCCCCCGGTTTGAATGTTATTAGTCATTAAATGGGCATTATTAATGGTTTTAAGTCTTATGGGTAAGAAGGCTGTTACACCAACTAGTAGGTTCCAAATGCTGTTATCAGCCCTTTATATGGCCGTGTTTATTGGTATGTGGCAATGGAGGAAGTCAGGTGACGTAACATTAGTACAAAAAGCAAGAAAGTCCATGTACGAAGGTGATGGGGTGGTGAACAAACAAAGGACTTGTTTTGTGTCCCATGTGAAACCAGATGTCAACAATGAAGTATTTTAACTACATGACATGTGATGTTATTACGTTAGTTACAAACGTACTTATTTTAAGCCAAACCACAATCTTATTTTTAAACAAATCCATTTAGTATTAGCGCCTAAACCTACTGAACGTAAACCTGATAAAACTGCTCCCAATGCCAGTGCACATTTAATAGGTTGATAACAGCGTCTTTAACCTTCTGGTCAGTGTAGCAGGTGCTGCTAACCTATATCTATAAGGTCCATTTGTCCATGTGTTGCCAGGCAACCACCAGAGACTTCCATCATACATATTCCCCAAATGTTTAACTATTCCTTTAATGCAATTAAATTAATCTAAAAATGAGAGGTACGTGGGAAGATTGTTACAGGTAAATAATTCTGCAGGCCCCTCTTGTACAAGAATGAATAAAAAACAGGAAGTTAATTTCAGTCCAAACCGCCACATGACCCGACCTGATTCAATTTGTACAAGCTGAAACATGCTGGCCCAGATTCTGATCAACCTATAAACGCAGAAATGATTTTTGACACACTTTCTGCTAATGTCTTACCCTCAAGTACAAAAAAATGTTGTCTTATTTCCAGTCCTGGGTCAAATCAAATTTAGCTTACGTTTGAACCGATTTATCATCTACCAGAGAGACTTAGTGTAAGATAGTAAGAACAAATGACACAGTGACAGTTCAGTCAATCAACAAGGAAAATACCAAAAGTTACTCTAAAAACTCCTGTGATCATGTAAATTTCACAACATTCACAGTATTGTCCAGTGTGGCAAAAACCCACACCTGTCTTACACTACACAAAAAGATAAAAATGAAAAAAAGTTGGCCCAGGTCTGGAAATTACACACACTCTCATTTCACAGAGTCACAATTTAAGAACTTAAGAAAAGCTTTTGCATGTTGTTTAAGACAAAAGTAGAGTACTTTTTATATAAAATTACCCAATAAATGACCTTATCAATAAAAACAATATGACATTGAATTATACATATATATACAACAAGTGAAACCTTTCACAAAGTAGTAATAACCTGATCGTTTTATACATCATGGAAATAGCCATTTCCTCATGTTTTAAGGCATACAGTCATTATGCACAAGTCTAAAGATTCGAATCAACGATGCACAAACTGAGGTCGATGGCTGAAAAATGCAGACTATCCTCAACTCTATGTACACTTATTGGTGAGCAGGTTAGAGTGCGATCATGTCCCATGTATGTTTGTAAATGTGCATGTTGGTATGTTCCTGCAGGCTGAAATCCATGGTAGAACTCAGTGTCAGCCTAAAGAAGCCAACAAGTAAAATGCCTTTTTGTTCTCAATTCTTAGAAGCAGCTCCTCAGCTTTCAGAGCAGAGACTATAACAAAAGTTAAAATCATTTTCTCACAAATGGATGCATCTTATCTCGGTGTTGATGACCCTGAAGTGATGCATTAAACACTTGAATAATAAATGATAATCAAGCCATTTTGCACTAATCTGTCTGATCTTCCACCGGCACAATGTCAAGTGCATCCATTTATGGTTAGCATTCCAGCACTTTAAACTGACTTAATGCCATTTAAAGACACCATTTGTTTTAATAAATGCATGTTTGAAAAAAACTTTTGTGTGAATGCAACCCATTTTCAGTAGGTATAGTCTCCGGTAAAATGAAACGCCATCCAAAGTCAATTTTTACAGAAAACAGTGAGAAATACAGTATAAAAAACATTAAATCAAGATGCATAACAATTTCCTTTTAATAAGTCTATTAAAATCCGATATAAACTGATGTATGTTGTGTTTTGCTGAGAGAATCTTTGAGAAAAAATGATAAATAGCAATGCAGATACCTGTGTTAACCATCGCTGTACATCTTCATCTGTTATCCTATGGAAGCAAATTTGATAATTTCCATATTTCAGTTAATAAGAACATCTGAAAAATATTCTCCATGCTCTCTCTGCAGTCTTTTATGTCCATGTGTTGGTAAAAGCTGCATCTTCTGAGCGTCTCTCATTATCATCTCGTCATGCATTTATGTACAAGTCAAACGTCACCATGTATTCTGGATATTTCTACCTGTAAAAGGGAGAAGAACAAGCCAGTTTCCCATAGTCTTAGCTGTTTGAAGTGGTGCAGGATGGATGCCATATGGCGATCACATAGTCTTAGATCCAGTTCACCACTCTTCCTCGCTCCTCCCACCTTCATCTCCGAATCAGTCAACATACTGTAGCTACAACGGCACAGATGAGCTCCGATCTGCTCCCCCTGAAGGAGTACAAGAGTTTCAGAGACCTACAAGGTGGTGTAGATGTAGACAAAGATGATGACTACCAAGTTGAGAATGGTCCCAATGATGCCCAACATGGCCAAGATGCTCTCCTCCTTACTCTCCTTGTCTTGGATTCCCTTTTCCTCATCACAGTGGAGAGTGTTTACCATTTTCCCTGGAAAAGTCTGCAGTTTTCGTCTCAGACCAATCTGGAGTGAGCAGATAAGAGAGAAAAGAGAAACACAGTTGGTGTGTTAGTAACCGCAACTGGTTAATTTGTCCTTTGAAGATGGTCTTTGCGCAGTGTATGGTGGACAGCGATAATGGCAATGAAACAAAAAGAAAAGTTATGTGTTGGCGAGATGGTTGGTGAGGCGATGGAATATTTAAAAAGCAATTATCGAAGTGGTATTTTTTCATGCTAATGTGTTTTAAAAATGCATTAATTGGATAGAATGCTGCCTAAAAGTAGTGACACAAATGCATTGTTATCTGAGATAGCTACATCTGTTTCACGGACTGTTTTATCCATAAATGCAAAAAATTATGTGGGAAACTGTTCTGGCCTGGGGAACTGATTTAAGAGTTAGTGCTTGTGATTAAAAAAAAAAAAAAAAACAACAGCAGGGGTGTGTGATGTTTGCTGCTCAGCCCAGTCGCCGGAGGAAGATGTTGGTATTGTACGTTTCTGCAAACCACAGATATGCTACATGTGTGCGTTTCACATATATGATTCATTCATTCAATTTCTGTAACCGCTTATTCTGTTGGGGGTGACGGGGCAGCAGGAGCCTATCCCAGCTGTCATTGGGCAAGAGTCAACAATGAACCCTGCCTGCACGTCTTTGGACTGTGGGAGGAAGCCGGAGTATCCAGAGAAAACCCACACTGACATGGGGATAACATGCACAGAAGGGCTCTCGCACCCCGGGATTCGAACCCACCAGGAACCCTCTTGCTGTGAGGTGACAATGCTGACCACTGCTCAACCCTGCTGCCCCACATACAGTGGTGTGAAAAAGTGTTTGCCCCCTTCCTGATTTCTTACTTTTTTGCACGTTTTCCACACTTAAATGTTTCAGATCATCAAACGAATTTAAACATTAGTCAAAGATAACACAAGTAAACACAAAATGCAGTTTTTAAATGAAGGGTTTTATTAATGAGGAAGAACAAAATCCAAAGCTACA